>NW_006291550.1:380061-398074 GCF_000327345.1 Myotis davidii
GTTAGCTTGCTGCTGGGGTCCAGCTGATTGTGACTGAGCAAGATGGGCCAGACACACCCTGGAGCCCTCCCGCAGTCCCTCCCTGGCCCTATCATGCACCAGTGAGGTCTCGTGGCCTGGCCTGTGCCCTGTTGCAATCCAGGACTCCTTGGGGGATGTTGGAGAGCCGGTTTTGGCCCAATCCTGCAGGCCAGGCCGAGGGATCCCCACAGGTGCACGAATTTGTGCACCAGGCCTCTAGTATTTATATAATGCTTAACACATGCCCAATTTTAAGAACTTTATATATATATATATATATTAAACAATAAACTAAAATTCAGTGAGATAAATGGGACATACATATAATAGGGAAATATACAAATGAAAGATCAATTAATTCTGTCTGTGAGAATGAAAAGATGAGAGAAAGCTACAGAGAGGAGATAATATGGAAACTGGGCCTTGATGAGTGAATAGGAGTTCATCTGGTTGATAGGAGGTGAATGGGAGGGGAGGATTTTCTAAACAGAAGGAACAGTTTAAACAAAGCGTGAAAGTACATGGCGGGTTCAGGACACAGTGGAAATGTCCTCCAGTATTGCATATGACTGTCAGGAGACCCTAGAGGCAAGTGCTGTGCATGAGTATGACTTTGGGACTAAGAGTGGGGAGAGAATAAGGGAGGGAGAATGTATCTCTTCCCACCACCCAGTAATACAATAAATATGGATAAGTCCTGGGACTCTGGAAAATCCTCTGCAAAGTTAGTTCTCCTTCCCATACATTAGCCACAGAATGGACAGATTTTTGCAGAGAGGGGCTCTCATTTTTGTTGTTGTTGCTAATCCTCACTTGAGGATATTTCCCCCCCAAATTGATTTTTAGAGAGAGTGGAAGGGAGGGATGGGGGGAGAGAGAAAGAGAGAGAAACATCAATGTGAGAGAGGCATATCAGTTGGTTGCCTCCCACACATGCCCTGACTGGGGTGAGGATTGAACCTGTAACCCAGGTCTGTGCCTTTGGCTGGGGATCGAACCCACACCTCTTCGATGTGCCGGCCTATGCTCTATCCATTGAGTTACACTGGCCTGGGTAGGGGTTCCCATTTTCAATGCCCCCTTTCTCCTTCCCTCAATCAGTGGGTAACATTTTTCTTTCTATGTAAGAAGCAGGTTCTCTCACAGCTCTATTTCCAGACTTACACACGCCTGCTTCCATAGGTGAATATAGCTTGAAAGACCAAATCTTAGAAGAACTGAGTAATTTCTGATGTCTGGTGTTGGAGATGTTTCTTTGCAGATTTCAATAACTTCTTGGGCAGTAGGGAGTCTGGTCTAGGTTGAAATGATCACACAGTTTCCCTTAGTGGCTTTCTCCCACTTGCATATTTCCCTGTCTGAGTCAGGCCACAGAATCCTGATACATAAAGCTCATATTTCTGCCTGACAATAATGGAAAATAGGGCATAATATCAGATGGTAGGATTTTCCTCAGAGAGAATGTATATTAGTCTAAAAAAGCACATACTTTGCCACATGCTTGGTTTCTCTTAAGTGACTAGGAAATGTTTTTCCTAACTTATTTGTAGTTCTACAGATTACTATTTCTTAGAGATAATGAGGTGCTTTTTTGTTTTGTTTAGTTTATCAGACATGTAAAAAGCACTTTAGAGGAAATATTCTTAAATAAATTTTTTTCTGTAACTTAGGTGATGTCTTTTAAATCCTATGTTCCCACTCTGATGAAAAGACATCAAGAAGATCCAAATAATTGGGAAAACAGCATATTCCTGGTTGAATAAAACATTATAAAAATTTCCTTTTCCCACAAATTAATATACAAATCAAGTTTATTCCTAACATAAAATTTCAAGAACACAAAAAACTTATTCTTAAGTTTACATATCAGTGAACTTGTATACAGTTAATCCCAAAGACTACACCAAAAAAAGTTAGACCTAATTAATGAATTCAGTAAAGTTTCAGGGTACAAAAGCAACAAACAAAAATTAGTTGCAGTTCTCTACACTAACAATGAACTATCCAAAGGAGAAATAATAAAATATTGTTAAAAGAAATTTAAAAAGCCACCAATAAATAGAGAGCTATTTCATGTTCATGGATTAGAAGATAAAATTTTTATATTACCCAAAGCCATCTATGGATTCAATGCAATTTCAATCAAAATTCCAGTGGCACTTTTCAAAGAAATAGAAAAAAAAATGAACCTAAAATATGTATGGAACCACAAAAGACACCGACTAGCCAAAAGAATCTTGAGAAAGAACAAAGCTGAACTATAGTGTTAGATGATTAAAAAATCCTCTGAACCCTGCCCGGATCCATCTTGTTGTTGTTTTAAATGCTGCCCTGGATCTCTTTCTGATATTTCTTTAAATGTTGTACTTGTTGCTTCCTTTGGTGTCGATGTATGTTATCCATTTGAAGGAACCTGGCACACGATTTTTACAAATAACCCTCTTAGTTCTTACCCCACCCCCCACCAGGTAGTTTGCATTTGTTTAATAAGCTAACGCTCCATTTTACTTACCATCAATCCAAATTTCCAATTTAATTTGCTTGTGAAAATAGTCTATTTTGTGGTCACTTCCACAAATTTTCATATTGCCAGGGCTGATATTTAGTCAGTTTACATTATGTTATCATGACCAGTGTTGGTTCTGACTGGCCAGTGCCTAAGCCATACTTATTGTTAAATATTTTTATTTTGCTCAGGAATATGCAGGTATACCTTAAACTTGCGAGTGAGGGAAACCAGCTGAAGAAAAAAATTAGTCTTAAGAAAAACAATAGTAATAGTACCTCGTGTTTAATGAGTGCTATGTGCCAGCCAAGGTATTATGTGCTTTAGCATATATTACCTCCTTGAGTCTTCAAAATAACACTGTATTCTATAATACCCGTTTTATAGAATAATGAAGGCGGGGTGGATGTGAGACTTTCCCAATGTCATATAGCTAATAAGTGGTGGAGACCAGATTTGAGTTCAGTCTATTTGGCTGCAAGTCTGTGCTCCTAAATTACATGCTGTACAACCATTTATCAAGCTAAACTCCAGCTAAAGAAATCAAGATGTGAAACAGATGGGAAGCAAATGTTCCTTGCCTTTCTTAGAGAGATTAGAACAGGAACATTCATTCATCTTTGGCTGATTGGGGAGTCATATTCTGATTTTCCCCCAGAAGGCAAACCAAAGGGAGAGAGCTCTAACCTTAACCTCCCTTTCAACATATTTCCCGCTGCCCAGGTGCAGTCTGATGTGCCCGCCTAATTGATCTTTTACGTTCCCCACCCACATTCTGTGGTTTTCCTCTGGCGCATTGTTGCTCATGCCTTCTGTCGAGAACGCCCCTTCTGATCTACAAGAGTCCCTAATTCATCCTTCAAGGTCCAGGTCAAGAGTCTCTTCCACCATGAGAATATTTTACACTGGATTGCCCAACGAGGAGTAATCTGTTCCTTTCTCTAACTGCCACAGAATTTTACTAGTGCCTCTCCAAGTACGCATCACGTTTTCCGTTGGATCACTGATATGTATGCTTCGTGTACAGTCAATGGAGCTAAACTACTTGAGTTCAAATCTCAAACCTGCTACTTGCTACTGAGTGACCTTGTAAAACTTACTTAGCCCTTTTGTGCCTCAGTTTGCTTATCTTTAAAATGAATACATACCTCACAGGCTTGCTGGGAAATTTAAAATATGTTGAACATATTGGTATTTAAAGTTCTTTAGACTGTTTTCTGGCACACAATGAACTCATCATTTTTATTCTTGTTATTGCATTTTCCTGCTAAATCTTATGATCCTTTACCGGAAAGTCCATGGCTGATTTATCTTTCGTCCTTATTTTGCTTAAAACAATAAAGTTTTGTTGACCAAAGAGGCAGTAGAAGACTTCGATGAAAAGCACGGGCTGTTGAGCTGGCTTTAAGACCTGGTGTTACCTTTATCTTACTGTGGGCCACCTAGTGCCTCTGAACCTCACATTCTTTATTTATACAACCAGAGGCCCGGTGCATGGATTCACGCACTGGTGGGGCCCCTCAGCCTGGCCTGTGGTGATCGGGTTGCAGAGGGACCGAGGGAGGGCTCCAGCGTGTATCCGGCCAGTCTCGCCCAGTCCTGATTGGCTGGACCCCAGCAACAAGCTAACCTACTGGGCAGAGCGTGTGCCCCCTGGTGGTCAGTGCACATGGTAGTGACTGGTTGAATGAATGGTCGGACACTTAGCACATTAGGCTTTTATAATATTGGATGGGGAAAATAGCGGCATCTAACTTACAGGGTTGTTATGAGGATTACATGAGATAATATGCATAAAGTACTTGCTCAATAAACTTGTATGTTAAGCATTTAGTGCAGTTAGCTATTGTTTTTACTAAGCTTTTAGTGGAAAGGTAGTGCCAGAGAGCAAGAGAGTGCCTTTCCCTTGGTCACCTTGGAAGCATTAACAGGGTCACACTTGCAGCCTGAAGTGCTGGGAGCTAATGGAAAGGATAAGCAAAGCCTTTGACCCAAAGTCAAGATTCAGAGTGATTTGTAAAGCTTAGCCGTCTTAATTCCTAAATGTTAGGTTTAGAAAAGTGAAGAAATCTATGTGCTATGTCTTCCGTTTTGTTTTGCTGAGATCAGTTGTTTTTGTTTTGTTTTGCTAATCCTCACCTGGAGATTTTTTTCATTGATTTTTAGAGAAAGTGGAAGGGAGGGGGAGAGAAACAGAGAGAGAAACATCCAAGTAAGAGACACACCGACTGGTTGCCTCCCACATGTCCTGACCTGGCCAAGGATCAGGCATGCAACCGAGGTCCGTGCCTTTGACCAGAATCTAACTGAACACCCTTGGTCTTTGGCCTGATGCTCTAACCACTGAGTCAAACCAGCCAGGCTGCTGAGATCTGTTTTGATATCTTCTGAAGTTCGGTTACTTTGAAAATATTTCCAATACAGTACATGCTGGAACACACCGTGTGCTTCAGTGGGGTCTCCAGGAAGGAGCACCATCTTAGATCTGAGGGGAAAGGAAAGTATATCCATCAGGCACCTCCCCTGTGCTTTTCAGGCTGCCTCTCGTTTCATCCTCACGGGTCTTTTATAAGGTTTTACAGATAAGAAAAGTGAGCCTGTCAAGGCCACAGGGCAGGTAAGGGGCTGGGTTTATCACTGAAGGCAAAATGATCTAGAAGCTTCCAAATATTGATGAACTGCAACTTTCCAAATATTGGTGAGCAGACAGGTTGCACAAGCATCACACAGAGGGAATTCCTTAAATACAATGTCCCAGATTCCACCCCTGGAAGAGATTAATTAAAAGCAATGGGAATGTTTAAAAACAACAACCCTCCCCTGATGATTCTGCCACATAGCCAGAGACATGAACTTCTGGTCTGTTCTACAAAAACCCCATTTACCAAATTTGGGCAGAAACAGATTTCCCCCCCTCCAGATGCAGAGCAAAGAGACCAGTGTTTCTCTGTAGAAAATGTAGCAAGTTGTCTAACACCAATAGGCAGAGTGTAAGACCCTGAGCTGACAATGCCTGTGTGGCTAATGCGGTGGCCGGAAGTACTATGAGAGGTTCCCTGCAGGAGCCAGCCTTTGCTCTGGGTGGCATAAAGAGGACTAAGTCATGAGTGCTGCCTTGAAGGAGTTTGCAGTCTCACTGTGGGGATACGCCCAGCACACACGATAAGACTGGTGATTTGTAAATCACTCCAAGTCTAACTTTACGAAGTACAGACAGTAGGAGTGGGAGTTCCGAGGAGCAAAAGTGATTAAGATTAAATAGCGGAAGCCTTTTTACAGTAAAACAGACTTTGCCATTGATAAAATTGTGGGCACATTCTTGGTGTCCCACTTTGAGGGGGATAGTTTCAAGGGAAGAACTGTAAGGTGAAGGAATTTGAAACTCCGTGACTGGGATGTTTAGCCTGAAAAGGTGACCAATGTCCGGGAGGTCATGTGAGGAGGAATTTACACTTGTTAACTCTGGACCTAGAAGGCTGAGAACTGGGATGTCTAGGTAAAGACTGAGAAATACACAGGTTGGCTTAGAAAAGGGAAGGTATTTCAAATCACCGAGGCTGGATACCCTGTTGGAGGAAATGTTATAGAGGGGACTCAAAGGTCAGAGAGAGCTTAGGTGAGGTTCAGACTCCGATGCCATGATTCTAAGAAGGAAGTAAAGAGAAAGACAGAGAAAGGAGAGAAGGACAGAGAGTGGAATAAAAGGGAGATAATGAACGAAAGACAGAGATGGAGATGGGATTAAGCAAATAAATAAAACAAAACAGAACTCATAGACACAGACAATAGTATGGTGATTACCAGAGGGAAAGGGGCGTAGAGGGAGGTAGAAGAGAGTAAAGGGGTTGATAAATGGTGACAGGAGGAGACTTGACTTGACGTGGTGAGCATACAGCACAATATACAGATGATGTATCATAGAATTGTACACTTGACACATAATTTTATTAACCAGTGTCACCCCAATACATTCAATAAAAATTTTAAAAAAGACAGAGATGGAGGTAGAGAGAAATATAAGGGAATTTGAGATTGAGAAGGAAGAGGATTTGAGAAGGGGCACTTAAAAGAGAGCAAAGGGAACACTGTTGAGGTGTTTGGGCAGCTGTGCAGCAGCCTTCAGAGTGTAGGCTGAACGATGGAGTTGCAGTTGCAGTGGAATCTCGTGTGTCCAAAGTGGCTCATAGACAGGGACATGGGAGGTGTTGCTCCTCCAACAGAATTTCCTTGAGTGTCAGATTGTATTTCTGCTCAATCTTTCCTGAACTTGCAATCACTGCTGCTCTTTGTGTCACAAAAGGAAACAATTGTTGAATTTAAATTGGCTGTTATTATTATTATTTTTTTAAATCTCTCTAGCCTAATGGAAGAGAGATAGGGAGAAAGATTTACAATGAACTTGCCTGTTTTCTGTCAACCAGCAATATTCTTTAGCAAAGACTGAGGGCAGGTGAATGTGGGATGTTATTTCCAATGACTAGACCTTTTTTTAAATACAGTTTTTCCCTTTAAGCAGAAATGGTGGAAAGGGTAAAGTGCATCCTTAAACTGTTGTAAGGTATTTGATTGTGAAAACCAGCATGCAATGTAAGTTGCCAGGAATTAACTTCCCAGGTAATGGCTTTGGAGACTTTTCTTCTTTAGTTATAGATTAAAGAAGACCTGGCAGAGTCCTTTGGAATCAATAGGAAATACAGAGCATAAATCAATACTATTTCACAGTATAGTGTAGAAATTCTTCAAAAGGAAATGAAAACTACGAATTGTCTTAAAGAAAAAATGATTTTCACCTGACAATGCATCCATTTTAAGATAAAAATTATACTATGTAGATTCATCATCTGCACTCAGCTTCCTATTTGTTCAGCAGACGGTGCTCATTTTTCACGTTGCTAAAACAGCCCAGGGTTAGAAGTCACTGTCCAATTCCAGTTCTGCCATTATTGAATGGGAAATTATGTTCATTTCCTAGGTCCTGGTTTTCTTACTTTTAAGAGATTTGCACTAGATGACCATGAAGAGCCCCAGTTTCTCCAACGAATTATGCGCCATTTGAACCTTTGAAATTTACTGATTCCAAAGAGTTTGAGGAAATGTTAGCATATGAAAAAGCGTTGAGCTGTGAGGAGGGAGATTTGGTAGAGAGGAGTGCACGTGTTCATTTGCCTAGAGCAGAGGGGAGGAGCTGGTGTGGAAGAAAATGTAAGCTCCACTGGTGATGTTGAATCTTCCACTTTATATTCAGTTTTATACTTTGCAAAAATAGTTGGTGTATTGTGTTTGAGATCCTTAAGAAGGAATTTCCAATTTGAGAGGCACCTGGAAGCACTGCAGGTTTCTGAGGAGGATGCTGTTTGAAATGTTCCTAGAGCACTTGGTGATTTCTTAAGGTAGAATTTGTAAATAACTTAGAACAGTACCTAGCATAGGACAAGTGTTTGTGAAACAAAAACGGGTGTTTTGGTAGGAAGAGGGCAAGGCTGGTTGGGAGCCACTTGCCAATGTCACCTTTGTGCTGTGACAGGAAGCAAGTAAGACTTTTTTTTTTTTCTGAAAGTGCCACAGGCACCTGCATTTTTCCGGCTCCCTTCCTTTCCTCTTAAGTTTCATTAGGAGAATATACCCCCTCCCTTCTCCGCGCCCCCCCACCCCCGCCTCTTTCTAAGCAAAGTCTCAACTAACTGGAGCTTGAATCATGTAGTTATTATTTTCTTTTTTAAAAATACAAGAAGTCTATAGCACAGAGATCTGTAGCAAAGAGTCCAGAGATTGGGTAAGCTTTTCTTTTCAAACAAAGCAACTTATGTTGAATAGTTTAAGTGAAAAATATGTATAGTTTGTGGAAAGGCTGGATAATAAAAACATTTAATTATGAGTTGAGCTCTCATTTAGTCCTTGCTTTGCCATCAAATGACTTCATGTGATGTTGGGAAAATCATGAAAGTTTTCAGAGCTTTGGATAACTTACTTGTGAAATGGAAATGATAATACCTAGCCTCATATCTAATGGAACTGTTATCAATGCTAGGCATAGACCAAACACTTGGCAAATATATCTTGAATGAATAAGTGGGCTTTAAATTAGATAACACATGGATATATGCACCAATTTATAAATAAAGTCTACTATTAATTTAATAGATTCCGTATAACTTGGAGATTCCTGACCATCTTGCAGTAAAAGAGCATTCTAGATTTCTAGTATTCCATTCTACCTGTTGCTAGAAGCCTGACTTCAGGATGGTATGAGATGTAAGCTTCTATGCAAAATTGCCAGCTGCCATGAGCAAAGTGATAGTCACCTAATACTTATCTTGGGACAAGAGGAGCCAATTAGCTTTGGGAGAAAGGAAAGGAGACAGTAAGTAAAATGTGAGGGTGAAATAGAGTTGCTTGGATTTGTGTCTTAGCTCATCCACACTTCCTTGCTGTGGGATGTTAGACATTTCCTTGCACGAGTGGGGTTTCTTATCTGTAAAAGAGGATAATAATAATATCTACCTTAGTGTTTTTAGTATATAAAGTACTTTGCAAAATATAGGACATCTAGTAAAGATTAAGTGAATGGTAGATATTTTTATTATCCAAAGGAAGGATAATTATTATTAGAGACTCAAGATAACAGAATAAAGGTATCCTAGTACCTACAGTTTGAAAGAGGTGGACAAAGAAGGGTTGATATGGACACCTAAGATGAGGACAGTCTAAGTTTGGGTGAATATCTGGAGATGTTCAAGTAGCATGGGAAGAGTTTGGACCATATAATCAATGATCTGCTTCTATATCTTGGACCTCATTAAATTTAACATAGCTGTTCTCCCATTAGGCAGGGAATTGATATGGGAAGAACAATGATATTAGATATGAAATTTTGGATCCTTTCACACATTGGCAGTGTTCAATCAGGGAGATGATTATGAGAGCGTGCTAAAAATTATCGTTATTAATCTTGTTTAGTTTGGAGCATAAATGAGACCTAAAGAGTAGCCATGTGATAAAATTTTAAAGCTCTTCTTTGTGAGCTATTCTTTCCACCTTGCATCAACTTAAGCCCCTAGGAATGAATAAATAAATACCTCTCCCACCCGGCATGGCTCAGTGGTTGAGCATTGACCTATGAACCAGGAGGGCATGGTTCAATTTCCGGTCAGGGCACATGCCAGATTGCAGGCTCGATCCCCAGCAGGGGGCTTCTATGAGGCAGCCAATCAGTGATTCTCTCTCATCATTGTTGTTTCCATTTCTCTCTCCCTTCTTTTCTGAAATCAATAAAAAATATTTCAAAATAAATAAATAAATAAATAAATAAATAAATAAATCTATCTCATATATAAAAATGTGTGCACTCATTCAACTAAATTAACCAAATATTGTTTATATTGGCATTTGGGATATATCAGTAAAAAAGCATGTCAAAGATCTTCTTCTTCTTAAAGTAACATTTTAGTGAATTGGGGAAGAGGTGGAAAGACAGGAAATAAACTATATAATAATCAAAAGTAAGTTCTATAGTACGTTAGAAGGTGGTGAGTACTATTAAATAGATAAATACAGGAAATATAGGAAATTGAAAATGTAGGAGGTAATTTGCAGCTTTAATAGGATGGTCAGGGTAGACCTCATTGAGCCAGTCACATTATAGAAAAGTCTTGAGGTTATTGAGTTAGCTTTTTTTTTATATGTGGGTCAAAAAGCATTCTAAGCAAGGGATTAGCCAATGCAAAGAACTTACGAATGGAGCATGCCTAGTATGTTTGAGGTAGAGCAAAGTGACCAGAGTCACTGGAATAGAATTAATGAGAGGAAGAGCAATAAGGGATGAGGTCAAAGAGGTAAGGGGAGGAGGTATAGATTGTAGATAGCCTTCTAAGGATTGTAAGGATTTTAGCTTTAAGTCTTACTAAAATGGGGAGGAACATTATTTGTTTTAGGTTACAAAAGGGTACCTCTAGCTGCTGTATTATACACACGTGGTCAATTATGCTATTGCGTAATCCAGGAAGTAGATGATT
Source organism: Myotis davidii (assembly GCF_000327345.1). Lineage (NCBI taxonomy): Eukaryota > Metazoa > Chordata > Mammalia > Chiroptera > Vespertilionidae > Myotis > Myotis davidii. The sequence goes on from NW_006291550.1 coordinate 390,601, forward strand.
ATAGTATGAAGGGCATTAGCAGTGCAGGTGGTAAGAAATGGTTATATTTTGAATATGTTTTGTATGTAGAGTCAGTAGGATTTGCTGATAGATTAGATGTGGCATGTGAAAAAAGTGAGGGGCCAAGTTTGACTTCACATTCTCGGACCTGAGAAACTGAAATGGGAAAAGTTGAGAATGAAGCAGGTTTTATGGCAGAATAGCAGGAGTTCAGCTTTGAACATGCTGAGTGTAAAATGTCAATTAAATATTGTGGTAGACAGAATTCTAAAAATATTCTCCTTCTCTAGATTTCCTGCCCTAATTCCTGGGACTATGAAGAAAATGAGATATCTTGCCTGTGAATATGTGAAGTTACATGGCAAAGGCATTTTGCAAGTGAAATTAAGGTAACTCATCAGCTAAATTAAAAAATAAAAAGGAAGATTGTCCTGGATTATCTCCCAATGTAATCATATGTGTCATTTAAAATCAGAATTTTCTCTGACTGGTGGTTGAAAAAGAAAGCAGAAGGAGACAGTCGAAAGAATTTGAAGCCCAAAGGTTTCTACATGCTGGTGCTGGTTTGAAGATGTAGGGGGTCCATGTGATGGGAAATGTTAGTGCCCTCTAGAAGCTGAGAGCAGCCGCTAGCTAACAGCTTTCAAGGAAACAGGACATCTGTCCTAAAGCTTCAAGGGACTGAATTCTGTCAATCGCATGAATGAGCTAGAATTCAATTCTTCACCAGAACCTTTAGATGAGCGTTCGGCCCAGTCAACACTTTGATTTTTGGCTTTGTCAGAACTCAAGCAGATTTCACTTTAGCCCACCTAGTCTGCCCTACAGAAACTGAGCGATAATAAATGGCTCTTGTTTAAGCCAATGCGAGTATCATTGGCATAAAGATGGTATTCAAAAACCATAGCACTTTCATGATCACCAAAGGAATAAGGATGGAGTTGGATACTTTGATCAGAGAGTGAGTTCTGGGGCCCTCCAGTATACATTTAAAAAATTTTAACTGTATTTTATTGTAGTAAGAATACTTAACATGAGATCTACCCTCTTAAATTATGAAGGATACAATACAATATTATTAATTATAGGCCCAATGTTGTACAACAGATCTCTTCTAGAACATATTCATCCTGCATTGCTGAAGCTTTAAACCCACTGATTAGCAACTCCGTATATCCCCTTCCCCTAGACCCCTGGAAACCACTGTTTTGTTTTCTGGTTTTATGAGTTTGACCATTTTAAATATCTCATTAATTGGAATCATACAGTATTTGTCTTTCTGTGACTCACTTATTTCACTTAGCATAATGTGTTAAGGTTCATTCATGTTTTTGCATTTTGAAGGATTTCCTTCTTCATTAAGGCTGAATAACATTCCCTTGTATATATATATGCCACGTTTTCTTTATCCATTTATCCATCAATGGGCATTTAGGTTGTTTCTACATCTTGACATAGTGCTGCAATAAACATGGCGATGCTAATATCTCTTTGAGATCTAGATTTCAATTCTTTTGGATAAATATCCAAAAGTTTGATTAGTGGATAATATGATAGTTTCATTAATTGTTTTGGAAACCTCCGTACTGTTTTCCATAGTGGCTGCATCCTTTTACATCCCCACCAACAATGTACAAAGGTTCCAACTTCTCCATATCCTGACCAACATTGTTTTTTTAAAAAATATAATGACTATCTTACAATGTGTGAAGCGATATTTCATTTCATATCCCATGAAATATCACTTTGCATATATATTAAACATTTTTCATATACTTGTTGATCATTTATATGTCTTATTAGAAAAAATGTCTATTAAAGACCTTAGCTCATTTTAAAATAAGTTTTTTTGAACTGAGTTTCTTATATATTTTGAGGGTTAACAAAAGTGACAGTAATTAAAACAGTAAAAGTTTTTTTTTTTTTTTACAAAGCTTAGATCTGACATAAAGGCAGACATATAGACCAATGGAACAGAACAGGAAGCCTGAAAATAACTCCATATATATAGTCAACTGATATAGGCAAGAGTGCCAAGAATACAAAGTGGGGAAGGGTAGTCTCTTCAATAAATGGTGTTGGGAAAACTGGATATTCACATCCAAAAGAATGAAGTTGGATCCCTATCTTACACCAAACACAAAAATCAACTCAAAATGGATTAAAGAGTTAAATTGTAAAATTCCAGAAGAAAATATAGGGGTAAAACTTTATGACATTCGTCTTGGCAAAGATTTCATGAATGTGACATCAAAAGCACAGACAAAAATACCAAAAATAAACCAGTGGGACTACATCAAATTAAAAAGCTCCTGCCCAACAAAAGAAACAATCGACAGAGTGAAAGTGCAACCCATGGAACAGGAGAAAATACTTTCAAACCATACATCTGGGGCCCATTCAATATTAAGAAGTAAGGGAGAAAAGGAGGGACAAGGAAAGGAGATTTAAAAGGAGGAAGCAGTGAGGTAGGAAGAAAATCAAGACATTATGGTAGCCTGGAAGTCATGTGAAGAAAGTGTCAAGGAAGAAAGAGTGATGAACTGTATCGAATTCTGATAAGTCAAGTAAAATGAATTGACCATTCAATTTAGCAGCATGGAGGTTTTGGTGACTTTTTCATAATCAATTCTGGCAAAGTGACATAGATAAAGAAGAACTTATTACAGTGGGTTGAAGAGAGGATGGAAAGAGAGACACACAATTGCAGAGCAATTTTTTTGAGATTTACTGCAAAAGGGTGCAAAGAAATTAAGCAGTGACTTGTGGGGAAAGTGAGTCAATAGAGAGCTTTTCCTTTTCTTAAGATGGGGAAAATAATGTAATGTTTGTGTTCTGTTTGGAAAGATTCAGTAGAGATGGAGAAATTGATGAGAGGGACATTTTTTTGAAAAGTCTGAATAGGTGAAAGGAGTGGAGTTTAGTGTGAAACTGGAGGGCAAATGCTTAGCTAGAAATGTGTTTGTCTAACTTAGACAGGAAGGCAGAGCATAAAGGGCGATGCTATCAGGTGGATGGATATGTTAGTTGGAACGTGAGTATTCCAGTAGTTGGTAATGACAAGGTTCAGCATATGGCATGAAGTCAGTGGTTGAGGTAGGATGAATGACAAGATAATAAAAAAGAGAAAATTGAGGAACACAGGAGCCAGGGTATGAGAAGCATCATTTATATATGTATTGAAATTGCCAAAAATTAAAATAAGAGTAGTATTAGAATGATGGTGAAACAAGAGCTAAAATCAGTGAGAAACGAGGTGAGGTTGGTCTGAGGGTTGCTGGATGACAGTCGCAATGCGTGGGTATGAGATGATATAGTCTGATGACTTGAGCTTCAAAGGTGGATGATTTTTTATTTTTAGGAAAGAGGAAGAAAGAATTAAAGTGGCAATGAAGAGCCAGGATGACACCTACTGAAACCCCTTTGCCCAGTGGTTTGATGATGGTGGATGAAAAATTAGGCTCTCTGGTAAGTAGCATCCTTATGGGAGACAGGTTTTAGTTAGAAGAAGACAGGAAAAAGAACTCTCAGAGAGGTAAAGGCAGAGGTAGAAAGTAGAGGGGATTTTACTGATGACAATTTCAGAGAGCACAGCAGACTGGTTTCAGGAGTTGGGGTGGGTTGCAAAGGGGGAAGAAATAGGTATGTAAAGCCTTTTGGGGATTATAATATGGATAATGAGAGGTGATCTTGGAATCTGGGGATTCTTAAAGTGAATGATCTAATCAGTCATAAAAGACTTAGATTATTGTTGATGGGTTCAAGCAAATGACAGTAGCAAGGTCAGGAGTGTTGGGGAGTAGGAATGCAATTATTAACCTATTGGTATGCCCTGTAACCAAGTTAAACATGATCTAATTTATGATAAACAAGTAACCCTCACCTGCCTGTTGGAAATGTCGACTCTCCAGTGGAGTGTCACCAGTGGCTCAGCTCTCAAGCAAATGTCAAACACTTGGCTTAAGTTTAACTGGGAAAAAAGCAGCAGAGCAGAGTTTTCCCTCAAGCCATTCGTTCTTCACCCAGGTATCACCACCTGTGATATTTGCTTAGGCAGGAAGTGACATGACAGGGACAAGTTTTGTGACTGTGAGTGACACGTCACTTTCTGGGAGGAAGGGAATCATCTCTAAGCAATGACACTCAGCCAGGCACGAGGATGCCACAATGAGCCCAAATGGATACATACATAATTTAATGGGACACCTTCCTAAGTTAATAGTTTCTGACCTCCATGAGGAGCTTGTGGCGACCTTATAGCAAAAGCTAAATGTAGAAAACCTCCTTGGGTGTTACACTTGCAGAAGTGTTGATAGAAGCACCAAATACAGAACAAAGAGGGCCTTTAGAGATCATCTAGTTTCATGGATTTTAAAGTTTTATATTTTGCAGGAGAAGATTTATTATATTTTATTTTTTAAAAATCTTATGAGGAACCACAGTACACATAAAACAAATAAAAACAAAACTGCATTGGGTGATGCTTTAGTTGTTTCTGATTTCTTACTGTTTGGGCTGTATCACTTTATGAGAGCTCACGAGTGCCTTTGGGGACACTTAAGGGATTGTGTAACACATAATTTTGACAAGCATTGATCCAAATGCCTCGGCTTGGCTTGGATTCCCTCTCCAAAACACACTCTGTGACAAGGGTTTGAAAGCAAATGGTTTATTCAGGAGATGATCCCAGGGACCACCAGTAGGGGAGGAGGGGATGACATGGGAAAGAAAAGGCAGCCAATATGGGATGCATTAATGTGTAGGTTACCACTGTGAGCAACTGGGAAGACAGCGTATAACATACCTCAGAGTTACCCCAGGGGAGAGAAAAGAAACTAGTTTTATTTATCCATCAGCCACCATGTGACATTGGTCAAGAATTGCTCTAGGGCAGGGGTTCGCAACCTGGGCTGCACATTAGAATCACCTGGGAATCTTTTAAAAATCCTGATTTCTGGGCCTCATCCTCCGGAAATTCTGTTTCTTTGTTATGGGGTGGAGCCACAACATTAGTAACAAAGAAACAGAATTTCCAGAGGATGAGGCCCAGAAATCAGGATTCTAATGTGCAGCCAAGGTTGAGAACCACTGCTCTAGGGTGTTAACTCCTTGGTACTACTTACCCACTCTGTGTGAAAGAGTCTACCCCTGTGGCTGGAGAAAGCGTTCAGGCAGGAAGTTGCAGGTGTTTGCAGTAAGAAACAATAGGTGTGCACTGAGTGGTGAGAATGTAGGCAAATTGGTGGTACACCAATAGTGCCTGCAACATTCTTCTTTTGAAAGGTGGAGAAGAGGGTGTCCTGTGATGGTAGAACATGATCTTGGATGGCTCATGCTGAAAGACACTACCCTATCTCTCAAAGAAGCACTCATGTTAAAATGCACATGAAGTTGTTCAACAAATATTCATTCAACTCCTAGGCTATTCCAAGCACTATTTTAGGTACTTGACGTATATCAGTGAACAAAACACTCTTGGTCTAATTATGAATGTATTCTAGTAAGGAAAATCAGGCAATAAACAATAAATGTAAGGTAAGTGCGGCAGGTGATTGGCAAGAGGGACTAGAGCCAGATTCTGGATGTAGTTTGAAGGCAGAGCCAACAAGGGTTGGCGGTAGAAGGCTGACGAGGGAGGATTGTAATTTTAAATAGGGTTTGTCAATGGAGACGTCATTGAGGAGCACCATTCATGAGAGGTGAGAGAGGTAGCCATGAAGGTATCTGTGGGAAAAGTATTTTGAGCAGAGGGAACAGTCAGCACAAAGGCTTTGAGAAATGGGCCCATTTTAGCAACAGTGAGGAAACCAGAGTACCTGATGCAGGGTGAGTGAAGAAGATACGAGGTCAGAGATGAGCAAGGAGGCCAGATAATAGGAGGCTTTGTAAGATTCTAGGTTTACTCTGATTTGGATGGCAATCACTAGAGGCTTTGAGCAGAGTAATATTATCTGACTTAGGCTTTTAAAAGGAAGGATCATTTTGTAGCTTTGAAAGTAGACTTTAGGGGCCAAGCATAGAAGCAGGGAGATCAATTCAAATGCTTCATAGTAATCCAGGCAAAAGATAAAAGTGGCTTAAACCAGGATGGTAGCAGTGGACATCATGAGAAGTGGACAAATACTGGACATATTTTTGAGGATAGTGACAGCTATTGCAGACAGCTTCGGATGTATGGTATGAGAGAAATAAAGCAATCAGGTATAAAACAAAAATTTTGGCCTGAGCAACTAGAATAGTGCTGTTAGTGTTTGAGATAGTGGAGTAGGTTTCTGGAGGCAGGGGGAGGGTATCAGGAATTGAGTTGTGAACTTGTTAGTTTAACATGTCAGATATACACTGAATGGACATATTGAGTAGGCAGTTTGGTATATGAGCCTGGCATTCCGACGAGATGTCTAGGCTAGAGTGCAAAGTTAGAGAAATTGGGAGTTAGAAGTTATTTAAAGCCATGAGACTGGATAAGACCCCTGAGGTACATGAATGACTAAGGAAGAGTGCTGGGGCACGGCAAAACTTAGAGCATTGAGATAAGAGGAGAAATCTACAAGAAAACTGAGGAGGAGGGGCCCATGAGACAGGAGGAAATCTAGAAGAGTGTAATGTTCTGAAAGTTTCAGAAAGGAAGACGGAGGTAACATTGAAATTAGCATCATGGAGGGCATTTGTAACCTCTACCAGACAAGTTTCAGTGGGGTCATGTGGGCAAACATCTTATTCAAGTGGGTTTAATTAATAATGGTAAGAAGAATTTATGGAAACAAACATAGACAAGGTTTTGGGAAAGCTTTGCTACAAAGAAGAGCAGATAGTTGGATATAAGGTATCAGGGGATGTGGGTTTAAAAGAGAGTTTGATTTTTCTCCAAAGGGGACATACAGATGGTCAAGAGACACATGAAACATGCTCAAAGTCACTGATCATCCAAGAGATGCAAATTAAAATGAGAATGAAGTATCACTTCACACCTGTCAGAATGGCTACCATCAACAAATCAACAAATGACAAGTGCTGGTGAGAATGTGGAAAAAAAAGGAAACCTAGTAGTATCCTGCTGGTGGGAATGCAGACTGGTGCAGCCATTATGGAAAATAGTATAGAGTTTCCTCAAAAAATTAAATATGGAACTCCCATTTGACCCAGTTGATCCCACGTCTAGGAATGTATTCTAAGAAACCCAAAATACCAATCAGAAAGAACATATACACCCCATGTTCATAGCAGCACAATTTGTAAGATCTGGAAACAGCCCAGTGCCCATCAGTAGGTGAGTGGATAAAAAAGCTGTGGTACATTTACACCATGGATTACTATGCAGCAGTAAAAAAGAAGGATCTATTACCCTTTGAGGTAGCATGGCGAGACCTGGAGAGTATTATGCTAAGCAAAATAAGCCAGTCAGAGAGACAAGTATCACATGATCTCACTCATATGTGGAACCTATTGAACAAAATAAACTGATAAGCAAAAAATA
>NW_006291550.1:399086-399709 GCF_000327345.1 Myotis davidii
GCGAGCCGGACCCCACCTGTGAACAAATTCATGCACTGGGCCTCTAGTTGTAAATAATGGTGTGCTGAATATAGGAGTACATGCATCTTTTTGAGTACTGTTTTCATATTATTCAGAATACCCAGAAGAGAAAGTGCTGGATCATATGGTAGTTCTAGTCTTAATTTTTGAGTAATCTCCATACTGTTTTTCATAGTGGCTACACCAATTTACAATACCATCAACAGTGTGTGAGGGTTCCCCTTTCTCCACATCTTCTCCAAATTTTTTATTTCTTGTCTTTTTGATGGTAGCCTTTCTAGCAGGTGTGAGGTGATATTTAATGATTAGTGAAGTAGAACATATTTTCATGTGCCTGTTGGTCATTGGTATATCTTCCTTGGAAAGGTGTCTCTTCATATCTGAGGATTTTTTTCAGTGAATCAAGGTCATAGGTTGAGAATGTTGATTGGGGCTATAGGGTTTAGAGGTTGAAAAGAGAGAAGAAGATGTGAAATAATCACTTGGGTTTATAAAAGAGTAAATAGACTAAGAAAATAAAGGATTAGAACCTATTTGGTTGTGGATTTAAAGTGAGACCAGTTATCATAGATTGTCTGTTTTTTTTAAGTCACATCAACCTC
>NW_006291550.1:399886-401614 GCF_000327345.1 Myotis davidii
AATAGTGGGTTGGGGGTGGGGAGGAGGACAAAAGATCAAACAAAGATCTTATATGCATGTATGCATTACCTACGGACACAAACAATAGGGTGGTAAAGGCCTAGGGTGGGGGTTGGGTTCAATGGGAGAAAAAAGAGAACATATGTAATAATTTCAACAATAAAGTTTAAAAAAATAAAAGAAAAATTAAAAGAAAAAATAAAAGAGAGTTTGATTTTTAAAGATGGTTGACATAAAATACATTTTTGATAAGGAAGATCTACTGGAGTGGGAATATTGATGTGGGAGAGAATGGTGAGAATTGCAGGAGTGATATTCGTGACTGGGCTGAGGGAATAGCATCTAATGGATAACTGGGGACATTGGCTTTTAAGATAGGATCATAAATACTTGAATTGGAAAATGCAGGAAGGCACAGTATATGAGTATAGATACTCTAGATGAATAGATAAAGTACTCAGGATTTTCTTTTTAGAATTATTTTATTTTATTGAGGTAACATTGGTTAATAACATTATATAAGTTTCAGGTGTGTATTATAATTTGTACTTGTATACTCTACTGTATGCTCATCACAGAAAGACTAGTTTTCATCTGTAATCATATATTTCACCCCCTTTACCCATTTTGCCCCCCCCCACACCCTCATTCCTTTCTTGTAGCCACCCATCTATTGTCTGTATCTATGAAGCTGTTTTAATTTATTTTTTGTTTGTTTTATATTCCACATGAGTAAAATCATATGGGTTTAGCCTTTGTACATGTGACTTATTCCACTTAATATAATACTCTCAAGATCCATCCATGTTGTTTCAAATGCAATATTTCATCTTTTTTTAATGGCTCAGTAGTGTATTCCATTGTAGTGTGTGTGTGTGTGTGTGTGTGTGTGTAGTGTATACATATTCTTTATACATTCATCTGTCAATGGACACAGGTTTCCATAACTTGGCTATCCTATATAATAAAAGGCTAATAGGCAAATTGTTCCATCGACTGGGAGTTTGGGAGTTCAACCAGGAGTTATACCAGGGGGCAGGGCTTGCTGGCAGGCCAACTGCCTGTGACCCCTCCCTCCAGCCGGCTCTCGATGGGGGTGGGCCAGCCGGACCCCACCTGTGAACAAATTCATGCACTGGGCCTCTAGTTGTAAATAATGCTGTGCTGAATATAGGAGTACATGCGTCTTTTTGAGTAGTGTTTTCATATTATTCAGAATACCCAGAAGAGAAAGTGCTGGATCATATGGTAGTTCTAGTCTTAATTGTTTAGTAATCTCCATACTGTTTTTCATAGTGGCTACACCAATTTACAATACCATCAACAGTGTGTGAGGGTTCCCCTTTCTCCACATCTTGTGTGCTGAATATAGGAGTACATGCATCTTTTTGAGTACTGTTTTCATATTATTCAGAATACCCAGAAGAGAAAGTGCTGGATCATATGGTAGTTCTAGTCTTAATTTTTGAGTAATCTCCATACTGTTTTTCATAGTGGCTACACCAATTTACAATCCCATCAACAGTATGTGAGGGTTCCCCTTTCTCCACATCTTCTCCAAAATTTTTTATTTCTTGTCTTTTTGATGGTAGCCTTTCTAGCAGGTGTGGGGTGATATTTAATGATTAGTGATGTTGAACATATTTTCATGTGCCTGTTGGTCATTGGTATATCTTCCTTGGAAAGGTGTCTCTTCATATCTGAGGATTTTTTTCAGTGAATCAAGGC
>NW_006291550.1:402084-406441 GCF_000327345.1 Myotis davidii
AAGTTTATCTAAAGCAATGATCTGGAATTTTATCCACATTGTCTGTACATAGAATGGACAGTCCAGAGCACAAGCATGGAGAAGTTGGTTAATATTTCATTATTTCTTCTCTGTTTATGTTGGCAAGCAGAACACCATGTGATTTCAGTGCCTACAGAGACACCAATGACCACATAAATAATATCAGCAGTAGGAACTCTCCTGGAAGGTGAACATTTTTAAGAACTTGTGACACATCATTCCAGACAACAAAGTTTTCTTTGCCTCTTTAGGATCTCCTCAGGGGGATGAGCTTCTCTCAGGGCTCTACCAGAGCCAGAATCAACACCAAGACATAGTCCACAAACCAAGACCCTAGGGCTCCCTACCAGGCTTCAGCATGATAGTGTCAAAACATCTCTTAAGTCTGCTCCTGCAAGGGAGTGCAGAAGAAGCAGCAGCTGTAGGAAGTGCAATAAAGAATTACAAGCAAACAGCTCTTCTACCATTGCTCACAGTCAGGGGGCTGACAAACTCTTTGATGTTGTCATCTTTCAAAGTTGCTTTGAAATGAAGAGACCTGAAAGTATCCTCCAGATCAAGAAAATACAGAAAATCTTTCTTTTGCCGGTAAAGCCCATAAATAGGAGCCCAGATATTTTACTCCAAAAGGATGGGTTAAATTGAGGGAAATGAATGGCCATTTCCTTTTTTTTTACTTTTAATTTTTTTATTGATTAAGGTATTACATATATTACCTTATCCTCCCCATAATTCCCCACTCATGCCCTCAACCCCTGTTGTCTGTGTCCATTGGTTAGGCTTATATGCATGCATACAAGTCCTTTGGTTGATCTCTCCCCCATACCCCCACCCTCCCCTACCTTCCCTCTGAGGTTTGATGTTATGATCAATGATTGTCTGTTTCTGGATCTGCTTTAGTTCATCAGTTTATATTGTTCCTTATATTCCATAACAAGTCCAAAAATACAGAGGGAACTATTTACTTTTTTAAGATTAAAAAAATATATTTTATTGATTTCAGAGAGGAAAGGAGAGGGAGAGAGAGATAGAAACATGGCTGCCTCCTGCACACCCCTTCCTGGGGACCGAGCCCGCAACCTGGGCATGTGCCTTTGACTGGAGTTAAACCTGGGACCCCTCAGTCTGCAGTTCTATCTACTGAGGCAAACCAGCCAGGGCAAGGAAACTCTTTTTAAAGAAAGAGTTAAGAATCTTCCCCTTCCCTCCATTCTATCAATTGAAATAATCAGTGTTAATATTTCAATTCATCCACACTTTTCTCCAGGGCTGGCTATTTTTTTAAAACTCTATTATCATAATAAGGTTGAAAGGCTTAAATACTTGATACTTAATATGCAGAGCACTTTCATTCACTCAAGAAATATTTTTAATAACTTTATGTTTCAAGCACTGTGCTAAGTGCTGAAAAATAAACTTAAAATTCTCTAGGGCAGTTACCTGAATATCAAAAAATATCAGTTGTTTCTTTTTATAGGGTGGTTAAACAGCCCCACCATGCTTAGTAACGTGATGACAGTTTGATTACACACACTAGCTAGTCAAGCCAAGGATGAGTGACATTAGGCACAAGGAAGACTGATAAATAAAGTCATTCTCCAGATCTAAAAAGAAAATCAATTCAAAATCCAGGGTAAAAAACAAAACAAAACAAAAATTCACCGATATCTTCTTGTACTCTTTAATAGTCATTAGGGTGTCCCAAAAGTATACTAGCACACACCTTAACATCTGATAGCTCAATTGATGTTTCTTTCTTTTCAGATTGAACCCATTGGAATTAATAATTATTCAAAGTGTGCATACATTTTTTGGGGGACGCCCTGTATTTAGTAAGAAGTCTGGTTCTCTGCCTTCCAGGAGCTTGGTAGGAATGCACTTTTTCATATCCTTCAAGTTAGGGAGCACTGTGGCATTTCCACTGTAGCTAGGAATTTGGAAAGAGGGAGATGAATTAGCAGGCCTACACAGGAACGTAGGCATAAAGCAAACAGGGCCTTAACTAAGGAAGACATAGGGGTGCTACAAGTAGATCATGTGCTACCAGAGATTTAAGATGATAGAATCAGTGCGGAGAGAATGAGACATTGAGTGAGAGCAAATATCATTTCTGGCCTGCATAATTGGATGGGAGTAAACAATTCCACTCATGGAGAGAACTAATAGGAACACAATTGAGCCAAAGAAGGACCTGGTGAGTCTGAGATAAAAATGTGTCTGAGGTACCATGTGGAAATGTTTAGAAGTTGGACATACAGGTCTGGAATTCTGGGTAGAAATCTACAATAAAAATAGAGATTTAGGGTTACTTAGAGCATAAATAATAATTATAGTTATAAGCTTACATTAGTTCTTCCACAGAGAGATTCTAGAACAGCAATGTCCGATAAAAATTTCTGTGGCAATAGAAATGCTCTATATCTGCCCAGTCCAATACAGTAGCCATTAGGCATATGTGGCTACTGAGCACTTGAAATGTGGCAACTAAGAAACAGAATTATTTCATGGTATTTAATTTTTACTTATTCAAATTTAAATGGATACATGAACCAAAGGCTCCCATATTGGATAGCACAGCTCTCAACTGAAAAGAGAAATAAGCCAAGATTGTTGTCTGATGAAACATTGTCAAGCATACTCTTTATATGTGTGGCCACATGTGTACACATACATGCACTCTGTGTATATGTGTGTATTAAAATGGAATAGTGTCAACTTCTGCTTCCAGCCAAGATGGAGTAACAGAGACCAAATTGATCCTTCCACTTGAAACAACTAAAAAAAAAAAGGCAAAACTCGGAAAACAACATTTTTCAAGACATCAGACCTGGGTCAATGAAAGGACAGTGATTCCCTGAGAAAAAAATGAGGTAAGTTTTATGATTGCCTCAACGTCTTGCTTGTAGAAAGTCTCCAGGTTGTGAGGCAAAAAGAGAGAAGCAGGCAGAACCTGGCTGATTTATGTTAATTAATGACACAGAGCTGGAAGGCTGGCAAGCTAAGGCACCTAAAATCCACAGGGAAAAATACCCGAAAGGACAGCACTGCTCAGAGACAGAGTCAGAGACATAGAGTAAGAGGGCGCTGGAGATCTGCAGCGTCCCCCTGGGTTTTTAGTAAGCACATGCATGTGAAGAAACCACTGGAGGCCCGGCTGAAAAACCGGAAAGGGCCAGAGGAAACAATCTTTGGGCTCACACAGAACCAGAAATAGTTCTTGTTCAGACTAGTGAAAAAAACCTCACAATTCCCACAGCATTGGATAGAGTATGCAGAAAATATTGGCCTTGGTAGTGGAAGAAAATATTAGCCTTAGACCAATACTTCTCAATCATAGGCAATTTTTGCTTCCCAAGGGACATTTGGCAATGTCTAGAAACAGTTTTGGTCATCATCTTAGGGAGATGCTGTTGGCATATAATAAGTAGAGACTGGTGATTCTGCTAAACACTCTAGTATATTGTACTGGATAGCCTTCACACCAAATATACAACCCAAAAATGTCCATAGTGACAAGGTTGAGAAAATCTGCCCTAGACTAATAGTTGCTCTGGTCTCACCTAACAAAGTTGAAAAGCAAGACCTGAAAGAATCACACCATTTATAAATAACTTAACTATATTCCACAACAAAATTTAAGAATATTTATAGAAATACAGAAATATCCAGCACCCAACAATTTAAAATTCATGTCTGGCATCCAATCAAAGATTATCAGGAATGCAAGTAACCAGGAGAATGGAATACATAATGAAAAGAAAAATTAATCTATTGAAATCAATGAAGAAAGTACATAGATAAAAAATTAGACAAGGATATTAAAAATTATTATAACTGTATTCCATATGTTCATGAAGCTACAAGAGAGATTGAACAAGTTAAGTGAAGACATGAAAAACAAAAAAGACCCAAATAGTCAAGACAGCCTCTTCAATAAATGGTGTTGGGAAAATTGGACGGATAGATGCAAAAAAATGAAACTAGACCACCAACTTACATCATACACAAAAATAAACTCAAAATGGATAAAGGACTTAAGCATAAGACAGGAAACCATAAAAATACTAGAGGAATCCACAGGCAGCGAAATCTGACATAATGCCGAAGCAATTTCTTCTCTGATACTGCTCCTAGGACAATGGAAACTAAAGAGAAAATAAACAAATGGGACTACATCAAAATAAAAAGGTTTTGCACAGCAAAGGAAACCATCAACAAAACAACAAGAAAACCCACTGCCTGCGAAAACATATTTGCCAAAGTCATATCTGATAAGGGCCTAATCTCCAAAATTTATAGGGAACTCATACAACTTAACAAAAGGAAGATAAACACT
>NW_006291550.1:407012-408325 GCF_000327345.1 Myotis davidii
GAAAAAAAAGACCCAAATAAAATTTCTAGATATAAAAACTATGACTAGCCTTGGCTTATTTGGCTCAGTGGATAGAGCATTGGCCTGTGGACTGAAGGTCCCAGGTTCAATTGTGGTCAAAGGCATGTACCTAGGTGGCAGGCTCATCCTCAGCCCCTGTCAGGGTGCGCTTGAGGGAGGCAACCAATTGATGTGTCTCTCTCACATTGATATTTCTCTCTCTGTCTCTGTCTCTTCCCCTCCCTTCCACTATCTCTAAAAAAAATATCAATGGAAAAATATCCTCAAGTGAGGAGTAATAACAACAAATAACAAAAACTATGTCTAAAATGAAAAATACCATGTAATATTAACAGCAGATTAGCTATTATAAAACAAAAGATTGTTGGATTTGAAAATATAGTAATAGAGTATCCACAATGAAATATAGAAAATAGAAACGCCCCCCAAAATTAACAGAGCATCCATAATCTGTGGAACTCAAGTGGCTTTCTATACATGTAAGTGGAATTCCTAAGGAATACAAGAGAGAGGGTAGATGGAAAAAATATTTGAAGAAATAAAGGCCAAAATTTTCCTATATTTGATGAAAGCAATAAACTCAGAGATCCAAGAAGTTTGATAAATCTCAGTATAAAGAAAATGCAATTGTTTCTGTCTAGGTTTTGATAGAAGTTTGAAGATTGTGGATGCCAGCCTCACCTTTCAGCCCATCTGTCATAAGTTGAGTGATGTCCCCTCAAAGGCTATATAATACTCAGTATGAATATGGCCTTGTTTGGAAATAGAGCCTTTCAGGTTTAATCAAGTTAAGAGGAAGTCATATTCAATTAGGGTGGGCTCTAATCCAGTATGACTGATATTCTTATGAGAAGATGAAACACCCCTGGCTGATGTGGCTCAGTAGTTAGAGTGTTGAACTTAATACTGAAGGGCTATAGGTTCAATTCCTGGTCAAAGGCATGTACCTGGGTTTCAGGTTCACTCCCTGCCCCTTGTCTGGGCGCCTTCAGGAGCCAACCAGTTGATGTGTGTGTGTCTCTCTCTCTAGCTCTTTCTCCCTTCTCCCTCCCTCCCTTCCACTCTCTCTCTGAAAAGCAATGGAGAAAGTATCCTCAGGTGAGAATAACAAATAAAACTAAGAAGGAGGGGATGGTCAAGAGTGACAGACTCAGTTGAGAGATGAAGGAAGAGGAGGCTCCAAAACATCCTCACCAGACTGAGCACCCTGCAAGGCACCCATGACCTGCTCTGTGTGGCGGGACGGGCCCTGTGGTGATTAGAATATGGAAATCTTTGGGGGGTGGTTGGTA
>NW_006291550.1:408403-411967 GCF_000327345.1 Myotis davidii
CCCCAAACCCACAAAGATGGATTACCAGGGCATTGGATCAAAATGACAAGGAGTTACAATTTCTAGGAAGGATTCTACTGATTCAAGGCTCCTAAAAACATTGCCCTCAAGTACAAGAAAAGGACTTGGCTGATGAAAATACCAAGAGGAGTGTCAGTTACTCAAGGAAAACTACATACTTTGTCAGACAGTATTGCTACAGCCCGATGCAACATTCAGAAAGGATCATGGGAGATTGAACTCATTTGGCCTCTGGCTGCCCCAGAACACATCCTAATTCTCACCAGGCTGTGGTGCAGTGTTATATAGCACAACAACCCTTTAATTCTCTAGTCACACATTGCGATAGCCTGATGCAACATTCAGAAAGCATCATGGGAGATTGAACTCATTTGGCCTTTGGCTGCCCCAGAACTCATCCTAATTCACACCCAGGCTGTGGTGCAGGGTTTTATAGCACAACAACCCTTTAATTCTCTAGTCACAGACTGAGCACTGAGGAGTCAAAGACCTTGCCAAGAGAGCACATGCAAGAACACATACAGAAAGGTGGAGGAAGAGAGGCCTACAGGTCCCCAATGGCACCTGGGTTGCCTTAATTAGCTGCCCTTGCTCATGGACCTTCTATTTCACACACAGTTGCTCAGCGATGCATCACATTCTCAGTTGCTCTGTATGTGTGGTGTGAGTAGTGTGTGTGTGTGTGGTATGCAATATATGTGTGACAGTGTGGTATGGTATGGTATGTGTACGGTGTGTGTGTGTGTTGGGGAAGGTTGGGGTGGTGGTGACTGAATCCCTGGCTACAGGATTAGGTTGAACAACACAAGCAGCTGCAGCATAAGCAGTGACTTGGAACTGATCCACTGTCTGGACTATTTTTAGCAATGACACACCATGACTTTGCACTTTTCCCTAATATACTTGACAGCAGCAGGATCCATAGGGAACAGCAACGACAGCTAAAGACTCTTGGCTTTCCAGGCCACACTATCCCATAATCCTTTTGAACAAATAATCAAGTATTTTTTTCTATACCACTGAGACATTTCAAACATTATATAAAATTTTCCAAAATTTAAGGGGCAAAGAATAAGGCAATTCAATATATTGACACTATCACTATATGGGAACTTTAAATCAGTCCCTCCAGCCACCTTAAAATCTGGGAACTAAATAAACAAATGTCAACGTAGTGCAAAATCATAATTAACATTTGTTAGAGTCGGTAAAGAAAGGAAAATGGTGCCATAATTAGTATGAATTTAATAGCCTCTAGGCCTATTGTAAAGCTATAGGGCAGGTAGTGATTAAATAATATATGTCCTTTTATAAAGGGATGCTGTATTACAGATACTACAATAATTCATATCAAGATTATTAAGAGATATTTGTTGCTCTAGCAACTCTGTTTCCTCTTCAGAATGTAAAAACAAACAAACAAACAAAACCCCCAGCTATTACAAACAAGGGAAAGAACTCCAAGAATGCCAAATCTGATGAAAAAGCAAGTCTGCACCTCAATTGCATGAATAATCAGGAAATGCCTAAGAGAATCACAGATTAATCATGAAACCAGAAAGAAGTCTGAGCTCAAAACTTTCCTTTACAGGCAAGGAAATGAATTGTCTGAGAGGTTAATGACTTGCCCAACTGGTATCTCTTATAACTGGTATCTCTTTGATTAATCCAAATCTGACTTCTTGCCCAACATTCTTTATACTTCCTGGAATATATTGGTACTCTGCATGCCTGGCTCTATGCTAGGTGTTATAGATACCACAAAAATGAAAACCCAATGATGGCCAACCAGGAATTTACTAGAATTCTTTTGCTAGTATAGCTGTCCTAGAGAAAGAACTCTGAACTCTGACTACCTTATTCCCCATGAAGAGCTGAAGTCATATCACCAGAATCTGCAGACTTTAAAAAGTGCTTCCCCAATGGAACTGGTTGGTGACCACTTCTTCTGACTACCTTATTCCCCATGAAGAATATCATGACTCCCCCTGAAGTCATATCACCAGAATCTGTAGACTTTAAAAACTGCTTCCCCAATGGAACTGGTTGGTGACCACTTCCTGTTCCTAAGAGTCCTCCTTGCTGAAACTCTACCACTCCAGGCCTAAGTAATAAACTGATCTGCTCTGATGGCCCCAGAATGGGGAGGGATGTAGACTCTGGGTCAAGGAAGCCCAAGTATGTGGATGAGTGGTAATGGGGAAACAGGGGAAACAAATTTCATTTCCTTTAAATATCTTAATTAAATGCTAAATAGTTAAATGGATCATGTGCTATATCAGAGGTAGGTAATAAGTCCTAATCTTAGAAGGTTTTCTGATAATGAGTATAGACGTTGATCTTCAAAATAGAAGCAGATGTGACCAAAGGACACAATCAATAGAGTGAAAAGGCAACTTATGGAATGGGATAAATATTTGAAAATCATGCGTCTAATAAGAGGTTAATATTCACAATACACAAATAACTCCTACAACTCAACAACAATAAGTAACCCTGTTAAAAGTGGGAAAAGAACTGAATAGACATTTCTCCAAAGATGGTATACAAATGGTCAACAAAGCACATGAAAGATACTTAATATCAATAATTATTAGAGAAATATAAATCAGAACCACAATGAGCTATCACCTCACACCCATTAGGATGGTGACTATGAAAAAAACAACAGGAAATAGTAAGTGTTAGAGAGGATGTGGAAAAATTAGAACCTTTGCATATTGTTGATGGGAATGGTAAAATGGTGCAGTCACTGTGGAAAACAGTATGTAAGTTTCTCAAAAAGTGAAAATTAGAATTACCATATGCTACTGCAATCCAACTTCTGGTTATTTATCCAAAAGAATTACTATCAGATCTCAAAAAGATATTTGCACACCCATATTCATAGTCTCATTATTCACAACAGCCAAGAGATAGAAGTAATACAAATGTCTATTTACAAATGAATGGATAAATAAAATGTGGTATATACATACAATGGAATATCGTTCAGCCTTAAAAAGGAAGGAAATACTGTTATATGGTACATGGCCAAATCTTGAAAACATATGTTAAGTAAAATCAGCCTGTCACACATACACACAAAACAAATAGTATACGATTCCATTTATATGAGGTATCTAAGGTAGTCATACTCACAGAAGTAGCTTGCTAGGGGTTAGGGGAAGGGGAAAATGAGGAGTTGTTGTTTAATGGGTATATAGTGTTAGTTTTTAATATGAAAAAGTTCTGGAGATCTGTTGCACGACAATGTAAACATACTTCATTGAAATGAACACAAAAATGGTTTAGATGGTAAATTTTATGTTACATGATTTTTATCATGATTTTTTTTAAAAAAAGAGGCCAATGTAAATTTTTCTAGGTGTAAGAAACTCTTCTTATTTCTTCCCACCTCTTACCACCAAACAAATAAAGTTGACTCATATATTGAGAGCATTGGCCTCATTAAGATAAATCCCTAATCTGACCTCATATTACTAGGATATGAGCATTGGCAAAGTACTGTAATCCCTGATGAGGTTGGAAAATCTTCAAGGA
>NW_006291550.1:412079-436292 GCF_000327345.1 Myotis davidii
AGTTTAAAAATTAGTGCCAGCTTTGGGCAACAGCCAATGAAGGGGAAAGTACATTGTCTCCAGATTCTGAGTCTCTCTGTGCCACCTCCCAGACAAGTAATTCAAGCAAGTGACTTAAACTTTCTGATACTTAGTGCACACTTCAGAACAATGGGAATAGTCATGCCTCAAAGCTCTGTTGCAGGGATGACAAAAGATAACACACATAAAACTTCTAGGATAGTAGCTGTACACTTTGGAAAATGATCATATGGATAAATTAGACATACAAACTTAAGAAGCCCTATGCCATGTGATCACATCCCAATATCATCATTCCAGTACTTGTATGAAAATATGTCTGTTTAGATCAGCACCATTCTGAACTCTCTCATTCACTTCATGGAAACTCCTTGCTCTTCCCACCACATTAGTCAATGACTGATTCTCCCAAAAGTAAGAGAAGAAAGGACAGAGGCAGCGAGAAAGGCACAATTCCAAGGACAAATCCCCAACACCAATCATCGCATTCATATTTTTATAGGAGACAGTTGCATAATGCAGCTTGAGTATTATTATACCCGCGCTCAAAAACCTTCTGTGGTTTTTGATACACATGCTCAAGTATTTAGGGGGGAAAATAAGATGGGTTAATGGAATGATAGGAGAATAGATATGTTTAGATATGGAATTGTATAAGTTGATTATAAAATTACTTTAATTTTTCTCCATGATTGACATTTTTTACAATAAAATGTCAAGGGGGAAAATCACCCATGGCTCTCTAACAGCATAGTGTATGTGCAGAAATGCTAAGTACATTGTTGTATAAAATGACAAGGGGCTGGTCAATACTTTAACAGGTGACAATTTCCACTGATGGAAATAGCACAAATCCCAATAGCATTTAAATGATAGGTGTATAATACAAGACTTGAGGAAAAATAATAACCGCTCATTCATTTCCCAAATCTTCTCAATATTCATTGAGTGGATTGCATTTTATCTGGCACATGTTCTCTGGAAAACCACAATATAGACATGTAAAAATCCACATGGGTATTACTACACTGCTATTATGTGTTTATGCCAACTGTAATCTCAAATCCATGCTCTTATCACCAGAGGACTAATCAAGGTACAGGGATACATTCAGTATAAATTCTCATCTCAACTCTGTTACCAATTTTTTACAAAACACTGATCAAGTTGCTCATCACAACTGTACTTCGAGTTCCACAATCACCAAACAGCAGTCATGTCAAGTATATTAGACAGTGTACAGCCAAAGGGAACAGCCCTGCCTCGGAGACATTGCCCTTGAGGCCTCTTGCTTGATGTGGTCCAAGGACTACTTCTAAGGTGTTACCCATATGTTTACCCTGTAACAGAGGTGGGGATGATCATCATGACTCCTAGCAATTATACTGCAGTTGAGAGTCACAAAGTATTTTTCACATACATTATCTTTTCTAGTGCACAGAGCATTGCTCTTAAGTAATGGTATCTCCTTTTTACAGCACACTTTCATACAAGTACTGGAATGATGATATTGGGATGTGATCATGTGGCATAGGGCTCCTTACAGCTTGTAGGTCTAAGATGAGTAAATTGAGGATCAACAATATTATAAAATTTCCTCGAGGTCAATACTGAAGTCAAGGACTGAGCCTAGGTCCTCTGGTTCTAAACCATGTTCTGTTTTTATTGCATTGTCACCCATCCCACATCCAGGCTCTCTCATTAGATGTGGCTTCCACGTTGAATCAAACTGACCTCTCCAGGTCACAAACAGGACCTCTTAGGGCAGTGTTTCTCAACCGTCTGGCCCTTTAAATACAATTCCTCGTGTTGTGACCCAACCAAAACATTATTTTCGTTGCTACTTCATAACTGTAATGTTGCTACTGTTATGAATTGTAATGTAAATATCTGATATGCAGGATGGTCTTAGGCAACCCCTGTGAAAGGGTTGTTCGACCGCCAAAGGGTTCGTGACCCACAGGTTGAGAACCGCTGTTAGGGTCTCTGAACCTGATTCCTGGCAGCCATTTTTACCTCATGTAGCAAATGAAGGGCGAATGTCATTGAATCAGGACATTCTTGAAATTTTTCTTCCCCTTGCTGAGGATGCCCTATCATTCATCTTCCCCACATGTCCAGCTCAGCACACAAAAAAGTTTTAAAATTCACTTTTGAGATAAACATATTTGACTGTGCTGCAAGACTCCTTGTAGTTAAAGCATGCAACTAGTTATCTATGCCACACAAACAGGCACTGCGCGACAGTTAAGATGGATATTGAACACACATCCTCATAATATTGAAAGAGAACTTTCCAAAGTCCCCTGAACCTAAGAGTGCAATGATGCTCACAGAGCTTCAAATAAACAAACATTTAACAATTCTGAAGACATAACAAATACGTTAAACAGGAAAGATGCATCATAGGAATTGTCAAATAAATGGAAACTAAAGGGAACAGGAGTTGGGGAAGGTGGAAGTGAGAAATAAGTGACAAGTGTTTTGCAAGTTTTGTCTTATTTAAGCTCACAACCATTTAGCAAATTGTTATTATTCTTCTGTTTTACAATAGAAGAAATTGAGTCACAGAGTCCTTAGGGTACATGTCCCAGTCAACTAGTAGAGGAATTGGGATGCAAACCCAGACCTGTCTGAATCCAGGACTCATTTGACCACTATGAGAATGAGGAGAGGAAGAGAGAGATTTCAGGAGTCACACAGGTCAGTTCTTCTAGGAAAAGTTTATAATTCGTTGCCCATCTCACCCCACCAAATCATTGGTAACTCAAAAGGCTACATTATGTCCATTTTAACAGTTCTTTTCTGAGCCTCTGACACACCATCATGCTCACTGGTAGAACTCTCCGGTGTCTCCCTTACAGAGGTCACTTGAGTCCACGCTGGCATTAGTAACAGAATTCAGGATCATCTGCATGCCTGGCTTCCTGGCAAGGAGTAGGTAGGTCATCTTAGTTGCCTTTGTCACAGTCTTTCAAGGGGAAACCAGAAGGCCATTTCAATCAATTCCCACAGATTGTTCCATAAGCCAGGATCACGATGTTTGCCTTACCCAGGAATGGAAATCCCAGGGTTTGTGTCACTGAAATTCATACTGGTCAGATTTGCTCCAGTGAGAGAGAAGTCAGCAGAGCCGTCCAGAATTACCAGACTCTGAGTCATCTAAGAGACCAATAATGTGCTAGGGCTGGACAAAACAATAGAGGTCTTTACCCAGTGTCTTTACCTGGAGGACACCCAGTTCTCTCTGCAGCCATTTACACTTTAGTCTTCCTGGAGGATTTCTATTGAAATCTGCTGCTAGAAAATAAAAATTCTTAAAAAAAGCCCTATTGATTCTAAATCTTTCACCTTACTCATGGGAAACTGGTCTCCCACACATGCAGAGTCTCATTCAAGGACATCTGAATAGTCAAGATGGACAGGGTTATGCCACTATAACAAGAACTCCAAAACCTCCAGTGGCTTAACACAGCAAAAACTTATTTCTTACTCATGGTGCATGTCCAACACAGCTCTTTCCAATCCCTCCTCAGGGAGCCAGACTGACAGGGGCACCCTCTTTACACATGCTTACATGATTACCACAGCAAGCAAAAGGGAGTTGGCATCAGGCAGTCGTGAGTCAAAGCTTCTACCCACAAGTGACACATCTTTTCCACTCACATTTCAGTACCAACAAAAGTTACATGGCCACGCCTGACTTCAAGAGGCTAAAGAAGTACAATCTGGGTACCTAGCTAACAGGAAGAGGGAAGCAATGTTGGTGAACAGCCCTAATGACAGCCAAGGTCATGTAGCTAGTTAAATGCAAAGCCAGGAACTCTAGTCTTCCAACACCCTGTTGATGTGTTTTTCTATTTCCCTGTCCTTCAACTCTTCTGTTACATAGATGGCCAATGTTCAGTATTCAGATATAACAATAAAAACACCTAAAATTATATTTTTTTAATTGGGGAAAATTTCCAGGTGTCATTTCAATACTATTAAATGGATCACTTGTTTCTTTTTCTCAAAAGAAAAAAATCAACTTAAGGTCAATTCTGACCTTTACTTGGAAATAAGAAAAAAAAAAGCTATTTTAAGAATTTTTAGTTCAATAATAATAAAAATAGCATTGAAGATGCTGAGATTGAATAAAGCAAAACTCCCAAACTAAGTGTATTGTAAGTTTACCTTCTTCCCTATAGGCATAAACTTTTTAGGATATCTTTTGAATCCTGCCACAACATATGTTTGCATGTTAATTTTCAATGAGGCATCAGGAAAAGAATGATTGGTACATGTTGGAGAAACAGAATTGAAAACAAAATCGTCTTTCAACCCAAAAATCCTCTTGACAAAGGTAGTAGAGAAAGAAAAACACTTTTATTATTGAATAAGCATTAAGATATAATGTGTTGCATATCACAGGCTATCCACTAATCCTATCTAATAAAGAGGGAATATGCTAATTGACCCTCACGCCATTGCAAAAGATGGCAGCGCTCACAACCAATAAGGAGGGAATATCCTAATTGACTGCCCTGCCCTCAAAGATGGCAGCACCCACAGCCAATAAGGAGATAATATGCTAATTGATTTCCCTGCCCTCAAAGATGGCAGTGCCCACAGCCACAAGATGGCCGGCAGGGGAGGGCAGTTGTGGGTGATCAGGCCAGCAGGGGAGGGCAGATGGGGGCGATCAGGCTGGCAGGGGAGGGCAGTTAGGGGTGACCAGGCTGGCAGGGGAGGGCAGTTGGGGGCAATTGGGCCAGCAGGTGAGCAATTAGGCGTTGATCATGCTTGCAGGGGAGTGGTTAGGTGCAATCAGTCAGGCAGGCAGGCAAGTGGTTGGGAGCCAGCAGTCCCGGATTGTGAGAGGGATGTCCGACTGCCAGTATTGGGGAGAGCAGTCAGACATCCCCTAAGGGGTCCCAGATTGGAGAGGGTGCAGGCTGGGCTGAGGGAACCCCCCCCCCCCCCGGCCCCCCGTCATGTGCACGAATTTTGTGCACTGGGCCACTAGTAGAATATAAAGATAGAAAGGAATCACACCTCCTTGTGTAGCCAAGCTGATGCAACCTAATAGTAGTGTTTTCAGGATAAATTTGACAATACTATTTGTCACACATAATTCATCCTAACTTCACCTGGTAATCAGAGTGGTCATCTGTGTTAGCTAAATTGCTTTATCTAGAGGAAAAACAAACTTCTCATCTCTATGACAGGAGGTAGTTTTGCAACTGGGAGCAAGGTGCCCATTAAAATTAGGCTACTATCCTTTAATACAGACTAACTTCAATAGAAGATAGGGGTGCTATATCCTTTGATGTTTGCATTTCAAACAGATGGCTCCCAGGTCCTTGAGAAAGACATTCTGGGTGATAAAACAGACAAAGGCTAGCTGACAAAAGGCCCCTCTGGTCTTCAAAAGAATTAATATACAGTTCAAAGACATGAGAAAGTACTTACAATTCTGTTTTCTAAGGTGAATGCTCAAAGAAAAAGAAAGAGAAAGAAATCTTTTTTTATTTTCAACTGGAACAGTTGTCTTATTTTTAATTTGTCCTTATTCACCTACACACTCTAGAGTAAGAGGACTCTAAGAAGGTTGAAGAGCTGTAGTGGCTAGAATGTAAAAGAGAAGACTCCACCTAGAGAATTGAGAAGGAGGTGGGCCAAGTATGTGGCTCCACCATGTACAGACCAAGTCGGCTCTTTGATATTAAGAACTCTGTAGGACCAAGAAGGCAATGGAAACTCAAGACAGTAAAGGTGGTACTGCCAGTAAAGGGGGTGAGAAACCGCTTTCAGTGAAGCCCAAACCACCAGTATTTCCATTTTTGTTCCCTTGCCTATAAGCTGCAGTTGATATTACTTAAATTCTTCCCTTTGATATTGAAGAGATCTCAGTATACAGTTCCCTTCCATCCTTTCTATGTTTATTCTTTTTTCCTTTATCCCAATAATTCTGAAAATCTCAGCTTACTATGGGTCTTAGCCAACCTCACACTATTTGTTTCTTTCATTAAAAAATATTTTTATTATTGATTTCAGAGAGGAAGGGAGAGGAACAGAGAAATAGAAACCTCCATGATGAGAGAGAATCATTGATCTTCTGCCTTCTGCATGCCTCACACTGGGGATTGAGCAGGCAACCTGGGCATGTGCCCTGACTGGAATTGAACCTTGACCTCCTGGTTCATAGGTTGATGCTCAATCATTGAACCATGCCAGCTGGGCTTTTTTCTTTTTTCTAATTCTAAGATTTCTTTTATGATTATGCATCTTATCTCCAACTTTATAAATTCTGAGCTTACCAGAGAACCTCCTAAACATTTACACTAGTGTCTCCTCATATAGGCTTCTCTCCCACCTATTTCAGTTTTTTAAAAAAACACACTCATAAAGCACTTATTTGAATCCATTCCTTATTCTTTTAATTGGGTTTCATGCTATATAATAAAAATTATTTTTAAAATCTTCCAAATTTGTGAGTCACTATTTTTTTTTTATGGAGACCAGAGTATGGGGCAAATCATTTTTTCTCTTTAAATTGAATTTATTGTAGTGACATTGGTTAATAAAAGTGCATAGGTTCCAGGTGTACAATTCTGTGATACATCATTTGTATATTGTATTGTGTGTTCACTACACAAGTCAAGTCTCCTTCATCACTATTTATCCCCTCTTTACCCTCTTATACCTCCCCCACCTCTCCCCTCCGGTAATCACCATAACAGTATCTGTGTCTACCAGTATGAGGTTTTATCCTTTTTAAAACTCTATTATTAATCCCTTCACCTTTTCCACCCAGCTCAGTAAGTCCCCTTCCCTCTGACACCTGTCAGTCCGTTTTCTTTATCTGTGAGTATGTTTCTATTTTGTTTGTTTATTTTGTTCACATATCAGTGAAATGATATGGTACTTGTCTTTCTCTGACTGTTTTTTTCACTAAGTATAATGCACTCCAGGTCCATCCATGCTGTTGAAAAGGTTAATATTGCCTTCTTTTTTATGGAATAGGAATATTCTATTGAGTAAATGTCCCACACCTTTTTTATCTATTCATCTATTGATGGATACTTGGGCTGCTTCCAAAACTTGGCTATTGTAAATAATGCTGCAATGAACATAGGAATGCATATATTCTTTCAAATTAGTGTTTCAGGTTTCTTCAGATAAATTCCCAAAAGTGGAATTGCTGGGTTATAAGGCCGTTCCATTTTTAATTTTTAATTGGATTTTTGTGTGTGTGTGTTGAGGTGTATAAGTTCTTTATAAATTTTGGATATTAACCCCATATCAAGTGTATCATTGGCAAGTATGTTCTCCCTTTCAATGGACTGTCTTTGCATTTTGTTTATGGTTTCCTTTGCTGTGCAAGAAGCTTTAGTTTGATGTAGCACCATTTGTTTATTTTTTTTTTCATTATTCCCCTCGCCCCCCAAAAAATACTGTTATGAGAAATGTCTGCCTTATTTTCTAGGATTTTTATGGTTTGAGTTCTAACATTTGAGTCTTTAATCCATTTTGAGTTTCCTCTTGTGTATGGTGTAAGAAGGTGATCTAGTTTCATTTTTTGCACATATCTGTTCACTTTTCCAACACCATTTATTGAATAGATTAGCTTTACCTCATTGTATGTTTTTGCCTCCTTTGTCAAACATTAATTGACCACAAAGGCATGGGTTTATTTCTGGGCTCTCTACTCTGTTCCATTGATCTATATGTCTGTTTTATGCCAGTATCATGCTGTTTTTATTGCGATGGTCTTGTAATATAGTGTGATAACAGGTAGCATGATTCCTTCAACTTTTTCTTCTTTCTCAAAATTGCTTTGGTGCTTTGGGGTCTTTTGCGGTTCAATATAAATTTTTGGAATTTTTGTTCTAGATCTGTGAGATATGCCATTGGTATTTTATTTATTTTTATTTTTTACAAATATGTTTTTATTGATTTTAGAGAGGGAGAAAGGGAGAGAGGGAGAGAGAAAAAGAAACAATGATGTGAGAGAGAAACATCAATCTGCTGCCTCCTGCACGCCAGCTGCTGGGGATCGAGCCCACAACCTGAGCATGTGCCCTGACCAGGAATTGAAGTGGCAAACTTTTGGTGCCTGGGACGATGCTCAACCCAGGTGAAGTTAGGATGAATTATGTGTGACAAATGGTATTGTCAAGTTTATCCTGAAAACACTACTATTAGGTAGCTCCACCCACTGAGGCTACATGGCCAGGGTGTTATTGGTATTTTAATTGGAATTACGTTGAATATATAGGTTGCTTTGGGAAGTAGGGCTATTTTAATGGTGTATCTCTTCCAATTCATGAACACATTATATGCTTTTACTTATTTATATCTTCTTCAATGTTTTATAATTTTTTGAGTACAGGTCTTTACATCCTTGGTTCAATTTATTTATAGGCATTTTTATACCATTGTAAATAGGATTGTTTTCTTATTTTCCCTTTGATAGTTCATTATTGGTGTATAAAAATACAACTGATGTCTGGATATTTATTTTGTGTCCTCCTACTATACTGATTCCATTTATTAGTTTTGGCAGTTTTTGGTGGAATTTTTATAGTTCTCTGTATACAGTATCATGCCATCTGCAAATAATGACAGTCTTACTTCTTTCTTCCAATTTGGATGAATTTTATTTTTTTCTTGTCTGATTGCTGTGGCTAGGACCTCTAGTCCAATGTGGAATAAGAGTGGTGAAAGCAGATATCACTGGCTCATTTCTGACATTAAGGAAAATGCTTGTAATTTTTGCCCATTGAATATGTTGTTAGTTGTGGATTTGTCATAAGTGGCCTTTACTATGTTGAAGTATGTTCCCTCTATTCTCACTTTGCTGAGAGTTTTTATCATAAACTAGAGGCCTGCTGCATGAATTAGTGCACTGGTGGGGTCCCTCAGCCTGGCCTGTGGGGATTGGGCTGAAGCTGGCTCTCTAACATCCCAGAGGGTTCCCAGATTGAGAGAGGGTGAAGGCCAGGCCACGGGTCCCCACTGGTGCACGATCTGGGCCAGGAAGGGACCCCAGGAGGGCTCCAGGATGTGTCCGGCCCATCTCACCCAGACCCTATCGGCTGGACCCCAGCAGTAAACTAACCTCGGAACATCTGTTCCCTGGTGGTCAGTGCATGTCATAGCAACTGGTCAAGCTGTTGAGTGGTTGGACACTTAGCATATTAGGCTTTTATTATATATGATGGGGACTAGATTTTATCAAAATTTTTTTTCTGCATCTATTGATATGATCATGTGCTTTTATCCTTCCTTTAGCTTATGTGGTATATCATGTTTATTGACTTGTGTGTATTGTACCAACCTGTATCCTAGAATAAATCCTAATTGATCATAATGTGTGATCTTTTTAATGTATTGCTGGATTTGATTTGCTAATGTTTTGTTGAGGATTTTAGCATCTATATTTGTCAGTGGTATTTCCTTATCTAGCCTCATAAAATAAGCTTGGGAGACTTCCTTCCTCTTGAATGTTTTGGAATAGTTTGAGAAGAATAGATGTTAGTTCTTTTTTTTAATGTTTGGTAAAATTCACCTGTGAGGTCATCCAGTCAGGAGTTTTGTTTGTTTGAAAAAATTTTTTTTTATTGCAGCTTCAATTTCATTAGTTATATCTGTTTGTCCACATTCTCTGATTCTTCCAGATTCAGTTTAGGAAGATTGTATGATTTCAGAAATTTATTCATTTCTTCCAGGTTGTCCAATTTGTTAGCAATTGGTTGTATGTAATATTTTTGTATGATTTGTATTTCTGTGTGTCAGTTGTTACTTCTCTTTCATTTTTGATTTTACTTATTTGGATCCTCTTTCTTATTTCTTGATGAGTCTGATTAAAGGTTTGTCTATCTTATTTATATTTTCAAAGAACCAGCTCTTGGTTTCATTAATATTTTGTATTATTTTACTCTATTTTATTTATTTCTGCTCTGATATTTATTAAGTTATTTTTTCCTACTCATGTTGGGCTTTGTTTATAGTTCTTTTCCTTGTTCCTTTAGGTGTAAGGTTAGGTTGTTTGAGATTTTTCTTGTTTCTTAAGGTTGGTCTATATCATTATGAATTTCCCTCTTAGGACAGCTTTAGCTGTATCCCATAGACTTTGGGTTTGTTGGGTTTTCATTTTCATTTGTCTCAAGGTATCTTTGATCTTTTCCTTGACTTCATTGTTAATTCATCCATTGTTTAGTAGTATGTTATTTAGCCTTCTTGTGTTTGTGTGTTTAGTTTTTTTTCATATAATTATTTCTAGTTTTATACCATTGTGGTCAGAAAAGATGCTTGATATGATTTCAATCTTCTTAAATTTATTGAGACTTATTTTCTGTCCTAAAATGTGGTCTATCCTAGAAAATGTTCTATGTGCACTTGAAAATAATGTATATTCTTCTGCCTTTGGATTAAATGTTCTGAAGATATCAATTAAGTCTATCTAATCTAGTGTGTCATTTAAAGCCATCATATTCTTCTTGATTTTCTGTCAGGAATATCTACCTATTGATGTTGATGGGGTGTTAAAATCCCCTACTATGGCTGTATTATTGTCAAATTCTCTCTTAATGTCCATTAATATTTGCTTTACATATTTACATGCTCCTGTATTAGGTGCATAAATCTTTATAAGGATTATGTTTTCTTTTTGGATTGCTCCTTTTATCATTACCTAGTGTCCTTGTTTGTCTCTTATGATGGCCTTCATTTTAAAGTCTATTTTGTCAGATGTATTACTGTTCTAGCTTTCTTTTTCTTTCCATTTGCATGAAATATCTTTCTCCATTCCTTTACTTTTAGTCTGTGTGTATCTTTTGTTCTGAGATGGGTTTCTTGTAACAGCATATATATGCATCTTGTTTTCTTATCCATTCAGCTCCTCTATATCTTTTGATTAGAGTATTTAAATAATTTACATTTAAAATGATTATCGATAGTTATATATTTATTGCCATTTTATTCTTTTAACCATGGTTCTTTCTCTTCTTCTCCTTTTTCTTCTAGGAGGCCTTCTGGTAATACTGGCTTAATGGTAACAAACTCCTTTTGGTTTTTGTTGTCTGGGAAGCTCTTTATTTTTTCCTTCAATTTTATTTTATTTTATTATTATTTTTTCTTCAGCTAAGACAGAAGAGATAATTTACTGTACATGTTACATTCAGCCACAACTGAAAACAGAATGTCACATATCCAGGGCAAATGGCCAAAAAAACTGTTTTTGTAAGAGCAGGGTGGGTCTCTCAAAAGGCTATTGTGGTGATCAGATGACATGTATGTTCTAGATCCATCATAGACAGCAGGTATGCAGATCAGCAATTTGTACTAGTATCCCTAGCCTCTGGCTTCCCTTATTTCTGTTCCTGTAGCTTCCACAGGTACATAAGCTAGTGGTTTACTTGGACCTCTGCCTCATCTTTCTTCTCTTGCACTTCAGTCTGCACATTTGCTTCTGCCTCCAGTTGGCTCTCAATGGCACAGAGGTTTCTAAGAAGATAGCAGAAAGACCAAGGTCCTTCAATCTCTCTATATAAAAGCCTAAGTGAACATTACGCCCTGGTGGGAGCACTGCTCAGCCAGAAGCCAGCCCCATGGCTGGTGAGCACAGTTGTGGCAGTGGGAACCTCTCTTGCCTCTGTTGCAGCACCACCAAGCAGTGGTGGTATGTGCAGAGGGGCCAAGATCAGTGGGAGCAGCGCAGCGCCCGGCCCCACCTTGGGCTCTTCCCCAGACATACTGCTACATCCTTTGGGGGATGTCAGACTGTTGTTTAGGCCCAATCCTCATCCCGGATTGTGAGAGGGCACAGGTGAGGCTGAGGGACCCCACCGGTGCATGAATTTTGTGCACCAGGCCTCTAGTTTTAAATGATAGTCTTGGTTGCAGGTCCTTACTTTTCATCACTTTGAATATTTTATGCCAATTCTTTCTGGCCTGAAATGTTTCTGTTGACAGTCTTTTATGAGTTCCCTTTGTAGGTAACTGTCTTTCTCTTGCTGCTTTTAAGAGTCTCTCTTTGTCTTAAACTTTACCATTTCATTTATGATGTGTCTTGGTGTGGGCCTCTTTGGGTTCATCTTGTTTGGAACTCTGCTCTTTCTAGACTATGTCTCTTTGTCCTTCACCAGGTTAGGAAAGTTTTCAGTAATGATTTCTTCAACTAGATTCTTAATCCCTTGCTCTCTCTCTTCTCCTTCTGGTACCCCTATGATGCAGATATTGTTATGCTTCATGTTCTTTCAAAGGTCTCTTAAACTATTCTCATTTACTAAAATTCTTTTTTCTTTCTGCTTCTCTGATGGGATGTTTTTCTTGACCTTGTATTCCAGATTACTGATTTAGTCCTCTGCTTCATCCAGCCTGCTGCTTATTACTTCCAGTGTATTCTTTATTTCATCTATTGTATTCTTATTTCTTTTTTTATGGTTTCTATGTCCTTTTTTATGCTGTGGAGCATTCTTATGACCATTTTTTGAACTCTATATCTGATAAATTGCTTGCCTCCATTTCCTTTACCTCTTTTTCTGAGGAGTGCTCCTGTTCTTTTATTTGGGGCATTATAGTTGTCTCTCCTTTTGGCTACCTCTTTTTATTTGTTTCTACATATTAGATAAATATGCTATGATTGACAGTGGTGGTTGGGTAGCTTTGTGCAGTGACCTTTGGGGTCCATTGGTTCAGTCTCAATCAACTGAGCTGGGTGCTCCAGAAATGTCCCTTGTAGAATCAATCTTGCCTTTCTTTTAATATCTTGGGATCTGGTTTTCCCCAAATTGTATATTCTTAAATTGGCCAATTCCCACTTTTACCAGCTATTGCAAAGCCCAAAGTAATATGGTTACTTTTCATCAGGGTTTTGGCATTTTTATTTAATTGATTCTTTAGTTCCTCTTAGAGAAGCAGTTTCCACAAGTTACTTCCTACACTTTCAGAGAGAAACACATTTTGGAAGCAAAGTCCTGAAATTCTCAAATAGGATTTGACCAAATGAGATGTTGTTGATTGTTTATCTCTTACAACACTTGTATAACTCGTGCCCATATAGCTTATAATTTATATCAAGTTTAATTCATCATGTATTTTCTTAGTCTGGTATGTACTCTGTTGTATAATTTTGCAATAAGTCACTCCTCCCTTCAGCCCTGTTTTTCCTAAAACCAAATGCTCAGAAGGTTCTTCCCACTCATGTTCCTTGTAGGCATATATATTTTTTTGATGAAACTTACTATACCATCTTTCCTAATGAACTATTTCTCTTTATGCTTCTGTCTGTTTCCTCTGTTGTTTTCTAGCTATGGCCCCCAACCAAATCTTAGTAAAATCTATGGCCTAGATTTATCACTTTCTACCTCATATAACACTTGTTTTAATAAATTTTCTATCATGCTGCAACTGACATAATAAGTAAAATCTTCATTTAAGTTTTTCTGTATGATGCCTAGCATAAGGTTTGACACATGGGTGGTTGATAACTATAAATAAACAAGTGAAGGCACAGCTTGTTAGTTTTAATTACAAATTAATATAAGACTAATATTTGAAAATATTTTTTCTCTCATTAAACCTTAATAGAGTAATTAGGCAGATAAGGAAACAGAATAATTAATCTAGTAGCAAAAACATAGCAGGCAGCCTAAAATCATTTGACAAGTCGGAGACAAAGACCAAATAGGACTAATGTAGGTATATTTATAGAAATGAAGAACAAATGAAAAATAGAAGTCAGTTGAGAGGAGAGTTATTTATAAACCAAGCCTTTTATAATTGGCTATTTTTTTCTATGAATCCATGCCTGAGTAATATATACAGCGAGTAGAGTTTTTGCCTTCCACACTCATAATTCTGAACAGAATAATATCTGATAGCCTGATGCTCTGGACTCTCTAGTTTATCATACTTCAAATACACACTGTGGCCTATTTGGATGGTACCTGAGAAAAAAGAAAAGGTGCTTTTTTCCATCCTAGAGAAGGAGGAAGGTAAGGTATTCCCTGGACATAAAAAGTAATTTTTAGAAACAATACCACTAAACAAAATTCTTTCTCAGGCCCAGCATGCATGGCTCAGTGGTTGAGCATCAACATATGAACTAGGAGGTCATGGTTTGATTCTGGTCAGGGTACATGCCTGGATTGCAGGCTCAATCCCCAGTGTGGGGCACTCAGGAGGTAGCCAATCAATGATTCTCTCTCTTCCCTTCCTCTTTGAAATCAATGAGTATATTAAAAAAAATTCTTTCTCTGAATATTTATTTAGTTTAAAGTCTTAGATAGTAGACCAGTGATGGCGAACCTATGACATGCGTGTCAGAGGTGACACACGAACTCATTTTTTTGGTTGATTTTTCTTTGTTAAATGACATTTTAAATATATAAAATAAATATCAAAAATATGTCTTTGTTTTACTACGGTTGCAAATATCAAAAAATTTCTATATGTGACACGGCACCAGAGTTAAGTTAGGTTTTTTCAAAATGCTGACACACCGAGCTCAAAAGGTTCGCCATCACTGTAGTAGACCATGTTTAGCTTAAACTTCTTGTGAGCATGTAAAATCACTTGAATAAGCAAAGACTTGATATTGTATCTTCCAGTAATGGATATGTTCCTCCAGGAACTTAAGCCTGCCTCTTTATTAAAACAATTACTAAAATATTTTAAATTCAACAAGACACTTAAAGAGAGTTATTGGACATACTAGTACATACCATGTAAAATAAGAATTGGTCACTTTTAAAAGATTTTATCCCTGTTAGGTGAAGTCAATCATGGGCAGTGACTGGGGAAGTATTTTGGGAGTAGAAGGAATTATTTCTCAACTATAAATCCTACCTCCTTAGTACGTGCTGATTCTGCTCACAATCAGGCCATTCTGGCCATGATAAAGACACTTTTCCAATTGAAAAGGTAGAATAAAGCGGAATATGCCGGAATCAACTTGTTTGTCCTATATGACGATGTCCCAGAAGGAGGCAGGGATGGCACTTCCTACAAGTTGGGTCAGAGTAGACAATGAATCCAGAAAACAGGGAACTTGCTGGTGTTGATGAAGAAATGAATTATCCCACTCTCCTGCTGCAGATGCTCCTGAGGGTGCCTTTGGGAAGCAGCTTCTTTCTGAAGAATAGTCAGGAACAAGCTTTTCAACTCAACGGGCCCGTGTTCTTTTTGTTTATCTCTGATCTCCTTGTCCCAGAAACTGACTTGACTTGCTGGGCGAGGTTAAGTGAGTGCTAGTAATTCCACCCCTCCCACAGTGAAACATACACCCCTATTAAAAAACACACAACAAACATGAAATAATTACTTTTCCTGTTAATTACAGGAAGCTCTTTGGGTTAGACATGGGGTTATTTTCTCTGCCCTTTGTGAAAAGTTTCCACCCTTTCTTCTGTTGGCATTGCTGAAGTCTGTTGTATGAATCTATTGGCGTCTGCATACACCATTAGCTTTGTAACAATGACACTGAAGTCTTATTGAGAATCTACGTGCACTATGTGTAGATACAATGCATGGTTCTCTTCATAAGTTCTTTTTCTTTTTTTAAAAAAAGTACAGTTGATGTTCAATATTATATTAGTTTCAGTTGTACAACCTCATGATTAGACACTTATATAACTTATGAAGTGATCACTCTGATAAATCTAGTACCCATATGACACCATACATGGTTATTATAATATTGAATATATTCCCTAAGCTATACTTTACATCCTGGTGTCTATTCTGTAACTACCAATTTGTACTTCTAAATCCCTTCACATTATTCACCCATCACCCCAGCCCTTCTCCCATCTGGCAACTGCCAAAATGTTCTCAGTATCTATGAGTCTGTTTCTATTCTGATTTTTTGTTTGTTTGTTTTAGATTCTACAAATAAGTGAAATAATTTGGCATTTGTCTTTCTCTGTCTGACTTATTTCACTTAGCATAATACCCTCTAGGTCCATCCATGTTTCTGCGGGTGGCAAGATTGCATTATTTTTATGATGGCATCATATTCCATTATATATATGCACCACTTCTTCTTTATGCATTCATCTATTGATGGAAAATTAAGTTGCTACCATATCTTGGCTATTGTAAATAATACTTCCACAAACATGGATGTATACATCTTTTCAATTTAGTGTTTTCAGTTTCTTTGAATATATACCCAGACATAAAA
The DNA here is from genome assembly GCF_000327345.1 of Myotis davidii. Classification (NCBI taxonomy): domain Eukaryota; kingdom Metazoa; phylum Chordata; class Mammalia; order Chiroptera; family Vespertilionidae; genus Myotis; species Myotis davidii. The sequence goes on from NW_006291550.1 coordinate 428,275, forward strand.
TTGCTGGGTCCTGCTTTGTCTCTTGTTATAGCCTTTGTTTTAAAGTCCATTGTGTCTGGTATAAGTATTGTTACCCCAGCTTTTTGTTTTGTTTCATTCCATTTTCATGAAATACTGTTTCCATCCTTTTGCTTTTAGTCTGTGTGCATCTTTCCATATGAAGTGAGTTTCTTGTAGACAACTTATGTAAGCATCTTGTTTTGTTATCCACCCAGTCACCATATATCTTTTGATTGTAGCATTTAATTCATTTGCATTTGAAGTCATTGATGCTAGACATGTATTTATTGCCATTTTATTACTAATATTTTTAATCTTTTCTTGAATTTTTAAAAATTTTATGTTTTTTTTATTTTTTTATTATTTTTTTATTTTTTATTACAAAGGGTATTACATATGTGTCCATTTTTTCCCCTGCCCTAGACAGTCCCCTAGCCTCTAAAAATTTTATGTTTTCCTTTATTGATTAAGGTATTATATATGTGTACTTATCTCCCCATCCCCCCACCCCCCATTCATGTCCTCACCCCTTCTGGTGTCTGTGTCCATTGATTAGGCTTATATGCATGCATAAAAGTCCTTTGGTTGATCTCTCCCTCTTACCCCCACCCTCCCCTACCTTCCTTCTGAGTTTTGATGGTCTCATCAATGCTTCTCTGCCTCTGTTTTTGTTCATCAGTTTATGTTGTTCATTATATTCCACAAATGAGTGAGATATGTGATATTTATCTTTCTCTGACTGGCTAATTTTGCTTAGCATAATGCTCTCCAGTTCCATCCATGCTGTTGCAAATGGTAAGAATTCGTTCTTTTTTTACTGCAGCGTAGTATTCCATTGTTTATATGTACCACAGTTTTTTAACTTTTAACATTTCTTGTAATACTGGTTGGATGGTGATGAATTCCTTTAGCTTTTTCTTGTCTGGGAACTCTTTATTTATTCTTCAATTCTAAATGATAGTTTTGCTGAGTAAAGTTATTTTGGTTTAGGTTCTTGCTTTTCATCACTTTCAGTATTTTGTGCCAATCACTTCTGGCCTTAAAGGTTACTGTTGAGAAATCATCTGACAGTCTTATGGGAACGCTTGTAGGAAACTAGCTATCTTTCTCTTGCTATTTTTAAGATTCTCTCTTTGCCTTCAACCTTTGTTGGTTTAGTTATGATGTGTCTTGGTGTGGGCCTCTTTGGGTTTATCTTGTTTGGGACTCTCTGTGCTTCCTGAATTTGTAGGTCTTTCTTTCCACCAGGTTATGGAAGTTTTCCAGCATTAGTTTTTCAAATAGGTTTTCAATTTCTTGTGCTCTCTCTTCTCCTTCTGGCACTCCCATGATGGGAATTTTGGTACACTTAAAGTTTGCCCAGAGACTCCTTACACTATCTTCATTTTTTAAAATTCTTTTTTGTTTTAGCTGTTCTGATTGGGTGTTTTCTGCTTCCATATATTCCAAATTGATGATTTGATTCTCTACTTCATATACTTTGTTGCTGATTCCTATAATTTATTCTTCATTTCAGTTAGTGTAGGCTTAATTTCTGACTGGTTCTTTTTCATAGTTTCCATGTCCTTTTTTATGCTGAGTTCCTTGAGTATCCTTATAAAAATTGTTTTGAACTCTGTACATGGTAATTTGATTGCCACCATTTCATTTAGTTCTTTTTCTGTAAATGTCTACTGTTCTTTCATTTGGAACATGTTTATTTATCTACTCATTTTTGTTTTCTTCCCTATATTTATTTTTATATATTAGGTAGAGCTGCTATGTCTCCTGGACTTGGTAGAGTAGGCTTATTTATATAGTATGTGTCCTATAGTAGGGTCCAGTGGTGCAGCATCCCTTGTCATCCAACCTGGATGCTCTATATGTGCTCCCTGTATGGGCTGTAATTTAGTTATAATTTTGATGTGATTGTGGGAGGTTTCAAGTACTGTTTTTACCTACACTAAGAACCCTGGAGTAATTTCTGCTTGAAGGAAATCTTCAAAACCCTTTATAAGTTAATCCAGTTATTAAACAAATATTTGTTTGTTGGGGTCCATCCCCAGCAGGTCCAGGGGTTCCCAATGGTGTAGATGGAGTCGGCAAAGAAGAAATGACATGGAGACAGCGTTCAGTTGATCAGCATAGTGAGGTTCTCCCTTTATTCTCCTGTTACATCTGTATTTATACCAGTTGATTTTAATCCTATCCATTCTATTCCAAAGGTTAGGGCATTTGTTATCTCCATTCCAAGGTTGTTTGGAGTTAAAGTGATTAACTACCTGCCTGGCACTTAGTTAAGGGGTTTTACGGATTCTCTTCCTTAGTCCTGTTAATCCCTAACTCCAGGGAAAAATCCCCACCTGGGGAAACAACCTTTCTCAGAGAGGTGACCTTGGTTAAAACACAGCGCTAAGAAGGAGAGCAAACATATTAAGAACAGTATGCCATATACCCCAGATCCCTTGAAACATATGCTGTGCAGATGTTTCTTCCCTGCAGCGACTGTATCAAGCAGCAAGGATGGACCAGCTTCTGGCATTTGTTAATTACCTGCATTCATAGGCATTCTTCCGGATACTGGAAGTATGGAGATGAACAAGACAGAGAGATGGTCACAGTTCTCATGGATCTTCCACTGTAGAAAGAAATGGAGGTAGAGGGGGCCAAAAATGAACAAAGAAGTAAGCACATGTACAAACCTATGATATGATTTATGATGGTATAACTGGTCTGGAGAAAGTAAATGGGATAATAGGAGAAAGAAAGTTGGAGGTGGGTGGAAAACACTACTTCTGATTTTATGGTCTGGACAGATATCTTTGAAAAGGTGATAATTCAATAAGGTGATAAGACTCCAATGATATGAAAGAGCCAGCCATGGGAAGCTCTGAAGGCAGAGTGTTCAGGTAGAAGAACTATCAGTGGCAGATCCTGATGTAGAGTTAAGACTCTGTAGGTCAGTGTGGCTGGAGCTGGTAAATGAAGAGGAAATTGGGAAAAGATGGGATCTGAGAGTAGGGTCTCAGGATGACCTTAACTATTGGAAACTGATAACCATGACTCAAATTTGCTTAGACAATAAAAAATAATTTATTTCACACGGGATATTTGCAGACAGGGTGGGCTCCAGGGTTAGTTGATTCAAATAGGTCAATGTCATCATCAAAGATTTAGGTGTTGTCTTTTAAAACACCTCTTTGCTGTGCCATCTTTTGGCATCTTCCCTCATGATCTCAAGCTGGTTGCAATCAATTTAATCAGAGGTAGAGCCCAAAGTATTAGTCATTATATTCAAGTATAATACATGTGAGAGAAGAAAAGGGTCTTCTTTTTAGAATGAGGAAGGCTTTCCCTGAAGCAACATACCTAAGTTCCATTCATGTATTGTTTGGCTGCGTTTGAATCTATTTCTCGTTTATAAGATAACAATGTAAGAATGGAATTACTATGTTTGGTGTTATACAGTGGTTCTCCAAGTGTAATACCTGGATTAGCAGCATCAGTATTATCTGCGAACTCAAGAAATGCAGGATATAAGGATTCAAAAACTCTGGAACTGGCATCTAGTCACAGCCATCAATGTTTTTATAAGACCTCCAGGTAATTCTAAAGGTTGTTGTTTTTTAGCTTTTAGGAATATATTCAAAGTAGAACAAGGTATAAACCTGTGAGATCTTTTGGCAACTGTGACATAGCCTTATGTTTGATAAAGTCAAAGAGAGGAGATCATCAGGACATTTCTGGAGAACACAGGTTAAGGAACCTCAGACCAATTTTATTATACCTTTGTGGAGAAGGAGAGAGGAAAAGTAGATTTTTATTTACATTTGGAGCATTAATGCAGTGCCTCATCTTAGTAATTTTGTGGTGTAAGTCAGAAGTCAGCTGGGATTTGAATATGGGGACATCTGTAATAGTGTCACCAATAAAAAAGATTTATTCAAACTACCATCTGAAAATCTGGAGCGATCCACTCTCTTTTCGAAAGTTTGTAATAGCCCCATAATGTTTGTCTTATTTTTTTTATAAAAAACTCTTAAAAAAACAGACATTATTTTAGAACAGTTTTAAATTTACAAAAAATTGAAGAGATAGGACAGAGAGTTCCCATATGCCACTAAGCAGTTTTCTCAATTATTAACATTTTACAGTGGTATGCTTCAGTTATTCCATTTCATAAACCAATTTTGATGCACTGTTACTAAATAAAGGCCATTGTTTATTCAGATTTCTTTACTTTTATCTAATGACCTTTTATGTTCCAGGGTCCCATGGAGGATGCCACTTTACAGTTAGTTGTTGTCTCCCGAGGTTCCTCTTGGATGTGAGAATTTCTCAGATTTCCTTATTTTTGTTTCCTGACAGTTTTGAGGAGAATTTTATTTTCTTCAGACCAGTTACACCATCCTAACTCATATCATAGGTTTGTACATGTGCGTACTTTGTTTCATTTTTGCCCTCCTCTACCCCCCATTTCTTTCTACAGTGTGAGATCCATGAGAACTGTGACCCCCTCTATCTTGTTCATCTCCATATCTCCAGTGCCTGGAAGAGTGCCCAGGAATGCAGCAGGTAATTAACAAATACTTGTTTAATGACTGGATTAACTTAAAAAAGGGTTTTGAAGATTTCCTTAAAAAAGAAGTTACTCCAGGTTTCCAGTCAAGATGGTAGTGTAAGTTAACACAGTACTTGGGACCTCCCACAATCACATCAAAATTATAACTAAATTACAGCCCACACAGGGGGTGCACATGGAGTGCCCAGGTTGGGTGACCAGGGATGCTGGGCCACTGGGCCCTATTATAGGACACATACTATATAAATAAGCCCACTCTACCAAGTCCAGGAGACATAGCAGCTCTACCTAATATATAAAAATAAATATAGGGAAGAAAACAAAAATGAGTAGATAAATAAACATGTTCCAAATGAAAGAACAGTAGACATCTACAGAAAAAGAACTAAGTGAAATGGTAGCAATCAAACTACCATATACAGAGTTCAAAACAATGGTTATACAAATGCCCAAGAATTTTAGACAGCATAAAAAAGGACACAGAAACTATGAAAAAGAACCAGTCTGAAATAAAGGCTATACTAACTGAAATGAAGAATAAAAAATAATAAGTAATAAAGCTGAGATTCAAACTCAGGTTATCTAATCCCAAAGCCCAAATTATCAGCCATCCCACTCTACTCCTCTCTAAAATAGCTACCTTCTTAGTTGTCATGAAAAACAAATATTGGTGTGCACAGAGTGGGATTGAGGTATTGGAAAGGGGAGTGTAGTGTCTTTGGTAATTGTCCTGCTCTTTCTTCCTTCAGTCCAAGTTGTAAATCATAGACCCTCAGTCTGTCCTAGGAGGTCACAGTGCAACTTTTCAAAGGCGATACTGTTGGTGCATTTCTGAGAAAACACAAAGATGCGTTTATTTTGTTCATACACAAGTCTTGCCTATATAAGCATTACATAGTTTTTATTTTCATAGACTAAAGAACGTTAGAGATACACACCTATAAATAACCATTTTCAATTAACATTCTACTCGCTCTGTCTTTCAATTTGACCCAAGTTATCTCTATTTGAGAAGCCATTTACAACTGTCACTTGATTTTTTTCGAATATATCTCTTGTTGACATTGCTTCTGCTATCCTGTCTTTTATGACCTGTTGAAGTCATACACCATCACTTCCACTTTATTCTATTTGTTAGAAGTTAAGTCTAACTAAGTCAGGGGAAGGGGAATTAGATCCACCTTTTGAAAGAAGTGTCAGAGAATTCGTGGACCTATTTGAATGACTATAGGTATTTACCCCTTCACATAGCCACGTGTTTTAGGGAAGACAGCTTACATTCTCAGCAGGTGGTTCTCAAAGTTTCAAAATCACCCTAACTTGGCAACAGAGTACACAAATACTTAGGCCCTACCTTAGAAGTACTGAACAAGAACCTGGGGCCAGGGCTCAGTGATCTGTGGTTTAACGAACTCTGCAGGTGATTCTAATGCACAGTCAAGTTAAGAACCATTAGCTTCTTCTGGGCCTGGTGATTCAATGACCATTGACAGCTTGGAACCCAGTTCTGGCCAATTAGCTGTGAGCGATTCATTCTAGGGCTTCTGGGAAAGCTTTCATTTCTCTGAGAAGCAGCTATGGGTGTATTTGGATCTTGTGGTGTTGAAGCGGTTGCACCTTGTTACCAGCTTAAGGTAGAAGGCCTCAGTTAGAGCTGAAGCAGCAGAGCTTTGCAGATGCTGGGCTGCGACCTGGATGCACCTTTGCAGAAGTCTGACTGCGTTATGGACTTGGGACCGGGTGAGTTGATAAATTCCCTTATGGTCTTTGCCAACTTGAGACAATGTTTTCTGTTACTTGCCTTTAATATCCTGATTGACATTATAAGTGAGTATGTGTAACTTAAAGTGGCCAGCTAAGAGATTTCTCTCAATACTCTCTGCGCAATTGGATTATATGAGAAGTTTTTTTTTAAAAAAAATACCACCCCTGGGCTTCCTTCTAGAGAATCTAAGTAGCCTGGCATGGCTTCCTGACACTGGAGTTTTTTGATAGGTGATTCCAAAATGCAGGCAGCTTTGAGAACCATTGGTGACAACAGCTACTGAGAGTTGTCTGTCTAGGTTTTGAAAACAAGTTCTCTAACATTCCCAAACTGTCCTAGAATGAGAACTATATAAACTCAGAAGTGGGTACACAGTATCCTTTAAAAGTGGGATACAGTTTCCTTTTTTCTTACACAGTTGCTACTAAAATAACATTTACTAGGTTAACATGACCACTTTTCTAAATGTACAAAGCAATTCCTTCTAATTGAGTGGCTTGTCCTGAACTCTGATAGTTGTAGTTTCTTCTCAGCTCATGGTTCTGGGTGGCTATAGGAGCACACCTGTCATTTTTTTGGAGTAATTTTTGTTGCTTTTGTTTTGCTCACCATGAAAAGGCAACTCCAGCAATACTTCCTATAATATTATTGAGAAATTATTCTCTGTGTAAGTTTTGAATTTTTCTGTTTTACCTACCTACTTCCTACTCTCACTTCTTTTTTAAAAAATATATTATTTCAGAGAGGAAGGGAAAGGGAGAGAGAGATAGAAACATCAATGATAAGAGAGAATCATTGATTGGCTGCCTCCTGCACATTGATCTCAAAATAGCACGAAAAAATTATCTTTACAGGACTATATGTATATATTTTGTCTATTTCTATAACATGCACACATTTGAAAAAAATAAATGGTTAGCACTTAAAACAGTATGCTTCCTATGAGGAAGGGGAAAGGCGAAAAACTAGTGATGAAGAGGGGGAAAATAAGAGTCTTGCCGTGAACAACAGTGAGAATATCAACAGACAGAGGAATATGATTATTCAATCTTTGTATCTGAGATTTCCCACTGAACTGTGTAGAGCAGTGGTTCTCAACCTTGGCTGCACATTAGAATCACCTGGGAATCTTTTTAAAGTCCTGATTTCTGGGCCTCATCCTCCGGAAATTCTGTGTTTTTTTTTGTTGTTGTTGTTGTTACTATGGCCTCACCCCGTAACAAAGAAACAGAATTTCTTTTTGTTCAGAGTAAGGGGCTGCTTGTTCAGATTGTGTATCGTACAAGGGGCCAGCCCAGGATAAAGGAGGAGTTAAAACGAGGCCAGGGCTGCACTTGCAGCACAGGGACTGTTCCTATTCGCAGGAAGAACTACACGGACTAGTGGATCCCTGGTGCGATGTTTATTTTGGGAGCTTACTGTAAATTCCAGGAAAGTAAAGGCTGTCTGTTTCTTTCATATTGTATGCCAGTGCTTAGCACAGTGCTGGGTCACATGCTTAGTCCCTAATAAATAGTTGTTGAAAGAATGAATTATATTAGTAAGTGTTGGCACAATATTGGGGCAGGTTGAAGTTTCTGGAAGTCCCTCCTCTTTCTTTCTTTCTTTCTTTCTTTCTTTCTTTCTTTCTTTCTTTCTTTCTTTCTTTCTTTCTTTCTTTCTTTCTTTCTTTCTTTCTTTCTTTCTTTCTTT
>NW_006291550.1:436479-438319 GCF_000327345.1 Myotis davidii
TTTTAAGTAAACATATCCTCAAGATTTTGTGGTCACATAATAAAACAAAATATGAAGCTTAGAACGGGTCACTTGGCCCTTCAGTGGCTTCCCTCCTCTTAATTGAAAATGCTTGCATCTTATAAGAGCCAGCGTCCTCTGCCGTTGGGCTCACTGCATTCAAGCCTCAGCACACTCTTTGTACTTTTAACCTTTTTTTTTTTTTGCGGAAAATTGGCTCAGTCTGCCCACCTTAGCCACTCTGCTTCCTGTCTTCATGCCGCTTTCCCTGTGACACAGAGAATCCTTGCCCTTCTTGTGCTGTGTTAGTTTGTGGGGTTGATGCTTGCCACACTTACAGGAACTCGGGCAGGTTTTAGGGACCTTCACCACGTTCGGGAGAATGCTATTTGCATGGAAAGCTAGAAGTCCAGTTTCTTTAAGTGGAGTATTATCTTCGTGAATCCCTTTTAAGACTTTTCTCATAGATATGCATATACATTAAACACATTTTTGACAGTCAAGCAAACAACTTCATTTTAGTATGGTAGGCAGCATGCTTTAGCAATCAAGGATTTGGACCCTGGACCAGGGCAGGGACAATTTGAGTCAGTCCTGGACCGCCACCATTAGTTCTCACCAGCACCTGAGAACTTGCTAGAACAGCGTTTCTTGGGGTTATACCCAGGCATATTGAATCAGCCCTGGAGGGTCGCCCCCAGCAATGATTTAACAGGCTCTCCAGGTGATTCTCATACAGGCTAACACCTGAGAGCCACTAGCTTGAACCATTTATTATACATTTTGTTTCCTCCACTTTTTTTCACTCATTTGGTTCCCTTGCTTTTATTTTAACATGTGCTTGGGGACTAAAAATAATTGCTATATTCTGACTGCATCTATTTTTCCATTTGCAGTTAATAGGTAAAAATAGTCTTCCCCGGGCACACCATGTTGAGGTTGGTTTTGGATTCAATGGGGCCTGATGATATGCATTGTTCACTTTACTTCTCAGAGCACATCTATGGCCTCAAGACTAAGACGTATTAGAAGAAAGTGAAATAAAAATATTCAACTTTTCATTGTAATGACTAGTTTTTCTACTCCTATATCTTGTATCGCTCTTCAAGCTGGCTATGTGTGTTGTGTTAAAATACGTGAAAGTTGAGTTAGGAAGAGGGCAAATATTTAATATTAGGGTCTGAAAATTATGATGAGAGAAAAAGAAACCAATTACTAGAATTTAAGGAAATATTAAACAGTAATAGTCAATCAATAGTGAAATATGTGCCAAAGGAATCACTTGGAAAGTAGTCTTGTTACAGGAGGGTCATGGCATTGAATTGAATTTTGAGTTAAGAACATTGTTTTATCTGAGTTTGCTTTGACAAATGAAAGCAATGGTTACCATTAATAGGACATACAACAGTTGTCATTTACTCAGACAGACCTAGAAATTTCTCTGAAGTGAAAAATTAATGGTAATACACCAGTTAGCAAGAAACATCATATATGTATTATCATCACTGGCCCATATAAGGCCTCTCTTATTTTTCCTTTTATATCTCTCCCTTACTCCTCCTTTTCACTTCTCAGGTAACCATTCTGGTGCATTTTATGTATATTCTCTATTTTTTAAAAAAATATTTTTATTGATTTCAGAGAGGAAGGGAAAGGGAGAGAGAGATAGAAACATCAATGATGAGAGAGAATCACTGATTGGCTGCCTCCTGCACACCCCTAACTGGGGATCGAGCCCACAACCCAGGCATGTGCCCTTGCCTCCTGGTTCATGGGTTGATACTCAACCACTGAGCCACACCGGCCGGGCAGAATATACTTTTTTAGTTACCCTCTACCC
>NW_006291550.1:439381-441368 GCF_000327345.1 Myotis davidii
GTTGTTTGTGTTTCTGTCGATCTAAGAAATTTTTTCCTTCCATATTTTCTTTTACTGAGTTTCTAGTTTAGCTTTCATGTTTAGGTCTTTATTCCATTTGGAGCCCACAAGCTTTCCCTCTGTTTTCTTCTAGGGTTTTTGTAGATTTAAGCATAATACCCGAATCTTTAATACATTTTGACTTGGTTTCTGTACGTGGTGTAAGACAGAGGTTCAATTTTACTGTTTGCATGTAGAAATTCAGTTTCCCAGCACCGTTTGTGGTTTTGTTTTTGAAGTCTCTATTCTGTTCCACAGGGTTATATGTCTGTCTTGTTGCCAGTACCATCATTGCATGTAGAAATTCAGTTTCCCCAGCACCGTTTGTGAGTTTGTTTTTGAAGTCTCTATTCTGTTCCATAGGGTTATATGTCTGTCTTGTTGCCAGTACCATCCTGCTTTGTAATACTGTTTGATATTAGAAAGTATGATGCCTCCAGCTTTGTTCTTGTTTCTCAAGATTGCTTTAGCGATTCAGGTCTTCTGTGGCTCTATGTGAATTTTAGGCTTGTTTTTTTCTATTGCTGTCCAAAAATGCCACTGGAATTTCGGTAAGAACTGCATTGGATCTGTAGAGACATCTCTTAGGGTAGATAAGTGTTTTAACAATCTTGCTTCATCTAATATATTTCCTTATTACCATAAGCATATTTATAAGGCTTATTTTAAATAATCTATAAGATTCAATAATTCTGTTTCAGGTGGCATATATTGGTGTTTTAAGGTTTTTTTCAAACTTCTTTAGTTGTATATCTAGAAGGGTGGGTGAAAGTAGGTTTACAGTTGTGAATATATGAAACAATTTATTCTTGTATTATTTATTTACTTATTTACTCATTTATTTTATTATTTAGTTGTATTATTTGTCTTCTTTTTCTTCTTGTTGTAATTATTATATTGTCTCCTTATGATTTATCTTTTAGGTAATGATGGCTGGTAATTGAACCACTTTTTACCCATCTCTGTATATTTTTTACTTAAGTTCTCATGCCCTCCTATGAATATTAGCTATTGTGTGTAACCATGTATATACCAGTATACTGGAGTAGAACCAAAGGCCAACTTCTAGTCTGTATCTCTCCCTGTGAATTTCAAGGAGAGAAGAAGGGAAAGGAAGGGGGTGAAAATCTAGACATAGAGTCCCAAGCCTCACAAAACCACTGTTAGTTACCACTCCTCCAAGCGCAGTTCTGGCCAGGCTTTTGTCTTGGAACTCCGGAAATGTTGAAATTAGGATATGGGTCATTGGGATGTGACATATCCCTCTCGTGGTTTTAGAAAAGTACAAGTGATAAATGAATGCTCAGGGTGGCTGGGCTCGCTCCTCTTTTCATTAATTCCTCACCGCAGGAGGGCGTCATGCTGCTCTAATTTTATTCGGTCTAAGCTGGCAATGTAACCTAATGCTTTTTATGATGAAGAGGCTTACCTAATAATATTTGGGGAGAGAAATGAGAAGCATTTAATTCCAATCCATCCTTTCCCTGTCACCCTCACCGATGGCACTCATCCTATAGAGAATTTGATACCCCAAGTGCGCAGTCATGGGAGAGAAAGAAGGAAAAGATACGTGCATGATAGTCCAAAGGTAGCAACCTTTCACTTGAGGCCAATAGTGAAAATTCAATGTGGCTATAGGTTACCTTTAAAGAGGAAAGTATATTTGTTTTCTTCAGAAAATTGAATTTCTATAAGTAATAAAGCTTGTGCATAATTATGGCTTATTTTGGGGGCTAAAAAGGCAGGAGTAATACATTCAGAAAACTCTACGAAATCTGTTATGACCTATGGTTCGATTCCCAGGCATAGAACATGCCCTGGTTTCAGGCTCAATGCCCTGTGTGAGGCGTGCAGGAGGCAGCTGATCAATGATTCTCTCTCATCTTTGATGTTTCTATTTCTCTCTCCCTCTCTCTTCCTCTCTGAAATCAATAATTGTATATTTTAT
>NW_006291550.1:442423-468513 GCF_000327345.1 Myotis davidii
AAGTAATATGTTAGGAGTAAATTCAAATATTTAATCAGTTGTTTTAATAAATAGAGTAAAGTCATTAATAAAGAGACTTAGATTAGGTCAAAGCAAATATCTATCCTGTACAGAAAGGATAATATATGTCAGATGAATACTAAACAAAAATAAAGTTATGGTTGCTAAATATCAAGCAAGAAGAAGTTTTAAGAATATAGAAGATGCCTACAAATTTAAACTGAAGAGAACCCATATTCTTACTAAAACAAAGATGGGTAAAACCAAGGACACTGACCACCATCAGGATTGAATTGGAGTAATGGCAAAATGGACATCCTTCATTGTTGTAAGTAAATCCCATTTCTTATTCCTTACGGCCAGCGAGGAAGAGTGAGACCACCTGGAGTTGTAGGTTGAGAGGGTCATTTTTCATAGTCAAATATTGAAAGGCTGTCAAATAGAATGAAACACTGAAAAATATAGAGGTAAGAAAAAAGCCATTGCAGACTTTTGTAAAATGATTTTAGAAAAGAGCCAAAGTCAGATTTCAGGTCTAAGACTAAAGGCGAAGGGACAGTATTGCCCCAGAAAACTCTTGCATCTCTTTTCATGCCATTGGCAGCCACAGAAATCTGGTCGTGGTAATGAGCCTTATTGGGCCTGGATGTACCATTTTGCTATTTCTGTTGCCCTTACGATGCTTAGATTGGGGCTTATCTCTCAGGCAATAGATGTTGAAAACTCAGCCATAAATGAGGCACAAATCAACTCAATTCTGGTTTCCAAATTTAAAGGGGACTGTTTTATCTATATTTATCTGTTTTCCTCCTTTAGTTAATCACTTGGCTACATAGGTGATAAAAGAACTGAAGGAGGGATTTGGGGATTATGCAAAAACTCAGGGCCATCTTAGGTGGAGGGAAGTAGGGCAGAAGGTTGTGGTGCCACCAGAGCCAAGAAGTTGGATTGTCTAAAACCATGGAGAGGGCTGCCTTATAGGTGTTAGCACTGCAGAGGGAAGCACTGTCCAGTGGTAGCTGGACCCATGGAGCAGGTGTGGGAAACTGTTTATTGCCTTCACTATCTGATAAGCATAGACAGAGACCTCCCCCAAACCCCCCGAAGGCTGGGTGCCTTTGAAGCCCTAGCAAAGGTTGGAGCTAGGCGCCACCTCTGTTTGTCCAGACAGTGGTAGCTGAAACTACTCCCCCATTTATTATTATGTAAATCCTTGCTGATGGGCTAGTCTGCCTGTTAATGGAGGGTCACCTGCCTAAGGGCTACGCTATGGGTGCATCCCAGATCAATAAAAGCTTGGTGAGGCCTGAGCATCCGGGGAAGTCCTTCGGGACTTGGCCGCCTGGTCCCCCAATATTGCAAAATTATCTCGTGTCTTTTTCTCTCATTTGTGTGCGGCTCCTCTTTCGGATACCGAACCCTACTCCACGCAGAACGTGGAGGGAGTCTTACTCGACAGTAGGCAAAAATCATTGCAGAAGGCATGGCCTGAGTTAGAAGAAGAGGCAAAAATACTCTAGTTCTCCTTCCTCTAGCCTTTTATCAGTGTTTTCCATTAACTAAGGGTACCTGGAAGGCAAATGGCAAGGGGGCGAGGCAGAAGAGTGGGAAACAGATCTGAGAACAAACAGGCAATGACCAGCCCAGTTGGACATGAGTAGAGCATGTGGCTCCTGCCCCTGTCTCGTATTTCTGCTCTAGGATAACTCTCTATCTCCACGGCTAATCAGGACAGAAGACATTCCTGATCTCATTATGGGTAAGTGGTGCCTTTGTTTCTATCTCGTACAGCCTTTCAAATCTTGAAGCTAAGAACATGTTCTCTTTCTCTCTCTGCAGTCTATCCCACAGCACTCACTGTTGCATTACCTATGAGGGAGAATAAACGGAGGGCTACCTAGTAGGTTATATTGGTCCCAGAGTCTGGACAGGGCTTGAATTTCCAGGTAGGATTTAGATGATATAAACCTCAGGTCTAGCACACAAAACTGTACACAAGGCTCCAGATGTGGCTCACCTGCTTATGAATACATTATATTAAAGTATTCATCAAGACAATATAGCACCATTAGAAAATTATGCCATTGCCAAGTCCGGGTATGTGTTAGCTTTTTTAAGCATTTCAACAGAGTTATTTGCCAACTACTATCAACCTTGGCTTCACAAAACATTTCTTGAATATTTTATTCTCTTGGTTTAAAATCAAGGTTCTGTTATCTCTTAACCATCTTTGGGAGATTATTAGATCTTTTTTATTTTTATTGATTTCAGAGAGGAAGGGAGAGGGATAGAGAGACAGGGACAGAAACATCAATGATTGAGTCATTGACCGGCTGCCTCCTACATCGGGTATGTGTTAGCTTTTTAAAGCATTTCAACAGAGTTGTTTGCCAACTACTGTCAACCTTGGCTTCACAAAACATTTCTTGGATATTTTATTCTCTTGGTTTAAAATCAAGGTTCTGTTATCTCTTAACCATCTTTGGGAGATTATTAGATCTTTTTTATTTTTATTGATTTCAGAGAGGAAGGGAGAGGGATAGAGAGACAGGGACAGAAACATCAATGATTGAGTCATTGACCGGCTGCCTCCTACATGCCCCACACTGGGGATCAAGCCGCAACCTGGGCATGTGCCCTGACTGAGAACCGAACTGTGACTTCCTGGTTCCCAGGTCAACGCTCAACCCCTGAGCCTCCCTGGCCAGCCAAGAGATTATTAGATCTTGATTCGTTTCTATAACAAAGTAACTATTCCTTTTAGCTTAGCTATAGAGTTGTTAAGCATACCTTTTATCATACCTTTATATCTTTTTCCAGGATGTTGATAAAATACCAACGCTATTGAATTTCCTTACCATCTGTTCATTAATTGGCCCTTACTGGGCATAGTTGTTCAATCAGAAACCTGCCTAGCCTCATTTTATGTTAATCCACATTTCTCCATTGTACCCAGGGATGATGTCTGTAACATATCCACTATTGGTCAATGTCACTAACCTATTTTTAAAGTAAAGTTATTAATTTGACAGGGTTTGTTCTTAATGAATTCGCACTGCTTTATCATGATGATTGTTTTCTGTAAGTGTTCACAAATCATTAGTTTGATAACCTGTTAATAGAATTTCATGGAAAAATGTAGTATTCATACTGACCTATTACTCTAAGAAAACATACTAAGCATTTTTCTTTAACTTTTAAAACTCTTCTCATTTTCTATGATTCACAAAGAACAAAATTAGTACTGGGAACTCATAGGCAAGGTCTTGTAATATTATGAATTAATAATAAAGATTTTCTGGGGGTGGAGACAAATGAAATATTATTTTCATGTACAGCTTCTTTTTCTTCTTCTTTTTCAATTTCTTTATTGATTAAGGTATTACATATGTGTCCTTATCCCCCCATTGCCTCCCCCACCCCCCACTCATGCCCTCACCCCCCTGTTGTCTGTGTCCATTGGTTAGGCTTATATGCATGCATACAAGTCCTTTGGTTGATCTCTCCCTCTTACCCCCACCCTCCCTCACCTTCCCTCTGAGGTTTGACAGTCTGATTGATGCTTCTCTGTCTCTGAATCTGTTTTTTTTCATCAGTTTATGTTCTTCATTATATTCCACAAATGAGTGAGATCATGTGATATTTATCTTTCTCTGACTGGCTTATTTCACTTAGCATAATGCTCTCCAGTTCCATCCATTCTGTTGCAAATGGTAAGAACTCCTTTTTTTACCGCAGCGTAGTATTCCATTGTGTAGATGTACCACAGTTTTCTAATCCACTCATCTGCTGATGGGCACTTAGGCTGTTTCCAAATCTTAGCTATGGTGAATTGTGCCGCTATGAACATAGGGGTGCATATATCCTTTCTGATTGGTGTTTCTAGTTTCTTGGGATATATTCCTAGAAGTGGGATCACTGGGTCAAATGGGAGTTCCATTTTTAGTTTTTTGAGGAAACTCCATACTGTTCTCCACAGTGGCTGCACCAGTCCGCATTCCCACCAGCAGTGCAGGAGAGTTGACAGCTTCTTTTTTAAGTTTGGAAAAATATACGGCTTATATAAAGAACAAATAAAATCACATATAACTCTGTTGTATTAGATAAGAATTACTGTCTGTGGGATTAACAGTAACCTGAAAACCTATGGCTGAAATTTGGAGTTTTATCTACTTGGTAAAACCTTAAGGTGTAGGCAGTCCAGAGCTGGAGTGACATGCCATGATGCTGTCAGACTTCTATTTTTCTGCTCATTTCATAGGGGCAAGATGGCTGCTCCACCTTCAGCCTTGTGTGCATATGGTGGGAATACATATAAATGGTCTCAGCTTGCCCCAGGACTGTGTACAGTAGCACCTGTGGTTTAAAAATGAGAAAAGTGAGGCACAGTTTCTCAAGGTGCACAACTAGTGAAGCAGGAAGTCTTGGGTACACATTTCTCTATCTCTCAGGCTCATGCTCCTTCTAATATATTTTATTACTATTTTACTAGCAATGGTTTGACTTGTTTTTGGACTTTTAAAAGATATCAAAGTTCTTTGTCTTATTCTATTGAAAAACCAATGTAACCCCAATTCATAACTAGAATTGTCTTATGTAACCCCTCCCCCCCATTCATAACTGGAACTGTCTCTTACTGGGACATGGTGTGGTCTGGGAGCTTTCTCCATTGGGTTTCCCTGGGACTGGTGGTGAAGGTTTTTAACAGCACAGATTACTGCACTTGATCCAAGATCCAGTGAGTCAGACTCTGGGAGCTGGTTCCTCTGAAAATGCATTTTTAATAAGCTGGACAAGTGAATGTCATGACCATTAAACTTTCAGAACCACTATACTAGAGGATAAGCAAGAGTATAATTCTGTTTTACAGTAAAGGGTTTCTTACCTTTGTTCTGGGAAGTGGTCCCCACCTCCTGGTATTTATGAGAAAATGATTTATGGTAGAAAAATATAGTTGGTGAGACTGGTGTGTTTGTGGTGTGTGTGTGTGTGTGTTGTAGGTGACAGAGCATCCTGGCTAATATGGTGGACTTTGGAGTCAGAATGACTAGGTTCAAATCCTGACTCTCTCACTGTCCTCGCTGTAAAACATTGGGCAAATTATTTACCTCTGTGTGTCTGTCTTGTCTTACCCGTAAGGTGGCAATAATAGTCATACCTACCTCATGATTATTGTAAGGCTTATGAGAATCAATATATGCAAAACACTTAGAGCAGCATCTTATAGAAGTTCTCAGTAGGTATTAGCTGTTAATGGTGCTTTTATGTCACGGTCAGAGTTTCAATACCTGTGTGGATGGCATGTCTTTTTCTTCTTATAAGGTGTTTTTTTAATCATTCTTTACCTGATAATTTATTTACTTCTGAAAAGTGTGTGTGCACAGATGCACGTGCTGTTAGAAGAGATGGGAGGGATCTACATTCATTACCGGCAAACAGCTTATGGCACAGAAACTGTTAATGGCGAAGAAAGAGTTCGCGGAGCTGTTCGTGCAGAGCCTCCTTGCAGCAGAGCTCCCTTGAGATCAGTTGGCTGATTTTTTATCCGCCTCCTCCGAGCAAGCAGGGCTTTGGGAGGTAGGTCACGATTTATCTGAACCTCAACCATTAATTGAGGAATAGTTATAGCACCCCTCAGACCTCAGAAGAAAGCTAAGACTAATTAAGCTATTTCTGCGCTCAGCATTTTAGGAGAATAAGCTATGTTAAGACATTACCATTGCAATCTGTGATTTATGTAACTCCGACTGCTTCCAGTTTGGAACGTGTACAGTTGTCCAAAATACATGAAAATGGGTTAATCATTAGAGAGTAAGTCACTTTTGTGCACGGGCAGAAACATGCACTCTAAAATTTGGGTCCGGTGATTTGTTTGAGCAGAGGCCAGAATCAGAGGGCTTAGTTCAAATATTTATTGAGATTTGTTAAAAGAAGAAATGTTGTTCTTGGTGTGATTTATTTTATTTTTCAAATTATTTTATTTTTCCATCACTATTTATCCTCTCTATACCCTCTTCCACTTCCATCCCCCGTCCCCCCATCCTGCTAGCAATTACCACACTGTTGTTCATGTCCATGAGTTCTCTCTCTTTTTTCTTCTTTTTTGCTCAATCCCTCCATCCCCCGCCCCCAACCAGAGCTATCTGCCTGCCGTCTATAGATGAATCTGTCTCTATTTAGCTTGTTAGTTCAGTTTATTCAATAGATTCCACGTATGAGTGAAATCCTATGGTACTTGTCTTTCTCTGACTGGCTTATTTCATTTAGCATAATGTTCTAAAGACAGATGAAGACAAAATGAATCTGCCATGGTCATGAAGAGGAATGATAGCATAGTCACCTTGTGTGAGGTGGAAAACAGCTTTTTAGGTATATATCCCACCCACCTGTCTATTCTGTGCATTAATTCTGTAACTCCTTCATTCATCATATAGCAGCTGAATAATCCTTCTTGGAATGCCCCTTAATGGTTGGTTATATATACTAGTAAACCTCTGTGCTGCTATGAAGCTTGGTTGCAGGAGCACCATAGGGTGATGACTTCTGCATTGCCCTCAATAGTGGCTTTCTTTTTATTTTCTGTCACACCTCACATATTCCTGGACTTGAAGGTAGAATCAGTATTGTGATTGTTCATCATTGTGGTTTTCCATCCACAATTCATCTATCTCCTTAGCACCCTTCTTAGGGCTTTTGAAGCATCTTATTGCCTATCACTCCTTGCAGTAATTTATGACTGTAGTTTTCCCTTATATTTTAATGACTCCTGCACCTGATTTGCTGTCTTTTATTTGCCACTACTTCTGTTGTCACTTTTTAATATTAATATCCAGGCATGATCCTCTTACTCCTGACCTCTCAGTTTTTTGAAGTCCTCACCTTGCTTGCTTTTGTCTTCCACCCAATCTCAACCACTGTTCTCATTGTCATTCAGTTTACAGCATCCCACTCTAACACAACTCCCTTTCTTCCCAACATACTCTACAGGTGACCCCTCCAATAACTTTACTACCCAGAGTATCTGACAATTGACCTTGCTGCTTTTTAAGTCTTTATCAACTCCCTCAAATGGACTCACTTTCCTTGTTTTCTGTTTAGATTCCATTCTCTTTTATTACTATCATTCCTTTGAATCTGTACTCAACTTCCTTGAAAGCTTCTTTACCTTTGCCTCATTTCACACTTTCACCCAAACACCTAAACAAGGCTAGAAGAACAACCTACAATCATGCTGATTGGTCTCACATCAAATCCATTTGTATCAGATATGCAAGTTGCCTTCCAGTGTGCCCCACTATTCTATTGCATTTTCTTTGTGAGTTTGCCTTTCTCCTCTTATCTGCAGACTCATACCTCTTCTTTCGCAGTCTCCAAACTTCTTTCCTCTCTTTACTTTCAGTTGATAACCTGTTCCACTGTGAAAATAGAAATATCAGAAGAAAAAAACGACATCTTCCCAAGAACAAAATCTATCAACATGTATACATTGTGCTCTTATACTCTGCTTCCAACCAGTGTTGATAGCTAAGGCCAACCCCTCAACTTGTGCACTGGATCTCATTTCATCTTACCTGCTTAAGGACTTCATTTATCCATGTACTATTCTTTCTCTTATGCATCACTTCTCTCTAATGTACCATTTCCACCAGCATACACACCTATTATAATATTTCTCATCTTAAAAATCTTTCCTATTTGATCTACACACACCCATTTTTTCTGCTCCCTCTATTACAAACATTCCAAAAAGTTGTGTATAACAGTAATTTACCTCCTATCCTCTCTTGAATACATCTATTGGATCTTTACTAAAACTCTTCTTTTAAAGTTATTGTTTCTTCAAATCAAATCATCAATTCCAAGTTCTCATTTTTAATCTTTCTGTATTATTTCACACTGCTTATCCTGTCTCCCACCCCAATTTTTTCTTCTATTGGCTTCGCTTTTCATTCTTTCATATACCACTTCCAATTCATCAGCAAGTCCTATAGCTTAACATTCAAAATATGTTAAAGATATAAAGGGTAAAGGTGGTCAAATGTATGGTGATGGAAGGATATTTGAGTTTGGGTGGTAAATGCACAATTGAATACTCAGATGATATATTATAGAACTAGAGGCCCAGTGCACGGATTTGTTTACTGGTGGAGTCCCTCGGCCTGGTCTGCACCCTCTCACAATCCAGGACCCCTCAGAGGATGTCGGAGAGCTGGTTTTGACCCGTTCCTCACAAGCCAGGCTGAGGGACCCCACTAGTGCATGAATCTGTGCACTGGGCCTCTAGTATGCATATAAATCTTTGTTTAATCTCTTCCTGTCTCCCCCTCACCCCTCCCTCTGAGATTCATCAGTCTGTTCCATGTTTCCATGCCTCTGCATTGAGTGTCTGCCCCCTGGTGGTCAGTGCACATCATAGCTACTGGTCGAATGGCTGAACAGTAGCTTATGCTTTTATATATATAGATTGTATACTTGAAACCTGTTTAATTTTATTAATGTCACCCTAATAAATTTAAATTAAGTCAAATGGAAAAATAAATAAATAGAAATTTAAAAAATACCTGTCAGAGACAACCACTTCTACCATTTCTCTTGATACTACCCTAGTAACAAGTCACCTACATCCCTGTGTGGATGATGGTAAAGACTTTTAAACTGCTTTTCTTGATCATTCTTGCTCCTATGATATATTTTCCCCATAGCAACCAGAGTTAACTTTTAAAAATAATTTTGAAATAAAGATTCACAGAACGTTGAAAAGTTACTAGAGAGATGTCCCATGTACACTTCTATATCTATTCATCTGTTGATGGACACTTAGGTTATTTTTATATTTCGGCTATTGTGAATAGCACTGCAGAGGCTCATGGTAATGCAGATATCCTTTAATATACTGTTCTGATTTTCTTTGGATATATACCCAGGTATGGGATTGCTGAATCATATGGTAATTCAATTTAGAATTTCTTGAGGAACCTCCATACTGTTTTCCATAGAGGCTGCACCAATTTACATTCCTACCAACAGTGCACAAGGGTGACCTTTTCTCCACATCCTTGTCAGTATTTGTTATCTCTTGTCTTTTTGATGTTAACCATTCTAACAGGTATGAGGTGAGTTCACCCTGGAGCTTTCCTTATTAAATGCCCTGTCAAGTTTGGCAGTTTTTCTTTCAAGTCACCCCAATTGACATTTGCTGTTAGAAAAGTTATGAAAGGGTTCTCAGATCTGCAGGAATGTCTTTGTGTTAGTGATAGCTGAGACACCGATTTAGAACTTGTTCTGTCAATGTGAAATTATCATACAATGCCATCTCATTCTTTCTGGGCTAGTATATGGGGAATAGCTTGATGCATTATTTTCATTCCTAATTGCTGCTGTCATGTGGTTTTCCACTGGTTTGTAGTGTTGTAGGCTCCTAGCAAAGACAATAGATGAAATGAGGGAATAAAAATCCATCGCATCCAGTCTATGAGTATATATGTAATCCTGACAGTCTTGTCATAGGGAGGAGCACTATGGGTAGAGACTTTATTTCTACATCTGACACAAGCACTTGACTGGGAGGTCCCATACTTATCCTTGGTGGCAGTGGAATTAACTATCCATGGTGACTGTGGGAGGAAAGTACACATGCAAAACTAGAGAAGGCTTCTGGAGGAGGAAAGCATTGGGCACCAAAGACTCTGTGTAGCAAGATGATAGCAATGTTGTCCAGTTGTCTTTGGAAATAGAGCCTGGAATAAATACTTGCAGAATGAGCAGAGATATCCTTTTAGTATACATAACAGTTCAGTGCTGACCTTGAGATTTTTGACTCTTAGAGATGTGCTGGGCTCTACAATTCGTGAAAAACGGGCCTAACTATGGCTATGCATGCTCTTTTACAAAGAACATGTCTGCCTTTTCCTTTCAGCTCCTTGTTATTACTTGCCATTTATTTATAAAATTGGGGCCTTAGTAATATTAGCACTTTTTTCCTTTCCTGCAAGTAGAATACCTCATATGGTCCTGGTTTTAAGAGGACCTGTTCTAGGTCCCTTCCTCTTTCTTTCTCTATTCAGCTTCATTCCATTTGAAAATGTGGCCCTCACAGATTTTTAAACTAGTCTGACCTATTTATTCTTCAGGGTATGGGATGTATTTTTTACTGGTGGTGTAGAACCGAGATTGAGATACCCTACATGGGCTACACAATATCAGAAAAAAGGGGCAGAAAAGGGAAGCTAGAAAAAGAATGAGAAATGTTGCCAATTTCACAGCTTTGCCAAGAGCTGGTTATATTGCATGCTTTGTAGATTCTGCCTACTTTGTAGATTCTGGCTCCAAGTCCCTGAAGGCTCATTTTATTTTATTTATTTTAGAAAGTTAGGCCACTTGGAGACATTAAGGAAGTAGAAAGGGAGGGTATAGGTAAGACAGGGAAGGAAGTTTTCCATCATGACAAGTTTGGCCTTTTTTCTTGGGAGTCAATTAGGGAAGAAAACTAGCATTGGGCTAATAATAACAAATAACACGAATAGTAATTACTATCACTTACGAGTATTTATATGCCAGGCACAGTGCTTCCTGCCACAACAGTAAATTTCAGTTGTTTAAAATTAATGTGTTTCTCTGAAGTGTTTCTCTGGAGAATCTGAGTTAAAGCAACATGCCCCCTACTTTTACATTTCCTCTGCCTTACTGTTGTTTTCTCTTAAAAGTTTACTTAAACTGCTATATTGTATGAGTCTCTGTAAACTGCTTTAAACCCTTTCTTTTTGGAGAATAAGACAAGAGGTAAAGAAATAACCTGTATATACACTAGTAAAGCTACAGTTTCATGGATATTTCAGCCACTTGCTGTTCTTCCTCGTTCTTTTTACTGCGTCTAACCAGTGCCCGCCATTGGAGTTCTTCTGGCCACTCTCACCCATATCCTGAATCACCACCTGCTGTCCTCCTGTGCAGTGTTCATTTGGTTATTATTCACAATTTCTTGGTCTCCAAGCTCCTTGACTTTAAAATCCTATATTTGATCCTCTGAGCCTCTGGTACTGTAACTACTGATCTTTGATGGGTATCTTCTAAATACCCTTAGGTGTTCACTGACCCTAGGATACCTAGGAAGATGGGGATGAAGGGTCGAATAAAAACAGAGTCAGGAATATCTTCTTTTAAATTCTCTACTCTTTGTTTTGCAAGAATTCTTCTAAATAGTGTCATCTCCCTGGCTTCATCTTCATATTCATCAGTTTTTATAAATTTCAGTTTGCTTGCATTTTCAAAATTAGTTGGTGGAAGAAGGCAGTGTGTCACCAGGGAGAAAAAAAATCCCCCATGGGACATGAGATGTTAGGTATGGGGTAAAATATAGAAGCACAGAAGTGAGCAAGCTAAAGAGCTCTGATTTTTAGATCAGTAAACTGATCCCTCTGACAGGTGATGGGCCTCAAAGTTGTGTGAGGGGTGGGAAATCTGGGATGAGCCTTTGCCCTGAGTCCTTGCCTTTGCGCCGAGTTGCCACACTGCATGGTCTTAGGTGAGCCATCTCCCCTTATAGTGAGATCACAAAAGGCAGGCTCTTGGAGTGGTTCAGGAGTCATACAATTGGTGAGAAAGTTTATAGTGTGTTTGCCAGTGAAGATAACTTCTGTAAAGTACAATGCATTATTATTGTGACTTGAGGTACTTGATAGCACATATGACTGCTCACGAATGAAACCTAAAAATACCCCAGTATGTGGGATGTAACTTTGTAGGTGTCTGTGACAATAAATGCAGAACCAGAAATAAAACTGGGTGGGGGGTAATAGGGTGTTGCTTAGCAATACAAATGAAAATGGGATGAAAATAGAGTACTTCAGCGGAGAAAAAGTTGTTTACTAGAACTAAAGATGCAGTGGGGGCTGATTTCTCAGCTTTATCTGCAGTGAAGTATATGATCTTGGTTTTCTGATGTCTTGGGTTTATCATTGGCACTAGCAAAACCAGAAGACATCTTTCACCCTTTAAATCTTTCAACCTATAATTTTTTTCTGAGGTGTGTGTGTGTATGTGTATGTGTATGTGTGTTTGGAGATTTTAAGAGAGTGTTTCCTTGTTTTTAATGGATGTGGTATCTAGTGAAGAACAGAACCAAAATAAATAACACAAATTACTGAGATGCAGACGCTCCAGTGATGTGAGTGAACACATAAAAAACATTGAATAGTTATAAAAATCTTTGTGCTGGTTATATAAAAATGTTAGTTTATTTGTCTCATCATAAATTCACATGGTAAACATTATCCTGCCAGTTTTACAGACGAGGGAGTTAGGGCTGAGAAAAATTAATTGACTTGTCAAAGTTACAGACTTAGTTGTGGGGGCGGGGGAGGCAGAACCAGGATTCTGATTTGTTTGTACAAAGCTTTGGCTCTTTGCACTCAACTAAATCACCTCCAGGGGAGTCTCCTGGGCACTGCATTCTGGGGTGTGGTGACAGATGAGTCTGTGCATGGGAAAGCTTCCTGTAGAAAGCTGTTCTTTAATTGGTTTAAAGGATTTCAGGGAAGAGGGGAGGAGAAAAAGGTTTTAGATGAAAATTGTATTTAATATTAAATTGAAATTTCTATTGTCATTTAGGTTTTCAAGTCAGAATGGGTATCATCAGCAAATCAACAAAAGACAAGTGCTGGCGAGGATGCAGAGAAGAAGGGACCCTCGTGCACTGCTGGTGGGAATGCAGATGGGTACAGCCACTATGGAAGACAGTATGGAGTTTCCTCAAAAACTAAAAATGGAACTCCCATTTGACCCAGTGACCCCTTTTCTAGGACTATATCCCAAGAAACTAGAAACATCAATTAGAAAGGATATATGCACCCCTATGTTCATAGTGGCACAATTCATCATAGCTAAGATTTGGAAACAGCCTAAGTGCCCATCAGCAGATGAGTGGAATAAAAAACTGATACATCTACACAATGGAATACTACGCAGCAGTAAAAAAAGAAGGAGTTCTTACTATTTGCAACAGAATGGATGGAACTGGAGAGCATTATGTTAAGTGAAATAAGCCAGTCAGAGAGAAAGATAAATATCACATGATCTCACTCATTTATGGAATATAATGAACAACATAAACTGATAAACAAAAACAGATCCAGAGACAGAGAAGCATCAATCAGACTGTCAATCCTCAGAGGGAAGGTAGGGGAGGGAGGGGGTAAGGGGGAGAGATCAACCAAAGGACTTGTATGCATGCATGTAAGCCTAACCAATGGACACAGACAACAGGGGGGTGAGGGCTGAGTGGGGGCTGGGGGCAATGGAGCGATAAGGACACATATGTAATACCTTAATCAATAAAGAAAAAATAAAAAAAGAAGAAAATGACCAGAAACCGGTAAACCAGAAAAAAAAAAGTTGGCTAAACTGTAAGCACCTTAGATGCAATGATCTCATCTTAAAGTTTTCACGGTTGTTTACAAAGTGTTCTAGTGGATGCTTGATTTATATTTGTTGCTGAAACTTGAGCTGCCATCCAGAATTTTTAGGGAAAGGCTGAATATGAGAGTTTGCAGTGATCAATCTTATAGTCAAGATATGAGTTTGACATTGAGTGAAAGCGACAGGAATGGCCTTCCACGACCCAGTTTGATTTGATGTGTCAGTAGTAAAAAGACCCAGGTCAAAAGAGAGAACAAGAGGTCCCACTGTGAAAGGGCATCCATTTGACACTGAAGTCAATACCATCCACAAGGTCATGAATAAAGTTGGTGTTCACTCGAAACTTGCTCAGGACTCTAACGCTATATGATGTAAAGATGGGTTTGTAATGGGGGGATAAGGACACATATGTAATACCTTAATCAATAAAGAAATTTTAAAAGTTTTTTTAAAAATCCACTGGAAAAATCAAGAAAAAAATGTCAAAATCTTAAAAAAAATAAAGATGGGTTTGTTAGAAAATTTGTCCAGTCATTCAATTGATAAATGACACCTGACTGTCAGCCACTATAGCTGTAGAAAAAAGACACACACCTTCCTCCACATACATGTTTTATCAACAAACAGGTGTTAAGTGTCAGGTGTTCAGTGCAGTACTGGAAGTATATAGGACATAAAGTTAGTTCAGATGTTTCCAGAAGATCCTTAGACAGTCTTGGTGTTGGGCTAAGAGTCTTTGGGGTTTTACCATTGATAAACTGAAACTACTGTTCCTGAAGTGTGGATGACAATGTTCTAAATATTCATGTCAAGAGAAAATGTATATTTGTTACTCTAAGTGAAAGGAATTAAAGGATGTTGTGTTCTGACATATGTTTAAATGATTATACCTCTGCTTAGAAATTATGCATACTTGCTATATTAATGCTACTCAGTAGAAAAGAGAGGAAAAATACCTCTTAATGCATTGCATGTGAAAATAAATCTTACAATTATATACCATCTCTGTAGATAATTTCTACTCTGGGATAAATAATGAATGCCTATTGCTTTTGCAATAGACTTTAAGTTGAATCCTTAAATGTTGGCCTTAGGGAAATTTTTCTTCTTTCTATTCTTATCAGGTATCCAAAACACCTTGGACTTTTGAAAAGGGAAGTAAATATTACCAGTACAGAGCTGAGGAATAATTTGGTTAATTGTCACAGAATATTATTTTGGATAGAGAGTAAAGGGACTTCATTTTTATTTTTACTATTTTAAATATATATTTATTTTAGAGAGAGCAGAAGGAGGGAGAGCGAGAGCAAGAGTGAGAGCGAGAGCAAGAGAGAGAGAAAGATCAATGTGAGAGAGAAACATATTGGCTGCCTCCCACATGCGCCCTAACTGGGATGGAGCCTGTAACCTAGGCATGAGCCCTGACTGGGAATCAGACCAGCAACTGTTCAGTGCATGGAACAATGTTCAACCAACAGAGCCATACTGGCTAGGGCAAGAGAAAAGGGACTTTAGAAAAACTCCTTTGATTGATCTGTCTCATGTAGTTTTATATATCTACTAGAGGCCCCATGCATGAAATTTGTGCAAGGGGCTTGGCCCGTTGCAGCTCTAGCTGCCTCATGGCCCCATGGCCCCATCCACTGGTCATTCTGGAAGGTCATTTTGCCATTCATTCTAATTAGCATATCAGCTCTTTAGTATATAGGATATATATATATATACATATATATATATAGTATATAATATATATATACACACACACACACATACATACATAGACTCACACACACTATATATATATAATTTTTATTTTGTGCTGAATAATAGTCAGAAGAAAGAAGAAAGTCACCTATACTCTTACCGAGAACCCAAACGAACAGAGAAAGAATGAGGATAAGGAATGTGGCTTTGAGAGAATCTCTTTGGAGGGAGGTATATTAAAGATCAGTTAATTATTCCTTTCAAGCATCATTAGAAAGGAACCAGTTTATATATAATAACTAAGTGACAAAATAATCATATTCTATAATGAATGTATAGTAAAACAAGGAAGGGTATGTAGTGTTAGGTACAGACATTTTAGATTCCTAGGACTGCCTTCACAAAGTACCAAAAACTGGGGGGCTTAAAACAAAGGACATTATTCTCTTCACAGTTCTGAAAGCTACAAGTAAATCAAGGTGTCATCAGGACCGCGTTCCTTCTGAAGACTCTAGGGGAGAATTTTCCTTGGCTTCTTCCAGCTGCTGATGCTT
The DNA here is from genome assembly GCF_000327345.1 of Myotis davidii. Classification (NCBI taxonomy): domain Eukaryota; kingdom Metazoa; phylum Chordata; class Mammalia; order Chiroptera; family Vespertilionidae; genus Myotis; species Myotis davidii. Next base: position 458,095 of record NW_006291550.1, read on the forward strand.
GTCAGCTACCCTGATAGTCCTTGGCTCATAGATGCATCACTCCTGCCACCTGTTTATTTTCTTGTACCTTAATGTCTTCTTCCCTCTCTGTGTTTCGGTCTGTGTTCAAATTCCTCCTTTACATAAGGACACCAGTTATGCTTGATTAGGGTCCAAGCCAGTCATCTCATTTTAACTCAGTTATTTATGTAAAGACCCTAGTTCTAAATAAGGTCACACTCTGAGGTACTGGAGCTTAAGACTTTGTCATACTTTGGGGAGGACACAACCAACCCATAATTGCAGGAAAATTGAGTTGTTAAATAAGGATTTACTGGTGTCTCTCACAGCATCTCAAAGAGAAAGTCCTTTCTTAGAGAATGAGAATATTCTAGTGGTTTGACAAGAATATCTCTACAAAGAGGAAGAGTGCCTCACCAGCCTACCCCCGCTTGATGGAAGGAAGAACATTTTAATCGGATCCAATGCCTTTCACCCTGTTGCTGTAGATTCCAAGCAAAAAAAGAATTACCTATTAGTTTTTTGATGTTTCAAACCCAGGAAGACTATGTCCTGCCTAATGATCAAATTCTGCCAATTTCTGAGATAGGCCACACAAAGCCTTTTCTTAAATTGTGGTAAGAATGCTTAACCTAAGATCTATGCTCTTAACTCAGTGGTTCTCAACCTTGGCTGCACCGCGACCCTTTAATACAGTTCCCCATGTCGTATCAGGATTTTAAAAGATTCCCAGGTGATTCTAATGTGCAGCCAAGGTTGAGAACCACTGTCTTAACTGGTTTTAAGTGTACAATATCATATTGTTAACTATAAGCACAATGTTGTACAGCAGATCTTTAAAATTTATTCATCTTGTGTAACTGAATCTTTATATCTATTAAAGAGCAACTCCTCATTTCTCTATCTTCCCAATCCTGGCAACTGTTATTCCTCAATTTCTACGTGTTTGGTTATTTTAGATATCTCATATTAGTGGAGTCACATAATATTTATCTTCTGTGACTAGCTAATTGGACTTAGCATAATGTCCCTAGGTTTATCCATGTTATCACATATGTCAGGATTTCACTTTTTAAGGCTGAATAATATTCCATTGTATTAATATACCACATTTTCTTTATTCATCCATTGATGGACATTTAGGTTGTTTCCACATCTTGACTATTGTAAATACTGCTGCAATGTATATGGGAGTGCTAATTTCAGAGATCCTGATTTTAATTATTTTGGATTTATATCCAGCAGTGGCATTGCTGAATCACATGGTAATTCTATTTTTAATTTGAGTAAACTTCATATTATTTTCTATAGTGGCTGCACAATTTAGTTTACCTGACTACCATCCCCTCTTCAATTGTAACTTCCTCAGAAGAAGAGTCCCAAAACTTACCATAGAATAAGTATAAAAGTGTTTGCTCTATACATTATGCTGTGTTGTCAGCTGGTTTCTATTTGCTATTTTATGTGATTTCAGGCCAACTAACCAGTTAAAACATTTCACACAAAATATAAAATGTTTTTCTTCTGAATAAAAATGACACCTCCATAATCTGCTTGCCTGTCCATTCTGCATTTATTTCAATTGAAAAATGTGTCATGGATATCATGCTAAATGAAATAAGTTAGGCAGAGAAAGACAAATGCCATATTATCTCAATTATATGTGAAATCTTAGGAAAACGGGAAGAAAGAAAGAAAGAAAGAAAGAAAGAAAGAAAGAAAGAAAGAGAAAGAAAGAAAAGAACCAAACTCATAGGTACAGAAAACAGATGGTGGTTGCCAGAGATGAGGGTGGGCAGTGGAGGGTGGAGATGATCAAAAGGTACAGACTTACAGTGATAAAACAAGCCCTGGGATTAATGGGCAGCATGGCGATTTTAGTTAATAACACTGTGTTGTATATTTGGAAGTTTCTAAGAGAGTATGTCTGAAAATTTCTCATCACAGGAAGCAGTTGTAATTGTGCGGTGACGAATGTTAACTAAACGTACTGTGGTGATCATTTAACAGTATATGCATAATTCAAATCATTATTTTGTACTCCATAAACTTAAACAATCTTATGTCCCTAATCTCAATAAAACAGGAAGTGGGAGGGGGCACCTGGGAGGAAAGGTGGGACCAAAATGAGTGGCCACTGAACCGGTAAACACTGGATGATGTTTAGTTTGGAAAACAGAATAGAGTCCAAAGAAAATGGGCCTCATTTCTGGCAGCAGGTGAGAACAAATGCTCCAAATTAATGTTTTCCTCAAAACCTTTCAATTGGTGAGATTTCACATGGCTCCCAGGAAAGTACTTTTCTCATGAGTTCATCATCTCTCTCCATTATGCTCCATGCTTAAATGTTTATTTCCATGTCTGTGAATTACAACAGAGTTTAAAACTTCAGTCACCTCTGTGTCTTTCTAGATTTTGGACCAAGCTCTTTACCTAGAACCCCATAGCCTCCTCTGCAGCTCACATGGGTCGGTGTGTCCTGATAGTTTTGGTGATGCGTGAATTCTGGCAACTCTAAGAATTGGTGTGAGAGAAATGTCAGTTTTAAGTTCATTATTAGTGTGTGAGCTGTTCCAACGAGTTAATTTCCTTTGGATAACCTTTTACTTTCTTAGAAGCAGCATGTGTCTTCTTAATGGAACTTGGAAAAAGATTAATCTGTTTTCTTTCCTGAGTCGAGATGCAGCCTGAGGAAGACTACAAGGGAAGTGCCAGGCTTCAGAGATGAACTTGATCTCTCACTGTCCTGGGAGGTCTGAACCAGCAGCAGGGAATATCTCTTCCAGGAGTGCTTTAATCTCTTCTCCGTTGACCCTTTGAGATCTTAAGTTTCTGGAACCCTTTGCATCTCTCACAGTCCATTTTCCATCATCACTAGGTGTTATCTGACAGCCACCTCACCCACAGTGAGAGAAGCAAAGGTCAAGGATTTGTCCAATTTCTCTACTTTATGGCTTTTCTCCTTGTGTTGCCATGACAGATACAGAGCTAATGAAACTCTGAAACTTCATCATTTTTTGTTTGCTTTTTAAATTTTGAAAAATATTCTCCAGTGATGGGTGAAGAGCAGCAGTAACAAATGGTTCCCAGAGTTTCTGTGTAGAATCCAGACTCTTCATCATTTGGCTTTTGATTGTTCCATAAGGCTACCGAAGATGCATCCTGCTATTTATATTTTCCCCCAGGGCCCTGGTCGGCAAACCGTGGCTCTCGAGCCACATGCAGCTCTTTGGCCCCTTGAGTGTGGCTCTTCCACAAAATACCATGTGCGGGTGCGCACGTACAGTGCGATTGAAACTTTGTGGCCCATGCGCAGAAGTCGGTATTTTGTGGAAGAGCCACACTCAAGGGACCAAAGAGCCGCATGTGGCTCGTGAGCCGCGGTTTGCCGACCACTACGCCTAGGGCATCAACAGATATCTTTCTGGAAATTCAGATGTTAGAAATATACTGTAGTTTTTTTCTTTACTTGGAAGCATTGTGCTTATTTTCTAGCTCATGAGAAATAGGTGTTTCATTTCATCATCCTGGTATCAGTGGCCACTCTTTGAGTCACCCCCTTGTATCAAGGAAGGTGTAGGTTCCTGTCCTGCTCATTGTAGCGACAGCAGTGCTGACCATGTCCTTCTTGTTCGAGTGGCTTCTTAGAGCGGCAGGTCTCTCCAAGGGGTCAATAGCCAGGATTTTTTCCTGGGATGGAAATGATTAATCTGCACCTAATTTGTGTCTTGTAACACTCTGACGACTAGTGTTCAGGGTAATTTACTCATTTTTCAAGTGAATCTTTACTAAATCCTTTGAAACGATGGAATTCAATTTGGAGACACTTTTAAGTATTACTTTTGGAGGCTACAAAGGCAAACTTTTTCTTAAGGAAGGTTTTCTGTGTCCTTGAGCACAGTATTGCTTTTGTGAGTTTTGCCTGCTTTGGCCTTCACCTTGCCAATCCATGGTGATATTCCTTCAAGAATTAAAGCACTTGTCTTTTTTGTTTTCATAAAGCCCATCCTTGAGGGTGGCTATTTCACAAAGATAGCAAAGCAGAGCTTACATGTCAGGCTCAAATGTATAGACGGTATTTGGGGAAGCTTCTTCCATGATTCTGCTTAGACTTTCCATTTTGGAAGTTAACTTGGCACTGCAGCAGCCTCCTATGCTGTTGAAGGGCCTGCAGGTCAGCTTGATGTCAATCTAAAACCCCCAGAACTGCAGGGCTGTCTGGGGATCCTGCATAAATTAGGGTCCTGGTCTGGCATCCACTCTTGTCAAGCTTCAGGCTGCGTAGAGACAATTGGCCTGAAGATGAGCAGGTCTTCCTAAAGTAACCTTTAAAAGTAACCTTTTAAAAAATGTATCTTTATTGCTCAAAGTATTAAAAATATCCTCTCCTCCCTTGTCCCGTCCCCCCCGCCCCCCATCGACTCCCTCCACTCTTCTCCCACCCCCTCCCCAGGCCATCACTACACTATTGTCTGGGTCCTTGGGCTATGCATATAGGTGTATAAATTCTTTGGTTAATCTCTTCTTCCTCCTCCCCCTCCCCCCACTTTGAGATTCATCAGTCTGTTTCTCTGGATTTTGTTCACTAGATTTCACATATAAGTGAGATCATGTGATACTTGTCTTTCTCTGGCTGGCTTATTTCACTTAGCATAATGCTCTCCAGATCCTTCTATACTGTCACAAAGGATAAGAGAGTCTTCTTTTTTACGCTGAGTAGTATTCCATTATGTACCCCATATTTTTTTATGCACTCATCAACTAATGGACATTTGGGCTGTAGCAACTTTTTACAAAAATATTTCTTCCTGCCCATTAATACAGAAGAGGTAGAATAGTAGTTTGGATGCCAGCATTGTCGTCGAATGCTGATCTGAGAGCTTCAATAAATTGTATAACCTCTCTGGGTCTCAGCATATTCTCCTTTTCATGAAAGAGTTATGCTTTATTATTGTTTCTGGCTGTGAAATTCTGTGAATCCAATGTGCCCGTGAGATACCATGGAGCGATAAGAATTTCAAGCTGCTTCTGCTCCTTTACTTGAATTTTGGAAAACACGTTCTCTCTATTAGCGAGTTACTGAAGACACATTATAGGTTTTTCACACTGACTAGTTTGTTAAAACTGACCTAGTGAGAGCTTGCCTTCGTCAAAACATTTAAGGGGAGTCTGATGAGAAAGGCACACATAATATGCTGTTTTAAAGTGTCAAGAGATAAGCGAGGTGAGTGATTAGTGAGGGAGAGAATGCATAAAACATAGGACAGAACAAAGGATTAGGCACTAGTTCTGCTAAAATGGTCTTTTCAGAAATAACCTAAGAAACAGTTTTAAAAGGAACTGAATCTTGCCTTTTGGGAACTAGAGGAACAGCTGTCTGGCATGCGTTGTCCAAATCTCAATTGTCTTATGAGACAATGGTACTGAGGTTGCCAATTTCTAATGAAGCCAGAATCTTTACAGTCCCTGGTCTATGTTCCAAAGGTGTCACAACAATGCTGATTGTAGTCTCTGTCTTAAGGTGGGTTTTAGGTGGAGAGCACAGGCCTGTGAGAACACATGTTGACATAACCAACAAAGGATTACCTATGTGTGGAGAAGGGCTGATGTAGGGAGGAAGAGAATCATCTGTCAGTCCGGTTCCTCCTTCCATCACTCTACAAAACATCTGGTCTAATAGAACACGGAGCATGAAGCCAGAAAGACTGGTTTATGAGTACTGGGTAGTGGCTCAAACAACTATGACCATTTTGTGGGGCCAGTCGTTACCCCTATGGATAAGAGATCTTGGCATCTACTCAGGAGTGTGATGTGGTGAGAAGGGCACAGGTTTTGGAGCCAGATTCCTACGTCTGCCACTTCTGAGATGTGCGCCATGGAACAAGCTTCTTAGTCTGAAACTCTGGTTCTTCCTGTGTAAAATGGGCCAACAGTAGCTTTCTTACAGATTATTTGGAAGCTTAAACTAATGTAAGTGGAAGTACTTGCCACAAGCGGACAGTTAAATGGTATTCGTTCCCTGATCTGGTACCCCTGCCACCTCTTTCCATTGGATGACATCGTGGTCTCCTTGGGAGGAGTGTTGCTGACAGTGAGGGTCTGGTCTTCCAGAGAGGACGTTGGAGTATTTTAGCAAAGTGTTTTCCTCGGTGACCCAGGCTTCTTTTATGTCTGAGGGAGAGTCTCTAAAGCAGATCCTTGGGAACTAAATATAATGGGCTTGCTAGATTATTATTTATATACCTTCCACTTTGCTTCTAGAAACTGTAACAAAAGACCCTTAGTTTCTCTTTAGTAAGTTGCCTCTCAGACACAAGAGTTATTTCCTATTGGCAGCTAATTTTTCTGTCCATCGGCATGCCTTTATCACTTAATAAGTTCATTTATAATCTGTTCACTTTTACGTGTTGTTTTGTTGGGGCTCAATTTTCTCAAGCTTTATGTGTGTTTCCTTTGTTATCACAAACAGAATTTTAATGCTGTTGAGGAAACAGAAGGCACCTTGTGTATTTTATTAGAAATAGTCTCTACATAGCACCTCGTGTAAGATACTGTGAGTAACTAAGATGCCAAGACAATTCCTTGCTGGGGTCCAACCCCAGCAGGTCCAGGGGTCCCCAAAGGTGTGGACGGAGTCGGCGAAGAAGGAATGACACGGAGACAGTGTTCAGTTGATCAGCAGCCTTGCCAGGATCTCTAGCCACAATATCCAGCCAAGTTCTGTGTCCATGTTCTCTTGCTAGGTTCTCCAGCCAGGTTCTCCAGCCAGGTTCGGTTTAGGTTCTCTAGCCAGGTTCGGTCGCCAGGTTCTGTAGCCGGGTTCTTCAGCCAGGTTCTGTCTAGGTTCTCCAACCAAGTTCTGTAGCTAGGTTCTGTCCAGGATCTTTTGCCATGTTCTCTCCAGTGAAGTTCTTCTGTCTCTAGGTTCTGTGTAGGTTCTGTCTTCTAATTATTCCAGTTGATTCTAATCCTATCAATCTCTATTCCAAAGGTTAGGGCGTTTCTTATCTCCATTCCAGGGAGTAAAGAAAAGCATGATTGTTCGTAGTTAGTGATTAATTACCCGCCTGGCACTTAGTTAAGAGGTTTTATTCCCTCCCTAACTTCAGGGGAAAATCCCTACCTGGTGAAACAACCTTTCTTGGAGAGGTGACCTTGGTTAAAACACAGTGCCAAGAAGGTGAGCAAACATATTAAAAACAGTATGCCATATATGCCAGGTCCCTAGAAACAGCAAAAATGGACCGGCTCCCGGCAATTCCTAGTAGGGCAGTTAGAGTCACCTTTGAACTTTGGGCTGAGCTAGGTTTCTCGAAGCACACACACACAGTGGAACTTTTCCTCATAGAAAATGGAAGGATGTTTGTTGCTCAATGATCAAGTCTACTTAGTTTCTGTGGCCACAGTGTGAAACCATACGGCCAGTATGAGAAATACCCATTTATTTTGTTTTCATTCTTTCATTGATTCATGTTTTTTCTAGTTTGATGACTATTTAGTGTTTCAATATGAAAAACTCCATTGAGGAACTATTGGAAAACAGATGAGTCAATTGTAGATGTCAAATGTGCTTACATGATGCCAACAGTCTGGTGAGCTCTACATTTTTATTGTGTCAAATCTAACAAAATTTCTCCAGGGTACTATTTCCATATAGTTGGGCTCATATGGGAGAAATAAGATGACTTGTCAACCTGTAGTCTTAGCCCACTAAGAAGTAAAACATTATATATATGTAGGGTGTCCCCCTGAAATGCATATACACTTTAACAGCTGATAGTTCAATTTTGAAAATGAAATGTATTTTAATAAACACTGCCTTTATAATTATTCAAAGTGTGTATATGCATTTCTTTGAGACATACACATGTGTGTGTGTGTGTGTGTTCTCATACTAGTTGTAGTTCTGTTTTTTAAAATGCAGGGAGATAACATAAGCACAGAGAAGAAAAGGGAGAGTATTTCTCACAATAGGAGTTTCAGCATCTCAGGTTTTGATGATAGCAATGTAATACTTACATTTATAAAACATAATATAGTATACAAGACTACTTGGAAAAATTAAGAATAGACAAAATCTAGAATTAAACAAAATAATTTAGCTCTATAGCCCAGACATAAACAAGTTTATTATTGGTGTATCTTTCATACATTTGTGCATAAATATGCAGAGGCATTTAAAAGGATTATAAAAACAATCTAAAATGAATACTAAAAAAAGAACAGTATTGAATGGTATGAAATAAAAAATTAGGTTTCTGTACAATTCTATTCTCTCATCTTTCTTTGTATATGCAGTAGATTTAGACCATTTCTTTTTTTATTCTTTTGATACCTACTTTCATGACTTCAATAATAATTTCATAACTCCATTAGGGATTTATCAGAGGATACACACTATGAAAGAAACTTAGCTCACATATACTAATACCCACCTCTCCACTAATTTACAAAATTTAGTAAAAATATATTGGCTTTCATTTGCTTAATATTATAGTTTTCAGTGATAAACAAGTATATTTTATTGATCCAATAACCTTAAATATGTATATGTTGACTCCCTATTAGGTAATACATATAAATGTGCATCTCCAGGAATCCTGTCTTTTTTTCTCTGCAAGTTGTATTAATTTATCCAGGGCCACAGTTGATGGCTTTGCAGACAACTCCGGGAGGTTCCATCATTCATAGCCATCATACATTTGTATAGTTATTGCAGTAAAGTCTCTTGCAGATGGGGCTGCTATTTCATAATTCACACAAATATTCCATTTGGCTAAAAATAGATAAAACTGGTAAATTATGTGCAGTGTATTCTGCAACTGTAATGAAGTGTTTTGTTCATATGTTTATTCTGGGATCTGAAAACCAATAAATATGATAACTTTGTATATTTATTGCCTAGAATTGGAAATGTGGACTCCTATGTGACTAAAGCCCTGTTGCTTCGTGCTCTAAGCCTGAAGATTAAATAATTTTTGTCTTATGCACCTTAACTTGGTTCAAAATCATGTTACATTTCCTTTTGCTGCAGATTTTGACCATAATTTTTTGTTTGGCTCTTTTTCCCCCTTGAGGTTTTAAGTTCAATTATTGTGGTTGTTAAAAGCTCATCACTAAATATTTAATGAGATATTTGTTAAAGCTACTTCCTTAGAGACCTCCTTCTAGGAATGCTTTTTTAAAATCCTCACCTGAGGATATGTATTTTTTAAATTGATTTTTTTAGAGGGAAGGGCAGGGAGAGAGAGAGAGAAACATCAATGGGAAAGAGAAGTATCAGTTAGTTGCCTCCCATCCATGCCCTGACCTGGGGTCGAACCTGCAACCTTTTGGTGTATGGGACAATGCTCCAACCAACTGAGCCACCTGGTCTGGGCTAGGAATGCTTTAATTTTTTGTTCTAGTTTAGATAAACTAGATCTAAATTTCTAGGTCTACAGCTCAGTTTTCCCAAGTGTTTGTGGTATTTCCAACCTTTCTCTCTTGACAGTTATCTTTAGTATTTTCCGGATACCACGTTTTTCTTTAGTCTAAAAGTCTTACTGTGTTTGCTGAAAGACATCTGGAAACAATTTTATTAGAAGATGTGCCTGAGAGATAATTTGAATATTTAAATGTCTGAATTTCTTCCACTTCTTTTCCAAAGCCCAAACAAGGAAAATTATACTCTGTTAGTGTGGCCATTCATGGGAAAGTCTAACCTTTTCCAGTTGGTCAATATTCTTTATTTTAAAGAGCAATCTTCCTTTTTAGCCTGGGTATGAACATCATGCTGCCAGCCTTCCTTAAAGTGATATAGTTTAATATCATCATTTTTAAATGGCTTCTTAGTAGTCCCCTATTTATTTAACTAAGTGATAATCAATAGATGGTTAGATTGTTTTTAAAGAACGTTTGTTACCAGAAACAATTTTGTGATTATTTAATAACAGCAAACTCTTACATGCAGTTTTTGTATGCTAAAATCAATACTAGTTAATTCCTACAATAACCCCTCGGAGGTGCTTCCTGTTATTATCCCCATTTTACAGATGGGGAAACTGATGCACAAAAAGGATAAGTAACTTACACAGTCAAACAAACTTGTAAATGGACAAGTTAGGATTTGAACTCCAGCAGTTTGATTCCAGAGCCCCTGCCCTTAACCCCACTGCTGTGATTTCCTCAACATAAGTCCCTGTAGGCGACATTGAGGGGTCACAGAGAGGGCCTCTTGTTTTATTAAAGAAGAAAGCACTCCTGATAACTATTTACTAGGCACATAAGCAGTGGAGTGTTAATGGTGATGTTACCTGAGGATTTGAGTTTCATAATGAGAATTTCAAAGACTCGGCTTGAAGGGCGTGCGGGAGGAGGAGTCTGGCCGCTGGGCTCCGGGATCCCTCCACGCCCGCTCCGGGATCCCTCCGCGCCCGC
>NW_006291550.1:476910-494524 GCF_000327345.1 Myotis davidii
CTGCCAGACACGCCCCGGATTTCTCTGGACTAACCAATAATAATCAAGGGAAGTGCACGCCATCACTATGACCACATCCTGTACCGACTCGCGCCTGGCCAATCAGCGGGGCCCACAGCCCCCTCTCCTGCCCTCACTCCACCCCCCTATATAACCCCCTGTCCCGTCAGGCCTCTCTCTCTCGGCCACCGGGGCTTGCCGTTGCATCGGTGAGTGTGGCAGGGGAGCCAAACCTAGGTTTGAAATAAATGACTCTTTGCTTTTGCATCGGACTCGCTGGCTCCCTGGTGGGCTCTTGGGAACCTTGAAATCTGGGCACAACAGGCTCAAGGGTGGCTCAGGGGGATTCTTGGGGTAAAGATCCAAGTCTCTGAGAGTTGAAGGAATCCTACCCATTTACAGTTCCGATGTGGAAAATTGCATACTCAGCTAGTAAAAGTTGATTTTATCATCCCTGTTCTGTGGGGAGCTTTCCTTGTCCTGTTTATTTCCTAGAGAGGGAGGGAAGAGATAAGCAGAATAGAAAATGAGGTTAGCCATTTGCAATTGCACCATGCTGAAGTGGCATTTGGAGCACTTCATCTGAGCTTTTGCTTGTACACGCCACTTTAAAAATATAATCTGCAGTTTATATGGCTCTATTTAAAAAGAGCTAATGTGTTTAGGGAAGTAGAATTCAAGGAGGGGGAAAGGATATTAATATAAAAAAGCCAAAGAGCTGTGAAAATAACCTCATAGCGACCTGATATTTGTACTGAGATTAAATGGCTATTCAAAGAAAGTTTATTGCTGAGCAGCTGAATTTGCCTTTTCCAATTTTTTTCTCCCAAAGAGAATGCAGGAGGGGTTTCGAATAGCTGTTATTTATTCATTAGTTCCTGCCGCCAGCCTTCTGCATGCCAAGAGATGAGACTTTCAGAGGCTACAAAGAATGTGGCAATTATTGAAAATTTTCGCTGCATCTCTTTATTTGCTATCATCCAATTGATAGCAGTAAGAGATTACTAAGGCTGAAGGATACAGGAGTAATCATTATATTGTAGATAATGAAATAGCCATTTGAAAGGGTTAGTGTTTGAAAAAAGGATGCCAAAGCAAGTGAATTTCCACGGAGGCAATTATGACCTAGAAAACCATTACCAACCCCAATCTTTTCCTTAGTTGCTGAGTTTTGTGAGGGCAGAAAAATGGTTTTCTTCCCATCATTCTAAGTTCTTCCAGCTGGGCTAATCAAATTAACATGAGACAGATTAACAGGAGAAAATGATCCAATTTATTGCATATGTACGTACAGAGGTCCCATAGGCAAGGCATATACGACCCCAGAACATATTGGTCAGTTGAGGTTATATGCCATTTTGGATGAAAGAGTGGGAAGCAGGAGTCTAGGATTAAAGGGAAAGTAGGCCATTCACAGGCAGATGAGGAAGAGATGGGAGTCCAACAAATAGGTTTTGCTGGATTTAAATCTCCCTGCCTCCTACACTTAATTCAAGATGCTAACATAAGTATGCTAAGGTTTTGTTTTTAATCTGAATTCCTGTAGACTGGTAAAAGGTGGGGTGGGCGGGGGGGGGGGAGCATATTTTTCAGGGCCAAAAAATCGTCTTATACGCCGGCAAATACGGTAGAAATGTCTGCATACCAGGGTGGCACATTCTGGGGAGACTCATTCTGGACCTCACAGGTTCATCGCAGGTGCAGTTATCTTTATAAACAAATTTTTTGTTTTGTGATAGAATATTTCCAGAGATGTGTATAGGGATAGGAGAAGAAAGAGTTAGGTGTTCCTAGAGAAAGGTAAAATAGGGATATGCTGAATTCTTCAGGGCCAGACTTACCAAAGTAATGATGAGGGGACATGGACCATGGACATTCTCAGTATTATTTTCCTTTTAGGGAACTCCTATCTCCATTTCCACTTGTACACATAGTTTATTGTTCTCTACCAAAATACTTCATGATAGAATCATGTTTCCCCAAGTGGTGACTGAAACCTCAATGCATTCTTTCCTTGGGATATTTTAAACACAGTAACAAAGTATTAACCATAAAACAGTTGAAGGCAAGAACATTTGGGGGGGGGTGGCGGAAATGGGAGATTTTTCCCATACTAGATGTCAAGATTTTGTAAGTCCATGTGTATTGGCATAGATACAGAAAAATAGATCCATGGGATTGAATAATCAATGAACAGACCTGCATACATGGAAATTTGATATATAACAAATGGTTTTCCAAAGGCATATATGCCAAACAAAAGAATCAAAGATACTTTAAATTTTGAAAGCAGAGTTTAGAATAAAATAGGCCATATTTATGGCTGTAGGATAGGGAAGGATTTCTTAACACAAAAAATACAATTTAGAGGGAAAAACACTGGATAATTTTAGCTACATTAAAATGAAAAATTGCTTTTTATCAGATGATACTATAAAGAAAATCTAAAGACAGCCAGTAACTGAGAGATATGTAATGCATAGAACTAATAAAAGAATAGTATGCAGAGTATATAAATAACTTTTACAAAGCAGTAAGACTTGACAACTCAATAGAAAAGTGGGCAAATGATACGAACAGGCAGTTCTCAGAATCAGAAAATTGAATGATCAATAACTTCTGATCAAGAGGCCTTTGACCTCTTCAGCTTCATTAAACCTAAGGTAGTCCAGACCGCCCTTTTCTTACAGTGTTTACTTAAGAAAACTTTGAATTATAAATTCTTCCTCTAAACCTTTGAGATGTAAATCTGTTAAAAAGCCTCCTGCCAGTTGTATAAACTAAAATGCTTTCTCAAGAACCTGGCAGCTCTCTCCCAGGCTCTGTGGGAGGGAAAGCACAGGCAGCCTGGTCCCAGGGGACAGAGGGCCAACGTGAGAGTAACTGGGTGGGCCTGGCACATCCCTTTGATGGACTTCCCTCCTCGCCTCCTGCAGCCTGCTCCCAACTGCTCACCAGCAGCAAAGCTCCTCTGACCTTTGTGTCAGCAGATTTGAAATCAGACTGAAGTTTGGTCTCTCTCTCCCATCACATAACCTTGAGTGAAGCCTCCTTACCTGCTAAAATGTGTTCATGAAACTTTTGCTTGAATACCTCTCATCAGCAAAATACAAGATTAACACCACACATCCATACCATATACAGTCACCAGAATGGCAAATATTAGTGAGAATGGAGAGCAATCTGATCAAATATAAATTGGCATAAATTGGCACAATCCTATGGGGCTGCAATCTGATCATCTCAAGGAAAGTTGAAGCTGTGCCTATCCTCTGACCCAGTAGTACCATTTCTAGAGAGATACCCTAGAACCTCTCCCTCCGCTGTACAGAATGGCATGCAGAATAGTACCGACAGCAGCTATGTCTGTAATAAAAACAAACCTGGAAACAGCCTAATTATCTATCCGTGAGAAAATGGATTACAATTATGGTACATGCAAAAACAGAATACTGTATAGCAGTGCATAAAAGTAAAAAAAATATAAAGTTGGCCAACGAAATAAGTTGTAGGACATCATGTCTTGAATATAAGATTTAAAACTACATCTTACATTGCCTAGCAATCCAAATGTATTACCGGGCATTTTTCTTTTTCTTTTTTTCCTATATATTAAACTTCAAATTCTGAGAGTGGTTATTTCTAAAGACAGGGGTGAGACCTGGCTGATGTGGCTCAGTTGGTTGGGTGTTGTCCCATGCACCAGAGGGTCACTGGTTTGATATCTAGTCAGGGCACCTGTCAAGGTTGCGGGCTTGATCTCCAGTAGGGGGGTTATAGGAGGCAGCCAATCAATGTTTCTCTCTCTGCCTTCCTCTCCCTTCCTCCTCTGAAATCAATAAAATCATTAAAAAATAGACAGGAGAGAGAAGGGAGAGGGTGAAGAATCATGAGGATTTCACCTGGGTTGACAATTGTTTATTATTATTTTTAGCTGAGTGGTAGAAACACGGAAGATAAAATATTTTTTATATTTAATATCTAACATTTTATAATAAATTACAAAAAATGATTTTGAGGAAAAGAGTTGGATGCTTCTACTTCATTATGTCAATATTCATATGTCACTTGGTTTTTTCCCTCTGTCTTTGAGATAGAGCACTCTTTAACCTGTAAATGGGATTCAGCCTAGTTTGAGATGGTGATTGGATGTAATTCTGATCCCATCTCTGCCTTGGGACATGGTGTGATCTCTGAGTCATCAAAGTGCTTTCTGGACAAGCAAGCTTCCTGCAGGAAGAGATAGAAATGCTAATACTTGGCACGCACATATTGGGAATACTATTTGACTCTGTGAGCCCATTAGGCTTCTTGTACCTCTCAGGCAGGACAGTCAGAGCGAATCACACTGACAGTCACTATGACCAAATGAGAAGGTAGACAGAACCTGGAGTTGGAGATGGGGTCCTTCTGAGGTTTCTTAACCTCCTATTCCTCCTCCTCCAGTTCAGTTTTCATGATGAGGAACCACTTTTCATACAAGTTGGGAAGTTCCTGGGATCATAGATGGGCTTTAGCAGCATTTCTATTAAAGTCTCTGACTGGGAGAAAGGGGTCAGGAGGAGGGGTGCCTGTGTTCAGGCCCCTGAGTGAAGGCAGGGGAATGCCACTGCTGTGTGTTTTATACCAATAGCTACAAAATGCAGGCACACCGTGCAGAGGGGTTTGGAATGAAGAGTGAAGCAAAGCGTCATTACCTAGTTGGGAGACCTATCAGGACATGCTTTCAGATGTGTAAGGTGAACCTAATAGAAGGATCCTCATTTCAGGTCAGCCATATAAGTCCCCAAGAAAAAGAAGCATGTCTTCTGAGTGCTCTGTAGTTGGTGTTACCTTTTGTTTTCTTTTAAATTTGTGTTACAGAATGGCTTTGGATTATCAAGAGAAATTCGGGAATTACTTTTCTATGTCCTCCCTAGCTCACTCTTAACCTGAAACTGAATTGAGCAAAACAGCAAGCACTAAATGAGAGAAAAGCAGCCTACTAGGGAGTTTTGTGGATGCAGGAGGCAAATGTACAAGTGGCACTGATTACCCATCTTCCTTTAATTAGGGTCATGGTCCCAAGGCAGAACATGGTTGTGTGTAGGAGTAATCGGTCTTCTTGCACTATACCTTGGATGATTTTTAGGGGAAAAGTTAAGGAAATAGTCTTGTTTTCCAAGGTCATCTGAGCAACTTAAGATGTGTCCTCCAGGAAAACCCATCCTCTGATTGGCTCACTAATAGAAGATAAAACTAAAATAAAAAAGAGTGACACCCAGCTTTTTATTTTTCATTTCCATTTGCATGAAGTATTTTTTTTCCATCTCTTTACTTTCAGTCTATGTGTGTCTTCAGATCTGGTGTGGGTCTCTTGTAGACAGCATATATATGGGTTTTGTTTTTGTATCCATTTAGCTACCCAGTGTCTTTGGATGGGGCATTTAATCCATTTACATTTAAAGTGATTATTGATAGGTATATATTTATTGCCATTTTATTCTTTATAACTATGTTTTTCTTTTTTTCCTTCTTCTTCCTAAAGAAGCCCCTTTAACATTTCTTGTAATAGTGGTTGGTGGTAATAAACTCCTTTAGCTTTTTGTCATCTGGGAAACTCTTTATTTCTCCTTTAATTTTACATGATAGTCTTGCTGGGTAAAGTAGTCTTGGCTGTAGCTCCTTACTTTTCATCATTTTGAATATTTCATGCCAATTCCTCCTGACCTGTAAAGTTTCTGTTGAGAAATCAGTTGACAGTCTTATGGGAGCTCCCTGGTAGGTAACAAACTGTCTTTCTGTTGCTGCTTTTAAGGTTCTCTCTGTGTTGTTAACCTTTGTCATTTTAATTATGATGTATTTTGATATGGGCTCTTTTTGGTTCATCTTGTTTGGGACTCTCTGTGCTTCCAGGATTTGTGTGTCTTTTTTCTTCACCAGGTTAGGGAATTTTTCAGGAGAGAGAGAGAGAGAGAGAGAGAGAGAGAGAGAGAGAGAGAGAGACATCAATGATGAGGAGAGAGAGAGAATGTGGCACAATGGTAACTTTTGAATCTAAGTAATAGGAATTTGGGCATTCATCATATTAATTACTTTTATATGTATGTAAGTTTATAATTTTTCATATTAAAATAATAAAAATATTGAAAAATAAAAAAGTGACAACACAGTGTTAGCAAGGATGTGGAACAATTGAAGCTCTCATACATTGGTGACGAGAGGGCAAAGTTGGTACAGCCACTTTAGAAAAATTCAGTAGTTTCTTTTTTTTTGTTTTTCAGTAGTTTCTTATAAAATTAAATATACTTTTACCAAATGGCCAAGCAATTTCACCCCCAAAGGAAATGAAAACTTATGTGCATACAAAGAATTGTATGAATATATTCTTAGTAGCTTTATTTACAATTACTATTCTTCTGTATTTATCCAAGAGAAATGAAAATGGATATCCATACTAATGTGTAAGCAAATATTAATGGCAACTTTATTGAAGCTATTACCCCAAACTGGAAACAACAAAAGTGACCATCAATTAGTGAGTAATTATGTTGTATAGGATGGGGTAAAAGTAGGTTTACAGTTGTACATATGGAAAATAATACAATAATTAATAAACAATAATACAAGAATAAACTCTGTGTTTCACATACAACTGTAAACCTTTTTTTTTTTACCACTCTGTATATTTATACCATGAAACATACTATTCAGAAATAGAAAAATATGTGGACATAGATGACTATCAGGGCATTATGCTAAGAATCAGTGAACATGTGAAGATTTGAGGAGAATAGTTTGTTTTCAGAGGGCATGGCAGCTCTGCCCATTCCTGCCTACTTTGTCCTATGCATCTCTTTAATGGCTCTTTCTGAGTTACATCCTATTATAATAAACTGGTGATCTAATAAAATCTTTCTCTGAGTTCTGTGAGCTGATCTAGGAAATCAATTAAACCAAGAAAGGGTTTCTGGGAACCTCTGATTTATAGCCAGTTGGTTGGAGTTCAGGTAACAACCTGGAGTAGCAAGTATCTGGAGTCCAAGAAGGGATTGTGCGAACCCCCCATTCTGTTGCTTGTAGAGCTTATTTATCTTACATAACTGAAACTTTATATCCATTGATTAGTAATTTCCTGTTTTTTCACTCCTTCCAACCCCTGGTAACCACCATTCTACTCTATTTCTGTAAGTTTGATAGTTTAGATAACTCACATCAGTGGGGTCATATAAAATTTGCCTTTCAGTAACTGGCTTATTTCACTTAGTATAAGGTCCTTTAGGGTCTTAACTGCTGAATTCCTGAAAAAAAAAATTGGGTGTTTTTCTATTATATGAGTATAGGCATAAATAAGTTAATTAGAGAATGGCAATACTCATAAAAACACTTAAAAAGGAAAAGATAAGTTACTGAATAATGTGGGAAATCTGATTCTATTTTGATTACAGAAAGCAAAGATGTGTAATAAATTTTACAAATATGTAAATATTTGAGCAAGAAGAAAGTGTGGAAGGACACAGTAGGTTGTTACTGTTGGTTACCTCAGAATGTGGGGTAGAATGGGGGGGGGCATAGGGTTAGAATCTCCTTTACGTGTTTTTCTGATGTTTTCCATGTTATAATACGGATCAGCTGAAAATTAAAGTAAAAAGCTTTAAAAATGTTAACTGATACTAATGGATGTAAAGTCATTGAGACCCTGTTTCAAATATTATTTGCTTTCATTCTCCATTCTGTCTTCTGGTGAAATTTCCAGCTCCTTTCTTGTACCTTTTCACTCAACACCAGGGCTCTGCAGGCTGTGGAGGGATGTAAATCCCCCTCCAGGGGGCTTAGGGATCCTTGAACAACCCCCGCCTGAAGTTTGAGGCTTCATCCTTGTTTATAGTATGTATGTACACATTTCCCATTCCAGAGTTTAGTCCACAAATATCTGTGTGACTAATATGTCCTAGATACTCTGCTGGGCCAGGTGATATAAGAGGGGAATTAGCAAGGCCAGTTTCTGCCCTTTAGGACCTTACTTTCTGCTGGATGTATCCGGGAGGGACAGGAATAGTTTCAAGCTGAGACATTCAAGTTATTGTCTAACACCTTTGAAGTTCTTGACAACACAACAAAATCAGTCATTTAACAGATGCCTCTATGCTAAGAAAGAGCAAGATTCAGTCTTACCCAGGAGCTTAGTGCTTGGGTTTAATTTGGTGAGAAAGGTTAATATTCTATCATTGGCAATAAATGGCAATCATCATTAGTTAACTTGAGCACTTAATTGCAGTTTGAAACACCACGAGCTATGCATATGGGGTTTCTGCTCCAGCTGAGCAGCAGGCAATATAACATATGCAGCCTCTCTGGGACGCCTGGAACCTGCAAAGGAAGAGACACTTGCTGAAGGAAATCTCTCCCTTCTTGGCAAAAACTTCATCCGGCTTCATGTTAGACCTTCTGCTTCAGCAGAAGGAGTCCTCAAATTGCTTCCCTGTTTAATGCTTCTATTGAAAGTCCCTTGTGACCAAACACAGTAGTAATCTCCAGATTACTAGAAACACTTCAGGGGCATCTGGTGCCATGTGCTATTTTGGAACCTGTTGAGATGTAAATCTCAAATATCTGAAATCACCCTGCTATTTCAGAGGATTTGAGCAAATAGTCATTTGGGGAGAAAAGCAAAACTGTAGCTGAGAGAAAAAGAGGCCCGAGGGTGAATTGGTAGGTACTATGTGGTCTTTTTAAGAAGGCAGGAGGAGGGTCCCATCGGCTTTATCTAAGCTGTTCAGAAAGGATGGGAGCTATCTGCTCAGGTTGAACAATTTGAAGATGATTAGGGCCATTTGTTTAATCTTCCCTGCTGCCTATTTGTGATTTCTTTTTTCTCTCTCCCAATTTCTGGAACTTCTGGATTGAAGAGAAAACACCTATCAGGAAAAGCTGTGAAAGACACTGAACTGGAGCAAAGAAAGATTAGTGGGTGTCCTGCCTAGTTCATCCATCTGGGTTATTGCTGTCTTTCACTGATTTGAGTTATTTTACAACTCTGAACATTGTAGCAAACTGATAATAATATAGATGATTCTTGTTTATAGACTTGCAAATTGTGTTAAGTGAAAGGCAGTTATTTTTTGCCTCATGGATGGCCCACTTTGCATTATTTGTAAATTCATTTCAGAGTTCCTTATTCTTTGCCTGTGTGTCTGCTGTTTGCAGTGCACTTTGGAGTTGTTGTAATACTTCCTGGTTCCCTCATTAATTAATGAGTTAAATGTAATCTATGATACATGTTTATTTGATATTTATATGGAAGTCATAATTTAATCTTAAAATTACCCCTTAATATACTTCTGGGAAAGATAAGTCATTATGTGCAGAAACATGACCCAAAGAATGTTCTACAAAGTGCTAATTTTACTAGATACAGAGGGATTATGTGTGAGGACGGAAGGGGACTAGTGCTATAATCAACTATATTTGGGAAATATAAGATTAGAGAAATTCTTTATTGCAGTATTTCTCAGTCTTAAAGATGTCAGGGTTCATTATGTAATTTTTTGAGTTTTACCAAATCACTTGGTCAAGGAATGTTCTGGGAAAGGCACTTTTGAGAACTCCTGCCTCAGGGAGCATTGGTAAGGGAGTGCTGAACCCAGCGTGGCTCTGGTTGGAGAAGGTAGAGAAAGTACACAATTGAAAAAGGTGGAAAACAGCTAAAATAAACCCGACAGTTGTAGAATTTTGTGTAGGATGGGCTTGATCAATGATTATCCCCAAATGATGTGCCCAACTCTCTGACACTTTTGAGTTCAGAGAAATGTGTGTGCCCTTTAGCACATATCTTAGTACAGGGACTATAGCCAGCTAGGTATCATGATAGATTTTTCCACAGCATCAACATGACTGAAGTTATACCCAAAGTTTGGGTTGTTTTAGGACAGACTTATAAAGCTTAAAACCAACCAATTTGGGCAAGTGTGGGTGTTTGGAGATATGAGGAAGTCTTGTGAGTGGGTGGAAAGGAATATCTTTGTCTTTAGCTCTCCTGGTCTTGCCTGAGTACCTGGAAGGTTTCCAGGTTCATCAGGTCATCATGCATCTTTGACTGGATTGGTATCTAGAATTGCTGGGGTGGTGGCTGGGGCTAGGGATTAGGGGACCTGAGCTCAATGAGTGCTGTTTTTAAGAGCATCTGAAGGACCTTCTCTAGGCTGTGCTTTCATGGGCATGCCACGGGTCTTTAGCGTTGGCCTAGTGCAGATTTTTTGGCCTGATACAGATTTGTGCTCCTAAACACCTCTTAGTTTCCTGAGACTTCTTTCTGGCCCTGGATTGGGCCAAGAACACACAGGTCTAATTGGAGAGGTGTAGTGTAGTTTTTACTGGCAACTTTGGAGCCAGAAGTGTGATACTAGGTGAATACTTATCTTCTCTACACTTCTTTTGATTATAGAAAATGGAAGGTTTATGCATCATCATTGACATTTGTTGCTGTGTACAATTTTAGATTATTCTACAGAAGATAATTGCATAGTAGTGCTTAATGCTGTAACCTTAGCAGAAGTCTCCTGGAGAATTCATGGATTCCATTAGGCTCTGGGTGCCCATAGTAGAGAACCAATGGGTTGAGGCTGGTGGTGGGAGGCCCCCATTGGGAGATGCTGGTGATGTAAGCCGCAGCAGGACAGAGTTGGTGAAGCCTTGCTTGGGTAGTCCTTGAAGAACTACCTTCCCTTTGCCCCAGCTCTGGGTTTCCCCTTCTAATTCAGGAGGATATGCCATCTAGGCTCTCAATATACAAATCTTGCAGAGAAAGCATGACATTCTGGACTCTGATTTTTTTTAAGAGTAATTTTTTCCTGATTTTTATAATTATTTTTCTACTTAACAAATAATGAATATATATTGAAGATAAAAAACTTTTGTAGCCAATACAAAAATGTTTGTGTATGTGCTTTTAGTCTTTTCCTTATGTACACATGCATTTTATATACATATTAGAGGCCTGGTGCATGAAATTCATGCACTGGGGGTGGTGTCCCTCAGTCCAGCCTGCACCCTCTCCAATCTGGGGGATGTCCGACTGATGGTTTCTGTTAGTTGGACATCCCTCTCACAATCCAGGACTGCTGGCTCCTAACTGCTCACCTTCCTGCCTGCCTGATTGCCCCTAACCGCTTCTGCCTGCCAGCCTGATCACCTCCTAACCACTCCCCTGCCATCCTGATTGACACCTAACTGGTCCCCTGCCAGCCTGATTGCCCCCAGGTGCCCTCCCCTGATGGCCTGGTTGTCTCCAACTGCCCGCCCCCTCTCCCCCGCCCCGCTGGCCTGGTCAGCCCTAACTGCCCTCGCCTGCTGGCCTGATCACCCACAACTGCCCTCCCCTGCCGGCCATCTTTGATCACATGGGGGCAGCCATCTTGTGTGAGTCATTTGCTTATTACCTCTTTATTATATAGGATTTCTTAAAGAATTATAACTATACCATATATTGAATCGTCACATGCTGATTTTTTTCACTTGAATTATCATGCATATTTTCCCCTGATATTAATTGTTGTTCAGAAGTATATTTTTGAGGCTTAGTAATACTTAATTTTATTGATGTAGTACAATTTATTTAATCAAATCACTGTTTTGTTTCCAAGTTTTTGCTCTCATAAATAATAATCCAATTATTACTCTTTTGCACAGGGCTTAGATCAAATCTCTGACGATTGCCTTAGGATATGTTCCTTAATGTAGAATTACTAAGTTAAAGCTCATGCATCTCTTTCATCCTTTTTAAAGATTGGGCCAAATTATACTCTCACCAGCACAGTTTGAAAAAGGCTGATTTGCTGTTACTAACATTTTTATGGCCTGTATAAGAATATGAGATCTCAGTGGTGGGAAAACTGAGCAAGAAGGCAGAGAGGACCTTGATGAGTTGACTGTCCTTTTTCTCCTGGGTGGGCCTCCAGCCTCTTAGAAGCTGAGAAAGCCCCACTGTATTCTACTGTTCTCTACGGCCTGTCCCCTAGCTACCAGATAACTGATTCCAGAAGGCGTATGGCTTATGGGAGGCTGTGAGCTGAGGAACACTCTGTCTGTGGATGCCTAAAGCTGATTGCTCTCTGGCCAAACCTTGGAGGTTCAGACCAGCACCAGTCCGTCCTGCACCACTGGCTGGAAGGGCTGAGGCAAGATTCCCATTGGTCTCGGGTATTCGGACTGCCTTCACCTCACCACTGTGATACTCCCTGAGGTGTGCTGAGCCTTCAGGAGTCAGGAAACAGAGTAAATTAGCCAGTGGAGTGAAGAGATCCCAGGGGCGATGGAGCACGTGGTTTTCTGTGTCTTCTTGGCTTTAGTCTAGCTCTGCATTTGTCACATCTTCTTTGATTCTGATGTTGTTGAGAGTGAAATATTGTAACGTTCCTCTGTGTATTTAAGTATTGGCCACTGGTATCACTTCTGTGTTATATTTATTTGGTGCAGATGCCTAAGTAAACGTTAAACCTGGTACAGTATTAAACAGTTAGTCAGCAGAAACCCATGAGATTCTTGTTTGGCAGATTTTAATATAATATTTTTCTGCATTCATTTATTAGGAATTTTTTTTATAGGCCACTGTTTTGACAAGCTGCTGGTACAACGGTAATTTGCCAGCAAAGTTCACCTCATAATTAAAATGTTCTACACAGGATATTGTTGTGTGCTGCTTTTAAATATAAACTTTTAGGCTCAATTTTCTTAAAAATATTTTCTGAATCACAAGATTAATTTGATGTTAATTTAGGAAAATTACCTGATCATCATGTGGAAATACAGGTATAACTTTAATTCAGTAGCTTACCAAATGATCTACTAAAAAAATGCTGTATGTTTTATAAATTTGTCAAAATCAAAACTGTATATTTTCAAAATACAGCAAGAGCTCTTATTTCTCTTTTTCCTCTTCTTCTACTTCCCTTCCCCATCTCCTTTCAAGTCATGATTCTGGGTCTATTTGATATAAATAAACCAAAGAGAACAAAACTGATATCACTGTCACTTTTTTCTTTTTCAATAGACTTCCAAGGCATTTTCTAATAAAATTAGATACAAAAAAACCCTTTGCATATTTAAATATTATTTTTTGCCTCTAACCATAATTAAAATTATTTATAGTTTTAAATAACTTAAAAATGTTAGAGATAAAGAGTAGTGTATGGAACCAAAGAATATTTGAGTGGCCTCAGGAATTGTCTAGTTTAAATGTTCTTGTTTTATAGATGTGGAAACCAAGACCTATTTTTGGAACGTTTCACATATAAGATCAAAGATTCTTTTTCTATTGCACAAAACAGATATCACAGATTTGGTTGGCTCTCATAAATTCTCTACAAAGCGCTTTCAGAATGCTTGTGATTAACTTCAAATGCTTTGTTTTTTCCACAAAGTGTCTTTGGGCTGTCATTAGCCAGCTCAGTTTTATGCACTTAAAACATTGGACATTTTTTCTGGTACTGAAATAGAGTACACACAAAGTGACTTTGTTTTTTTAAAATCTATAGTTTTATATATAAAAAACTATATATATATATACATATATACATATACATATATATATATATATACATATACATATATATATATAATAGTCACTTAGAGAAAGGTTTTAAAAGACACTTATTCCTCCCTTGACACACAGATCATACCAATTCCTCAAATTCTTGCAGCAGATTGTAGAGATTTGGCACTAATATCCCAAAGGACTCCTCTGAAGAAGAAGCTTTATAGGTGGACTTGCTGTGATAGGTGTTAGAAATTGATTCTTTTCCCTTTTATTCCAGGCCTAGCAAAGAGAAAAATCATGGGTCAATTTAGAAGTACTTTTACAGAAAAGCTGGAGCTTTTATCAAAGAATTACTTGTACCTAAATCCCCTTTAGAGTCTCTTTTCCTGATAGAAACATAAGTTTTGTACAGTAGGGAGTTGCATTTTTAAGCAATATAGTAATATATTTTATTCTCTACAATAGCGGTTTTAGAAAAAGAATTAGCACAGTTCATTATGTAGCTATTTTTTAAAGTTATGTTTTGTAAAAGGGGATTATTTGATGAATTAGGAATAGTGGCTAATGGAAGTCTGTGTTTTCAGATAACTGATCATTAAATAACCATGGAGAAGCAGTTCATTACATGTTAGGATTTGAGAGTGTGAAGTATTGGGAGCCACATTCTAATGCTGAGGGAGGTAGATGTTGGATTTATAAGTTCTCAAGGTGAATCTAAAGCTTAGCAAAATGTAAGGGCTCCTGCCTTCTGTACCTGCCCCGTCATCTTCCTCTTTTCTGGCCAGGCAATGGAAGGAAAAATGCAGAGCTCCTAGGAAACTAGGAAAACCCAAAAGACAAATCATCAAAATGTTTAGAATGTCAAACCATGGCTTCCTCTAACAAAATCCACAAAAAGCAGAGAAAAGCTACTGAGAGTCTAAATGCAAGATAACCATAAAAGAAAAACTAGGAAGAAATTCAATTTATATTTGGACAAAGAACAGTGAAGAAAACAGTGTTAAGTATGCAGTGATTGATGTGCTCATTAAGAGGAAGGAAGGTGTGAAAATACATTCAGGTTTTTTCATATTTTAATTTTTTTCTACATATATATCAGCTTTGACAGGACTGCAGCAAAATTCATGCTAATTGTTCAATTAATCACACCCGATTTTTCAGACACAAGGCCATATCTGAGGTAATTGTGATGGCATTTTCCGTTGCCCAGCATACTTTCTTCATCTTATCACCACCTCTCTGATGGCACTACCTCCCTTCCTTTGAGGAACTGGTCAGACCTGTTTCAATGGTTCCAGTCACACTAAACCTGTGACACCCTCCTCCTCAAACTGTCAGCTCTTAATGTGACTTCAGAGCGGTCAGTAGCTATGTTCTCTGCCGGAGACCAGCACACAGCAAGAAGCTGAGGGGGAGATAGGGAGCCCTAATGCTCTTTGAGTCCTTGGATACAACTGATCTTGAAGCCAATGTTACCCCAATGGCACCGTGTCCGTAGGAGTTGTTTGTGAGAACTATGGTGTGTAAGTTACTTTTATAACTTTTTGTCTACTGCAAAAAAAGAGTTCTAAAAAAGGATTCTGATTAATACCCAGTGAGAGCTTACTCCATTAGCACAATTAACGCTTTAGAAGAAATACAAACCTTAGATTAGTAGAACTAGCTGATTACAAAGTAAAGAGAAAATAGAATAAACGCTGCATAAAGCTCCCAGTGTTGGGAGGTGAAACTGGTGCTTATTTCAGGCCGACTCAGTTGCTTCTATATACAATTTGCTGTAAACAGAAGGGTTTTTGGGTCTTTATTTCACAAACTTACATTTGAATCAGTGCAATAAAGGGGTCATTTTTTTATATTTTATTGATTTTTTACAGAGAGGAAGGGAGAGAGATAGAGAGTTAGAAACATTGATGAGAGAGAGACATCGATCAGCTGCCTCCTGCACATCTCCTACTGGCGATGTGCCCGCAACCCAGGTACATGCCCTTGACCGGAATTGAACCTGGGACCCTTCAGTCCGCAGGCCGAGGCTCCATCCACTGAGCCAAACCGGTTTCGGCAAAGTGGTCATATTTTAAGTAAGTTGCTGGACTAGCCAGGGAACAGAAGGTCAACGAGAGACATACGTGCTTTCAAGTGTCTGAAGAAAATAGACACTTGAGAATATTTACTTGAGAAAATAGACCAATTATTTCCAGTCTCTTGTTTTTTATTTGTTTTATTTGTTAATGGTTTAAACAACTGGCTGGGACAGCTCTGTTTCACCCCATTGTATCATTATCATTATTATTTTTTTGTCCTTAGGAGGAAATGTTCTTTGTGTGGCTAGCATTGTCCAGGTAAAATTTTCACCAAAGGAAAGGGGTACATTAGACCCATGGTAGAAATGAAGTCTCCAAAGATATTCATATCCAAGAGCTACTTCCTCTTGGATAATATATCATAAAATCAGTGTGTTTGGCTGGAAAAGCCCCCTCTAGAACACAAGGGGAGGTAGTAAAAGGGGTTTGGTGAAAAGTTAAAAAGTTATAACCAAAGACCTTCAATGATACATTCTTTATCATTAAGCTGACTTAATAAAAGCCAGGAAATTTTCAGGCAGTGGTAACAAAGGACAGATAGAGAAAGAGATAGGAGAGAGACCATCTGGAAGAAACTTTTCCCTCTGAGGATGCTTTTTGTTAAATAAATGTGTAAAGAAAATATGTAAAGTTTTTGAAAAAAGAAGAGTTTTTTTTCTTGGCCCAAAGCATGCTTTCTCAATACTCATTTTCATAGGGTTAATGAAGTAGATTAAGGAGAAAAAGAAAACATTTTATTAGTTAAATTTATCTTTGCATTTAAAACCATTCACCCACGCTTGCCCACTGATGGACTTCTGTTTGCACCTATGGGTTAATGATGGACAGAACTGTATTTGCTAACCCAGAATTACCAATTGTCCTGTATTCCTTCTCCTCACATCAGCTTGGAGACTCCCCGGTCCCCTACACACATGCCTGCTGCTCTGTACTCACATCCATTTAACAAACATTATTTCTGCTTTCATGAAAAGGCCAACTTGATGTGTTCTGCCCTGAGGGTCTCTTATAAGGCTGATAGTCTGAGGATGCCAGTCTATGTGGATAGTAATGGCAGAAATGGTTTGGAGGGAATTGAATTTGTCACATGAGCAGAGAAATAGAGTAGGATTTAGAAATGCCGAGTAGACTTGGAAGCATGATAGATTGGTTGGTAGGCATGGACTTGAGCAGCAAGAAAACTGTGTGGGTAGAGGGTGGGGATTTAACTCATAGGGAAACTGATTTGGATGATGAAGTTTGGTAAATGTAGAACAAATTAGAGGGCCATTGAGCAGCTGGTTCAGGGAATGAAGGAAGATGAGCTAGTAGAGACAGGGAAGGTAGGCAGAAGTAGGTTGTTTGTGTGGGTGGTGTGGGTCATTTATTAACTAACCTTCTGAATATTTAAAGCAGTAGTTTGAGGTCATGAATGAAGACTTTTGCATTTTTTGGTAGTTCATGCATGATTTGGTCGCTAGCCTCCCTTTGACATGATAGTGTTTGATTTTATGTTTGGATCATACATCTAGTAGGACCGATATTATTAAGCAAACATGATACCGTATTTGCTGGCGTATAAGACGACTGGGCGTATAAGACGACCCCCTAACATTTCCACTCAAAATACAGAGTTTGTTATATACTCGCCGTATAAGACTACCCCCTCTTCCACACACCTTCCACACACCAAATAAAAGGTAAAACAATATCAGATTTGATTTTAACATTTTAATTTATATTCAAATGCTTATGACATGCAGGAAAACTGTCACAAGGCTGTATGTAATCAAACATATACATAAAACAGTGCAAGTTTATTACCGGTAAACATACCGGTAATTCACTAAAGAAAACACACTCTATAGACTGGTACCGTAGATGCTTCTCAGGAACACAGGCAAGCAGCCCACAACCTAGAGGGACTGTCAATGATAGAAGAAAGATAACAAATAGAGGGAGAGAGCAAGTGCCGGGCAAGTCCCTAGCAAGTTTGCTGGCGTGACAGTTTCACCTTAAAAGCCTTCAAACTCCTCTTCAT
>NW_006291550.1:495573-507745 GCF_000327345.1 Myotis davidii
ATCCACTGATAGATGAATGAAAAAAGAATATGTGTGTACATACACACACACACACACACAGACCACATGTACACACAATGACATATTACTGAGCCATAACAAAGAATGAAGTTTTGCTTTTGTAACAACATGAATGGACCTAGAGGCTATCATAAAAAGTGAAAAAAGTCAGAGAAAGACAAATACTGTATGATAGCACTTATCTGTGGAATCTATAAAAACAGAACTAATGCAAAAGCAAAACATAAACAAACTTATAGATAACAGAGAACAAATTGATGGTTGCCAGGTGGGAGGAGTGTGAGGGGATGGGTGAAAAAGATGAAGGGGACTAAGAAGTACAAACTGCCAGTTATAAAATTAGTCCTG
This sequence comes from Myotis davidii, assembly GCF_000327345.1. Taxonomy (NCBI): domain Eukaryota; kingdom Metazoa; phylum Chordata; class Mammalia; order Chiroptera; family Vespertilionidae; genus Myotis; species Myotis davidii. The sequence continues at coordinate 495,943 of NW_006291550.1, forward strand.
GGAATGTATTGTACAGCACAGGGAATATAATCAATAATATTGAAATAACTGTGTATGGTATCAGATAGTTACTAGATTTATCATACTGATCACTGTGTCAGTTATATAAATGTCTAATCACTTTGTTGTACACCTGAAACTAAGATAACATTGTATGTTAATGATACTTTAAAAAAAGAGAATGTTAATTGGCTAACTTTGGCATATGTAAAGCTGAAATGACCTATTACACTAAGTTGTGCTTATCAATGAATCATTTATTTCATGATTTCTAGGCATAGGATTTTATTAGAATCCTAATTAGCTTGAAGCAATAATTCAAAGGCTGATATGTAAAGCTAGCTGATCCTATTTCCCTGTTGCTTAATTCTTGAGCTTTTAAGTATTCCTCATGGCACAGCTTGTAATACCATTAGTCTTTGCATTTGGGATCTGTCTCCTGCAAAGAATATTCTTTTGACACAAGTTCAAATGGTGGAGAGGGTGGAGAGGGTGGTGAGTACGTGAGGATAAGGTCAGTACCTACAGGTAGGAGTATATTTATTTCCTCTCCTGAAATTGGTCACAAACTAATGGGTTAATCTTATCTCTAGACCATTTTTATTTTGACATAAAGCCCATGGAATACAGAAAGGACATGTGTTGACTTTGCTTTTATCATATCCCCTCCTTTGACTAAAGGATGTTCTTCTTTCTTGAGTTGTCCCAGGAAGATTATCACTCTGCTGCATCATTTATAAACCTTAATTTAGTAACACAGAGAGGTGTCTCCATGCAAAACCTCTCAGCACTTTTTCATTCAACTTTCTAAGTCATGTTTCTTTACAGTACTTATCCTTACATTATAAACACAATTTCAATATTTACAAAGTAATCCCAAGGGGAAATCCTTGGCCAGAATTGCAGGAACCGCCTGTCTGGGACTTGCCCTGGGTTTGCCTCAGATTGCCTGTTAGAGCAACTGAGCCCGGTGTGGTCTGACTACAGGCCACCTCCATCTCAGATGTGTGTAAATATCTGGTCTGTGTTAGGAAGTTCTGGCTCCATTAAAGAGAAATAAACCATAAGACTCACTTTCCTCAAGAGCCTAAGAAAGCTCTGTACTCAACTTGTGATTTGGATTCTTTGATGTCCTCTCTTGTGAAGATTCAGCCTAACAGCTCCTCAGTTTCTCTGATATATTAGTCAGTAGCTTTTGTATGTTTTGGTGTGTTTTTTTCCCCAAGGACTTTGCTTAACTTTAGTAATAACATTAGTTTTGAAGGATTTTTCTTCTTTTGCAGTGTTGTTGAAATTAACTTTTCAAAATTTATTTTTCTTCTGTTTTTATACATGGGAGCTATGCTAGGGGCAAGCCCTTGTCCATTGGAAGAGCCAATATAGACCTTGTTCCCTTTTCCCTGAGGAATAATCTCATATGTTCGCATCTTAAAAAGGTTATTTTGTGAGGAACGAGGATGCCCCAGGCCTGCCCTTAAAAGCTCCAGGGATCTTCCCAGTAGTACATGCTAAATATCTCTCACACAGAGAGCCATAAGGAAAGCCTTACATATAGTTCATTACAGCGATGAAACAGAATTTTTTTACATTATATGAATATATCATCAATTGCCTGGGGAAGAAGTAAGGAGGCAGTCATCCTAACAGAAGGCTCTCGGTGCACTTCTTCCACAAGTTCGATTTTAGAAAAGAATCAAGTTGTGCCGAACCTTTCCATGAGACTTGGGGAAAGAGATGCAATAGAGAATCGTTAAATAAGTAATTAGAACAGGTTGTACACTGGTCTGCCTCTAAAACAAACCTGACTTCTTGATCTGCTCTCTTATTACAGGACTTAAAATGGATTATTTTATAGTTTGTTTGCTCAATTCCTTTCTCTCATCATGAAATGCAAGGAGATATGGAAAGCGTCATGTTCCCTGCCTAGTTCCTCCTACTCAAGAGCAGAGGCAGACTATGCCACATTCTAAACAAAGAGCCCCAAACATTATCTGATATGTCAAGAGCTGATGGACAAGGTAGGGTTTTTTTTTTCCCTTTTCCAAACAGATAACCAGTTGTTAACAGTATTGTTCATTGAAAAACTATCCTTCTTCCTTGTTGTAAACCATTTGACCACATTTTGGGTGGGCCTCTTTCTGGAATCTATTCTGTTTCATTGGTGTAAATGTTTCTTGCAACACTCCTGTATTGTCTTGATTACTGTATTCCATATTAAGTTTTGAAACCAGAGTATAGCAATTTAACTTCAATCCTTTAAAAAATTGGGGAGAATTATCTTAATCATGATATATTTCCCCATTTATTTAGTCTCCATTAACTTCCTTTAACAATATTTTGTAGTTTTCATTAAAGAGGTCTTGCAGAGAATTAGTCTACGGCCGTTCAGGTGTTTGGCCAGTAGGAGGCAATAACATGTAGATTAAGATGCCCTGAGCCATCTGGCAGCCAAACAATCATTTTAATGTATCCTATTCAGGTTTGGGGAAATGCCTTTAGCCATTCCCAACAGGTGACTACATGTATGACTCAGCCCTTGTTGAGTGCCCAAGTTCCATCAACCTTTTGATGAAACTCTTGCAATTATGACATGCTGGAATTGGCTTCTGGCACTTGCACATATTTTGCTTTTTTTGATAGAGTTATAACATTTAAAAAAATTGGTTCTTGACTCTTCATTGCTACCATACAGAAATACAATAGGTTTTTAGTATTAATCTTGAATCCTGCCCTTTTACTAAATTCTTATGTTTTAGTTATTTTTTGCATAGATTTTTTATTTATTTATAAAAATCTGCAAATTTATTGAAATACTTTTGGTGGTGAGGAAACACATTACACAAGTTACCATGTTAACAGAGCAGCCTGACAGGGTTAAAGAAAAAGTAAAAAAATTATTAATGTGATTATAGCATCACCCTTGCATAAATTCTTTAGAATTTTCTTTGTGTATGATTGTCATCTGTAAAATTTATACATTTTTCTTCCTTTTCAATGTCTGTCTGTCTATCTATCATCAGTATTTGCTTTATTATACTGTCTAGAGCTCCAATACAATGTTAAATAGAAGTAGTGAAAGTGGATATCATTGTTTCATTCTTAGAAGAAAGCATTCAATATTTGGCAATTAAGTATATTAGCTGTAGAATTTTTTTTTTTAGATACCCTTTACTAGAATGATATTTTAATTTATTCTTTGTTGCACTTTTTCTATCATAAATGAATATTAAATTTTGTCAAACTTTCTAATAATTGAAGTAAACCTTTTTCTCACTTAAGCTATTAAAATGGTAAATTACATGAATAGATTTTCAAATGTTAAACCAATCTTACATTTTTGATATAAAGTGTACTTGGCCATAAAGTACTATATTTTAACATTGTTTGATTTTATTTGCTAATTTGTTAAGGAATTTTGCATCTATATTCGCAATAGATATCCTATATAATAAAAGCTTAATATGCTAAGTGTCTGGTTGACTGGTCAGTCGTTCAACCAATCAAAGTGTAATATGCTAATGATATGCTAAGGATGCTCAACTGCTCACTATGGCGTGCACTGACCACCAGGGGGCAGACACTCAACGCAGGAGCTGGCCCCTGGTGGTCAGTGTGCTCCCACAGTGGGAGCGCCGCTCAGCCAGAAGCTGGGCTCACAGCTGGCGAGTGCAGCGGCAGTGGTGGGAGCCTCTCCCGTCACCACTGCTGCAGGTAGGTGGTAAGGAGTGAGTGGTCCTGGACTGTGAGAGCCCTGGACTGCAAGAGGGATGTCTGACATCCCCTAAGGGGTCCATGACTGTGAGAGGGCACAGGCCAGGCTGAGGGACCCCACTCATGTATGAATTTGTGCACCGGGCCTCTAGTTATATATATTTTTTCTTGATGCTGTCTTTGAGTAGTATTGTATTAATGTAATGCTGGCCTCATAAAATGAGTTGGCAGGTAGGTGTTCCCTCATTCTCTGCCTTTTGTAAGACTTTATGGTTGGTAGAATTTACCAGTGAAGCCACCTGGCCTGGTGTTAGACACTTTTTTTTCTGGAAGGGAAGAAAGTTTTTAATTATGAACTCAATTTCTTCAGGGCAATTCAACTTTTCAGTGTGTGTTTGAGTTAGTGTTGGTAACTTGTGCCTTTCAAAAATTGCTCCATTTTTATCAAAGTTACTGAATTTACCTGCATAAAAGTTTTAATGATATACTCTTACTATCTTTTAATATCTGAATAATCTGCAATAATGTTCTTTTAAATCCTGATATCAGTAATTTGTTCTCATTTGTTTTCTCAGTTTAGCTAAAGATTTATCATGTTGTTTAATATTTCCTAAAACTCAGTGAATACTTCAGCATAATTTCATTCCCTTTAGTTTTCTCAAGACTTATTTCATGTCCCAGAATATTTAATTTTTATGTTGCTGTTTTATACATATTCCATTCTTGTTGGGTGGTGTGTTCTATAATTGTCATTTAGGTCACGGCCATATTATTGTCCATGCTTTATTTTTCTGTACTTCCTGTACATTTGTTCTATCAATTATTATGGGAGTATTGTTGAATCTAAAAGTCTAATTATAGATTGCCTATTAAGTTCTGTCCATTTATTTTGAAGTTCTCTTATTGAGTGCATGTGTTTTAGGGGTATTATGTCTTTTTTGATAAATCAAACCCAGGACTTTTCAGTCCGCATGCTGATGGTCTATCCACTGAGCAAACTGACTAGGGTGGTTATCTTTTTTGTAGATCTAAGTATCCATTTGTAATTTTGTTTTTCATGAAAAAATTCCTTCGCTATTTCTTGTACTATGTGTATGTTAGTGAAAAAGTTTCTCAGGTCTTATTTGTCTGAAAAATTCTTTCATTTAAGAAGAATATTTTTTTTGTTGAATATAAAAGTACAGGTATTTAACTGTACTTTTTTCTTTAACTCCTTAATAACGTTTCATTTTATTTTTGCTTGAATGATTTTTGTTTTGAAATGTGTAATACTTCTTTTACTTATCAAAATGGTTCCATCCCCATCTGCTTTTATGTTTTTCTCTTTATCACTGATTTTCATCAATCCTATCTAATAAGAGAATAATATGCAAATTAACCATCACTCTGTCACTCTGTCACAAAGATGGTGGCAGCCACGGAGCTGTGCCCTTGACTGGAATCAAACCCAGGACTTTTCAGTCCGCATGCTGATGCTCTATCCACTGAGCCAAACTGGCTAGGGTGGTTATCTTTTTTGTAGATCTAAGTATCCATTTGTAATTTTGTTTTTCATGAAAAAATTCCTTCTCTATTTCTTGTACTATGTGTATGTTAGTGAAAAAGTTTCTCAGGTCTTATTTGTCTGAAAAATTCTTTCATTTAAGAAGAATATTTTTTTTGTTGAATATAAAAGTACAGGTATTTAACTGTATTTTTTCTTTAACTCCTTAATAATGTTTCATTTTATTTTTGCTTGAATGATTTTTGTTTTGAAATGTGTAATACTTCGCTATTTCTTGTACTATGTGTATGTTAGTGACCTCTCTAATAAGAGAGTAATATGCAAATTAACCAGCACTCTGTCACTCTGTCACAAAGATGGTGGCAGCCACGGAGCTGGAGCGAGCAGGAGGCTTGGGTTGCTGCCAGAGATGGAGAAAGCAAGCTTCCCGCCTGCCCTGGCTGGCACTGGGCTCTGCTCAAGGCTACAAAATTCTTTCATTTAAGAAGAATATTTGTCCTGCCTGAGTTTCAGTGAGCTTCTTTGGATGTGTTGGTGTATAGTTTTTATAAAATTTGGGAAAAATAAGCTATTGTAAACTTTTTGTTTCCCTTTTCTTTCCTTCTGGGTATCCAATTATATGCTGTATATTAGATTGCTTGAGATGACTCCACAAATCACTGAGGCTCCATTATTTTTTTCAGTCTTATTTTTCTCTGTGCCTCCTTCTGGATAATTTCTATTGGTATATTTTCAAGTTTACTAATATTTTCTCCTACAATTTTAATATGTTATTTCAGTCTAATAAAAGTTCATTTCAAGAATTGTAATTTTTCTCTCTAGAAATTAATTTGAAGTCTTTAGTATATCTTCCATTTCTTTTCTTACCATGTTAATGTTTTCCTTTAAGTTCTTGATTATCTTTCTTTTATATAGCCTCATGGCACTTTACACTTCCCTTTCTATAACATCCAGTACAAAGTACTGGATGTTATAGAAAGGGAAGTATAGTTACTTAATTCAAACCTTATATTTATTGATTTTTCATATTGAGGACATTGACCAAGTCTGTCTTGTTCCTCAAGATACCCTCAGAGTTTAGCACTGTCTGGCACAGAGTAAATTCAGAAAATATGAAGTCAAGGAAGTCTTATTTTCTATTTCTCAAATTCTAACCTCCCTCACATGGAAACTTTAACTATGGCATAAGGCTGCCAGAAAGTCTGAGAAAAAAAGGCTAAGGATGAATAAATAATTCATCCTAATGATTAGAATGAAAAATTACTTTCTTAGCAGTTGGGGAATGAATTGATAGTCTTGGGAAACAGGTTAGCAGGAAATAGGGCTACAGAGGAAAGACAACTTTTCTCATGTGGAAATGAACTGGCACCCAGTGAGAGCGTAGGGGAAAGGAGAGAGATGGAACACCACCAAGCAGTACTCTGTAGTCTGGAGCTTGAACTGCAACACAGGCCAAGGGACTTTTTAACAACCAAGATGGCTAGTACAGATTTTTAAGTTGTTCACTTTGCCACAATATAAATACCATCTGTTACACAGAAAGGACTTGTCTAAGTGATGCATGTATACAAGCTGTGTGTGTGTGTGTGTGTGTGTGACAGAGAGAGAGAGAAAGAGAGAGACCTTTGAACCCAATGAACATTTAAGAAAAAGAGACAGACAGAGAGAAAAAGGGAAAGAGAGAGAATGAAAATACAACAAAGCAGTTGAAGGAACGAGTTTCATGTTTAGCAGGTGCATTTGGGAGTAGGAATAGCATACATGGGAGAGCAAGACAATTCATAAACTAAATCAGTTGAGTGATAGTTTGGAGTCCAAGATAACAATAATAGAAGCTCTCCCTGCCTTCCTAGGAGTTCTCAGAAATATTGGGAAGTCATAAGACTTTATACTAAGATAAAAGTGGGAGTTTGTGCCAATCTTACCTAGATCTTAAGAGACCTGAGAACTCCAGGCAACATCTGAGTCACACATAATAACTATTAATTGGGAACTTACTACATGGCAGGTTAAGTGCTTTATAAATGCTATTTTATACTGTTTTTAAACCCTCCCCCCAAGGAAAATGCTGTTAAAATCCAGTTTTAGTGATGAAGAGATACAATGTAGGGAGACTGTCACTTATTCGAGATCACACAACTTGATAAAAGGATGATAGAAGGAAATATTCTGACAGGTGAGTCAAGGTCAGGTGGTTAAAGCAGTAGAAAAAAGAGGTTAAAATGAAAAATTATAATTCTTTTCTCAGGGGCAAGACCCACTAAGGGGGAATATTTGACAAGTCAATTTTTTAACTTTTTAAATATATTCAGAGTCCCAAGGTTGCCATCATTTCATTGCACGTGCCTTGCCCCAGATGCAGGTATCTCAGTGAGGCAGATGGTATGGGGACTGATAGAACAGGTACTGAAGTTAGAGACTTAGATTTGAATCTTGGCTCTGACACTTATGGGTGTGTAACCCTGTCCTGGCTACTTAACTTCTGAGCCTCAGTTTCATCATCTGCAAAGCAGAGGGCACGAATATTAACATTGACTCTTGTGAAGATTAAACAAGATCATGAGTATAGAGAGCTTAGCATTATGCCAAGCACATAGTAATATCTTAAAGTTGTTATCTCCCCTCCTACATTCCTATTTGATTGAGGGGACAAAAGGATTGGTAAGAGAACAATACTGAGGACCTGTATGAGTCCGGCAACCTTTTAGACAGTTTGTTACATTATTTTATTTGACTAGAGGCCCGGTGCATGAAATTCGTGCAGTGGAGGGGGGCGTCCCTCAGCCCTCAGCCTGACCTGCGCCCTCTCGCAGTCCAGGACCCCTCGCTCCTTACTGCCCACCTGCTCACTGCTCCTTACTACTTGGCTCCTTGCTCCTCAGCATTGCTGTGGAGGCGGGAGAGGTTCCTGCCACTGCCACTGCATTTGCCAGCTGTGAGTCCAGCTTCTGGCTGAGCAGTGCTCCTCCTGTGGGAGCATACTGACCACCAGGGGGCAGCTCCTGCATTGAGTGTCTGCCCCCGGTGGTCAGTGTGCATCATAGCAACTGGTTGTTCTGTTGTAAAGATCACTTAGGCTTTTATTATATAGATATTCACAGAAACCCTATGCTTTGCTCCCTATAAACCACACTGTGCAGTGAAGAAAACTTGAGATTAAAAGATGTAAAGTAATACCCTGGTCAGAGAGCTCAGCTGGTTAGAGCATTGTCCAGATATGCCAAGGTTGTGGGTTTGATCTCCGGTCAGGGCGCATACAAGAAGCAACCAATGACTGCATAAATAAGTGGGACAACAATTTGATGTTTCTCTCTCTCTCTCTATAAAGTCAGTTAAAAAAAAAGAGGCAAAGTAACTTATCCAAAATGACTCCTCTATGTGAGGTTGGCTATTAACACAATTTTCAGATTAGAAAACTAAGGCTGAGAGAACTGAAACACATTTATATTCTCATAGTCATTCAACAAAGATGTATTGAGTGTACATTTGGACCAGAAGTTCTCTAACATCAAAGCTTATCCTATCCCACTCTTACATGCCAGTTACCATAGGCTGTATTCATGTTTGAGTGCAGCTAAGTCTGAGCACTTTTGGAATATTAGTGGGAAGCTGGAAAATAGTCTGTTTGCATGAGATATTTTACATGAAGGCCTTGTGTCTGAAGGAGGGAGTTCAAACATGACTTCTTGGGAGACATACTTAAGGGAATGGTATGTTTTCTGTTCCCAAGTCTAGCCAAGGTTGAATCCCCATGGAAAGACTACCTATGGGAATGAAGGTACTTCAGTTCCCAGTTGACAAAGCACAAGCCAGGGCTGAGGAGGTGGACCGACTTGCTATAACTATGTATTGAGTACAGGGACATTTAGATGTAAAGTTGACTAAAGACAATACGGGCTTTATACGTACTTTAACAGAATTCTCATTCTTCTGTAGGATATTGGCTGCTCTAGCTTTGGTGCCGTATTACACATCAGAGCTTTTGTGGGCAATGAGCTCTAAGAGGAGAGGAGTACGAACCTGGTGAGATTGGAGGAAATCTTGTTTACTAGCTCCAGACCAAATGCCCAAGTGTGTGAGAGGGTAGTTTGATTGGTGTAATGGCATTGTAGTGGAAGCTCTGATAGTATTTCTACCTCTTCCTAATGTGATTTGGAGATTTGTCCTCAGCTCTAGTGGTGGGCTTGAGTGTCCTAAAGTATTTTTGTCTCATCAATGATTGCTTCAGAAAAGGACATGCAAGTTAATGAGATGCAAGGAAAAGTATACTGAAGCTTCTTGGAAAGTTTTCTTCTTCAGGGAGCTTCATAGGAAACTGCTCTTTCTTCCACCAACATATAAATGAGAAACCTATAGCCCCAACTGGTTACTGACTTTTAACTGCGAGGAAAATCAGAGTTAAGATGAAGCTGTGCACAGAGTAGGGATAATGTGGTTGAAATGCGAGGTCAACCAGTCTTGAACCTGTTCTACTTCTCCTTTTATAAAAAAAAATTTTTATTGGATAAACTGATTTGAGTTGACTCTTTTTTTAAAAATATGTTTTTATTGATTTCAGAGGGGAAGGGAGAGGGAGAGAAAGATAGAAACATCAATGAAGAGAATCACTAATCGGCTGCCTCCTACACACACCCCCACTGAAGACCGAGCCCACAACCAGGGTATGTGCCCTTGACTGGAATCGAACCTGGGCCCCTTCAGTCCACAGACTGATGCTCTATCCACTGAGCCAAACTAGCTAGGGCTTGAGTTGCCTCTTTATTTAAGCTGAAAGCATCCTGATTTGGATAATGAAAACTGGCAAAAGTTTTCCAGTTTTGTTTTTGCAATTTAGGTATTAGCAAGCTTATGGTTAACACATGGGCATAAAACTGGAATAGCTATAATATTTCTACTAAATCAGCAGAGGAGTTGAGCTTGGAACAGATTAAAGAGCTCTCATTTTGAGATGGAAGTAAAAGGGAAAATTATGCTTGGAATTAAAACTGGAAGCCAAGGGGATGACAAGTTAATGTCTTGGTAAATGTTGAGACTTGGTTACTCACTGAGAATGAGAGATGAGGTCTGGAGGAATTTAGGAGGATTATAAATGTTTTAATTGCAGCTGTTTGGAATGAGAAAGGAATATATGAAAGATCGATACTGAGAAGCATGAAGGGCTAAGCTGAGGTTGGAGATCATAAATTTATAATGGAGCTAATCAGTTTCTTTATGAAGTTCTCTCCAGCATGACGATACTAGTGAGAAACAGAAGCTGAAGGGGACTAAAAGGACAGTGGGGGTACTTCATAGCTGGGGATTGGGAGAGCAGGTGCAGTGAAAGGCCTGGGGCCAGAGAATTGAAAGTTGTAAAAACAAAAAAAGCATCATCTTTTAAAAAATAACTTACATTCTTTGGAATTTTAACTTTCAACAAAGTTTTGAAAAATGTAATCTTATTTGGTTGTTACAAGTATATTGTGAAGCAGATGATTAATTTTAATTAACTGATGAGAAATTGGAGACTTGGACATCAAATTCAGCCATTCACTCATCTTACTAAGTTTTGAAAACTCTTCTTAAAAATATGCTTTATGCCAGATCCTGCTATAGGCAATAAAAATTCAGAAATGCGGGGTATGGAACCTGCCCTCAAAGTGCTCACTTTTTGCTGGGAATGCAGACAATGTAGGAAAAAAATAAAGTACAGAAGAAGCCATGACTAGATTTTTGAAAACACAAAGAATGTTCCCTCACCCAGGTTATGGAGTGAGAAAAGTTTTACCGGATGGTAACATGTGAGTGAGTTTTGAATGAAGAGCGTGAGTTGGCTAAGTGAAGAACAGGGTGAGGAAAGAGGATTTAGTGAGAGGGAGTAGCAGGTATGAAGATATGGACTTATAAGAGAGAAGGATGCATTCCAGGAACCTAGCAGTTCTCTGAAACTGGAGAGTACACTGCAGAAGAGAAAGCACTGGGAGTGAAGTCAGGAAATGTAGGTAGAAACTAGATCACAGTCATATGAAGGGTTTGGATTTTATCGTTAAAAAACCTGGCATCTTCTGAAGGATTTTCAAAAGGATGTGCAATCATATTTGATAGCAGTGTAAAAGATGAACTGTAGGTATTACATGTGAGTTAAAGAAATCAATTATGAGATCATTGTATCTGGTGAAAAACGAAGAATGGGGTTTAGAAGACTAGAAGACTTTGAGAGCCATTAAATATGGTTGGATGTAGATAGTAAGAGAGGGAGGAGTCTAGTATGACTCTGGAGTCATTAGCTGAATTATTGTGCTTACAAGTCAGGGGGAATTTGAAGGCTGATAATTATTTTCATGCTCTTCATGATACCACACTTGATACCTGAAAGGCATCCTTAGAGTGTGGTTCTCCCCAAAGGAGCTACATTGATGCAATTTAAAATGAAGGAAAGAACCAACTTTTGTAAAGTCTGATATTATAAATGAATATACATTAGTGTCACTAACTCTAATGTAGAGTTAATGTCATTAACCCTCAGGTAGGACCTCCGGTCCCTGAAAAGTCACCTTGAGATTTCTGGTATTTTCTCACAGAGCAGTAACACCAGAGACCTGTGTCCTTGCC
>NW_006291550.1:508111-522744 GCF_000327345.1 Myotis davidii
TTCCTTAAAGATGTCTTTGCTAGCTTTTTCCTCTGGGGCATCTGATAAGAAGCTGTAGCTGTTTTTTGGCCCCTGTTTCTTCATTCTTCATAGCTTTGCTGTATTCTTATCAGTATGTCCAACTCACTTGTAGTCTATATAGACTATCCATGCTCTAAGGAACCCCAGCAAGAACACCCTGTTCACCCCTCCTCTTTATCCTCTCTGTTTATAGGTAACAGAGTCCTAGAGTGAGATCCTTGGGGTCAGAACCACACTTGGTTTGGGCTCTTCTGACCCCCAAGCCTGTGTACTTCCAGTACATGGGACTAGGGTGATATGAATCAAGTTGGATCCTTATAATAGCACTGTATCTTAGGAACTTATGAATTAATTTTATAAGTGAGAAAATCATAACTCGGAAACTTTCCTTCTCCAAGTACATGAGTCATTTCAGATCCATCTTCTTTACAGTGGTTCCCTCTGATTTTATGAAAAATTGAGAAACTGTGATTTTAAATTAAACTTGTAATCCAAGGTTCATATTATCTAAGCGTGTTGTGACAGATACACACATATATAAAACCACACTTTTTTTTGTGTGTGACTAATGCGTTTCCTGAAACCTGGAGCTTTTTCTATGAATTTGCTGAAAAAGAAATGAACTGTTAATTTATCTGCAAATCTCAAAAATGCCATTGGAGAAAAACCTTAATAAAAATCCATCAACTTGACAGAAGGATATTTTATTTCTGAAAGCTCACCTGTCATGCTGGATGAACTTTGAGGCTAGAGACAGAGAAAATATTTAAAGTTTATCATTTCCATTTTCTTCCCAAAGATGGCAAGTTTTGTCTGATTTGGTCTGGTTACATCTTTAGGACAGGCTGACTGACATGCCTACTTATAAGTAAGGATTTTTATAGTTTTTCATTTTTGAGGGAAATTAGGTCTGTTCCTCAGAGTGTGGAAATGTGCGAACATTTCCATCAGCCTCCCCGTACAGTTAGGAAGTCCAACCAGTAAAAGGATCCTGCAAATTTAATCCTCTCTAATGGGACGGAGAATCTTTGACCTTATGCAAGCACTAGTTTGCAATAGAACTGACCTCTTCCCTACTCCACTAGCTAGGTTTGTGACCTTGGGTAAACTTGAGGCTCTTAGGGCATCTGTTTTCTGATCTCAGAAACTAGATAATCTCTGAGGTCCCTTCTGGCTGTAGGGTATTAAGTTCCTTGCCTTTCTGTGGTGTTAGCAGACTGCAAACTCAGAGTAGAAGGTCTATCTTGCCCAGTTAAAGACTGCATAGTTGTTATCAAGAATAAATAATATAGTGGATATGAAAGATCTTTGAAAAGCAAAAATCATGAAGCAAATGATAGACATACTGACTATTTTAAGTAACCAGACTATTTTTCATTTTGTTTCAAAGTAGCTAGCTGCTTAAGTGACAGAATCTTCTAAGAAAACTTGATATGAGATGTAATTTTCTTCTCTTTTGGAAGAAAAGGATTGCAGGGGTTGTGTTCTAATTGACCTATAAAACTCTGAATTTTTAAAAAAATGATTCCGATTATATAATGAACACAAATGAATCCCACCCTCCACCTATAGGGGAAGTGTGTTTTGTGTGGCAGGACTCAGCTGCTGGGAGTATAGTCACACAGAACCAGGTATATTCTGGGCTTCTGGAAGGAACAACAACAACAGAATTGCCTAGGGAGAGGCCCAGGGTGTGAGAAGACAAGGGTTAAAAAAAAAAATTTACAGTAGAAGGAGCCATAGAGATCATCTGATCAAAGGTTCATAAAATCAAGTGTTGTGGGGTCCAGTGTGTTATGTCAGTGTGTGAAGTGGGACAGCGAGGGACTGTGTTGTACTAATGGGGACAGCTGCAACTTACCTCCAATTAACTGATGCCATGCTGGGGATGTGGAACCAATGCTGATGATACTTGAAGAAAAGCTGAAAATCTGGATTTTTGGGGTGAGCTCTTCTGATTTCCAAATGTTGGGGAATGTACTTCAAATGAGGGCAAGATCTAGTGTATGAACTACTAATTTTAGGGCTCTGATCTAAACCAGGCTCTATTGCTTAAAATAGTATTTTTCATTCTCTTAGCCATCAAATGTATATTGAGTGCTTAATATGTGTTTAGAAATTTTTCTAGCTCTAGGGTACAAAGAGGAGTAGAGTCCTGCTCTGGGGAAATCAGCCATACAAGAAAGGGTAATCAGTCTGACTGGTGTGGCTCCGTGGATGAGCATTGGTCTATGAACCAGGAGGTCACAGTTTGATTCCAGGTCAGGGCACATGCCCAGGTTGCGGGCTCGATCCCCATTGTGGGGTGTGCAGGAGGCAGCCAATCAATGATTCTCTCTTACCATTGATGTTTCTCTCTCTCTCACTCTCCCTTCCTCTCTGAAATCAATAAAAATATATTTATAAAAAGAGAGTAATCATATAATACAGGGGGTGTAATAATATGGTGTGTCCAAAGTAAAAACATGAATATAGTCCACTGTATCAGGTGTCCTGTATCTCTTGCCACAATTTGGATTAGTGTTGCTGTTTTTAAAATGCTATTTTTGCTAACTTCTGCCAGTGGTATGAAAATTTAACAAAACAACTTCAGACACAAAATTCCTATTTCATGAGGTATGACTATTATTAAAGATAACTTTCCTTCTGCTTGGAAAAAATATTTTACCTATTAAAAAATAATATAGGAGAGGAATACCAGGGCACCAATAATTATAAACTTTGGGAAAGAAGTGATCAAATAATTAAATGCAGTTAATACTTGTGAAATGCTTCACATTTTAAAAGGTGCTCTTTTTAAAAAATATAATAATGACAAATAGTTTGTAACTAGTCACAGTTGAAAAGTTTCTGAAAACCTGGCAGCTGCACTGGTGGGTGGTCCTAGCTGAACTACATAGGAATGAACATGTCTGATATTTCAAGGTACATGCAGGAAAGATTTTTTTTTTTTCTTTAGATTGGATGAGAAAGGGGAAACTGTATATCTCAACTTCTGGGTAGGATGAAAATAGAGGGACTAAAATGATCAACCTCATGTACTTTTTATTTCTTATGTCTTTAGTTCATAAGGTAGAGCTATTCCAAGCTAATCCAGAGGGAGCCAAGCTATTTTATTTTTATTGAAAAATATGTGACATATAACATTGTGCATATTTAAGTTGTACAACATGTAGATTTGATATATTTTCATATTGTAATATGATTGCCATTATAAAAATAATTAACACCTTTTTCATATTGCATAATTATTTCTTTTTTATGGTTGGAATAATTAAGATCTAGTCTCTTATCAAGCTTGATGATTACAATACAACTAGAGGCATGGTGCATAAAATTCATGTACTCGGGGGGTCCCTCAGCCCGGCCTGCACCCTCTTGCAGTCTGGGAGCCCTTGGGGGATGTCCAACTGACGGCTTAGGCCTGCTACTCGTGGGGAGCGGGTGTAAGCCGTCAGTCGGACATCCTTAGCACTGCCGTGGAGGCTGGAGAAGCTCCTGCCACTGCTGCTGTGCTCACCAGCAGTGAGTCCGGCTTCTGGCTGAGTGCAGCTCCCCCTGTGGGAGCACACGGACCACCAGGGGGCAGAACCTGCATGGAGCACCTGCCCCCCAGTGGTCAGTGTGCATCATAGCAACTGGTCGACCGGTCGTTCCAGTTGTTTGGTCTTAACGGTCTCTCAGGCTTTTATATATAGACTAGAAGCCTGTTGCAGCAGGATTCCTGCAAGAATAGGGCTTCCTTGGACCAACTGCACTGTCAAGCGCCACCACCCAGGGCCGCAGACAGGGGTCCCATCCACCCAGGGGTCCCAGCTCGGGGTAGGGCTTAGGCAGCATGTTCTTGCCACCAAGCCCTGCCGCCCAGCACTGCACAAGGGGTTCCTGGCTGGGGGCAGGGCTTAGGCGGCACACGGGGGCCCGGATGGCCGCTCGCGCTGGCCCAGGCCTCCTCAACAATTTTTAATCATAGAATTACAAATATACTTTTTTAGCTGATAAAGCCCAGTGCTGGTGAGTAAGCAATAGGAATGAGAGAGTAAGGAGGTGGAAACAATTTGTACATATGTATCAAGAACCTTGAGCCACTGTTCATATATTTGACTCAGTAATTTCACATCCGGAGCCTTTTAGTAAGGTCAAAGGGGTTCTGCCTCATCAATTATAATACAGAGCATTATAAATGGTCTGGGTGTCCAACAGGAAGGTGAGCTACATTTTTGAAAATCCAATCCATGAAATATTATGTAACTATTAAACATTTGTATCAACTGTTAACTATATATATATACACACACACACACACACAAGTATATAAATATATATATCTATAATAATAAAAGCGTAATATGCTAATTAGACCGGTTGACTGTCCGGACAACCTTCCGGACGAAGCTGGGGCTGCGAGGGCCGAGGCAGTCAGGGCTGCGAGGGGCTACTCTTGCATGAATTTCGTGCATTGGGCGTCTAGTATCTTCATAAATGGATGAGGGAAAGGGTCAGAATTGGGCTTGTAGTTAAATTAAACATGAGGCATTTGGCCTGCTAAATTTCCAGAGTATATTCACTTTTTGCTCACAGCATTGGTATATCAACACAGAGTGCACGAAGCTTTTGTATTTAAATGAAAGACTACATTATTTCCTGGTTTTATACTTCCCCGCCTCTTGGTGCAGAGAGCAGAAACTCCCTACTCCATATGGCTGTAAGACTCATCATTTGGAAAGCCAGTCTACCTGAATTGCATGGGTGCTGCCTTCTTAGGTAAGATTTTGGTGTGCTCCTCAGGATCACTTGGGAAAGTGCCTCAGGGTGTGGGTATCTGCTATTGCCAAGTTTGCACAATCCTCACATCAAAAGATGCTGTGGGGTCAGTCCAGGATTTTGTAGTCATGGTTGATATAGAAACTGTTGACAGGTGGTTGCTTGACAAAGATTTATGAAAGCAATTAAATGCTGGAACATTTACCTAGTAGGAACAGAAGTTATTTGGGGCTGATGTGTTTGTTTTCCCCATGGGATAATGGTGAAGTAAGCAATATATAGATGTCCAGTCTATCCTCAAATATGTTCCTCACTCAGAGGCATCATGTTTGGTCTTTCCTTTGACTACATTGCTACCTGTTGTTCCTATCTCATATTTTTCTTACTTAATATATTTGTTCCTTTTCTCTCTCTGATCCCCATAAGAACATGTCTCAGAAAAGTGGACCTGAACCTTCCCTGTCTTGCTCACTACTCTATCCCTGTCACAAGATGATACTTGGCCAATGGTAGACAATCAAAAATAATTTTAATACCATTTGGAAATATTTTAATAGAAGACTTGGTAAAACAAAGTTTCATGTTAGGTTGTGTTTTTTTCTTTCTTTAAAAAAATTATTTAGAACTCATTTTAGAAAAATTGCAAAAATTCTGTAGAGGATTTCCATAAAATTTTAGCCCATCTTTCTCTATTTTAACATCTTACATAAACATAGTATTATTATTGATATCAGAAATATCAATTTAATACATATACTAATATTAACAATGTAATACTATTAACTAATCTACATACCTTATTCAAATTTCATTAGTTTTCTTATAATGACCTAGATTGGTGTAGGGACCAATATCGAATTCCACATTGCTTTTAGTTATGGGGTTTCCTTAGTTTACAATCTGTGACAGTTCCTCAGGCTTTTTTTGTGTGTCTTTTCTCACCTCAATCCATTTGAGGAGATTGGTCAGTTTTTTGGAGAATGATCCCCAATTCAGGGGATGTCTTCTCATATTAGATTTAGGTTATATATTTTGGCAAAAATAGCACAGAAGTGCTGTTGTAACCTTCTCATGCATCGTTTCAGGGGTACATGATATTGTCTGCATCATCACATCATCCTGTTACTGTGATATCAATTTTGACCACTTGCTTAAGGAAGTGTCTACCATAGTGGTTCTCAACCTGTGGGTTGGGACCCCTTTGGCGGTCGAACGAACCGTTCACAGGGGTCGCCTAAGACCATCCTGCATATCAGATATTTACACTACGATTCATAGCAGTAGCAACATTACAGTTATGAAGTAGCAACGAAAATAATTTTATGGTTGGGGGTCATCACAACATGAGGATCTGTATTTATTGCTTACACTTATTGATCAGAATTCTTCTCTAAGTAATTGCTACATCTCTCCCCTACTTATCTTTTCAGTTATCAATATCTATAAAAGCCTAATATGTAAAGAGTCCCCTTGGGAGTTTGACCAACTGGGTGTTCGATCACTGGCTATGACGTGTGCTGACCACCAGGGTGTGGCGAGGAATGACGGAAGGACCCAGCGGCAGCTGGCAGCCACTACGGACCCTACCTGTGTGTGAATTTTGTGCACTGGGCCTCTAGTTTATTTATATGTATAGCTGTGGATTCATGGATATTTATTTTATTCTATTGGATACAATCCAATATTCTCATCATTTACTTTATTGTTCTAGTTTATTGGTCTATTTCTCTTTTCTGTTATTTTGAGTATCAGCAATGTCTCTCTTTAAATTAAGCTGAGTGTGTGGTCTTTGCAAGATATATTTTCCCTTTCTTGTTTTGTATTGTTTTAGGAGGAAATAATGAGAAACAGGTAGCTAGGTGGCTGCCATTGACTTTAGCTACCTGGAAATCCTGGGTTGAATTTTTTTATTTTTAAAAAGTTTTGAGTCTTATGCTTAGCAAAATTGTGGTTTATTGTAAGTTATGCTTATACTTTTTCTAAGTTTTTCTATCTTGATTTCTTTTCCTCCTGGATGTAGGCAGAATAAAATATAAATAAAATTTAGGTTGGGAATTAAGCTTGAAAGTTAAGAGGCTGACAGGGGTAGAAAATAAGAAAAGGGGCTGAATAGTTGTAGAAGAATAAGTTTGGAGAAAATTAAGGAGAGTCTGGAAAAAAGTTAAGGGCAGGAGAAGAAGGCTGAAGTAAGGCTGATAGGAAAGAGGGCTGAGCAAGGAGGAAGGAGAGCAAGCTGACTCACTGTGCGCCGTACCTGTCCTGATTGGGTCTCACCATCCTGGGCTGTGACCCCATCTCATCTGGAGTTGCCAGACTCATACTATCTTCACTCATATCCAGGCTCTACCTTCAAGCAGATGAAGTCCTTCTGGATCTTTGCCAAGACCATTTATCAATCTTCATGGAGGGAAAATCCTTTCCCTAACCGATCCTCTGAAAATCTCAGGTATATACCTGTCTACATCTTTCCATGTGCCTGGGGCACCTTTCACATGGGAAGTGCCACCATCTTAATCCCTAGAGTCTCTTCTTCCCCTTTGCTAATGTCTGTGTATTTGCAGCTGTTAACGTAAAAAACCATTGAAACCTGTAAAAAATTTTTGAGTTTATTTGAGTCAAACTGTCGACATATGCCGGGAAGCAGAACCTCAACGAATTGAGATAATGCTCCGGAGAATGGCGGGGTTACATTTGTATTATACATTTGCAGTCAAAGGAGGGACGTAGGTGGGTTACATGAAATTCATTGGTGATAGATTAAGGCGGTGGGAGAAAGCAAAGCGGGGAAACCCCTGGGATTGGACAAAAAGTAAAATGATGGACACATACTTAGGTGGGTGCAGTTATCATAGATGTAAAAAGACAGATAGTCTCAGTTAAGGTAAAGGTTGACCTTGTCAGTGAAGATACTGGCCTAGGACGTAACTGCCCACCATAACTGCTTTTAGTTAAAGTTTAATTTCAGACCATCCTTTGCGGTTACTTTAGGTCTCTGAGTTTGCAAGACTGCCATGCAGGCCTCCTCTGAGCTTATCAGGTCAGCATGTGGCCCCGTTTGTCCACACAGCTTTGCTTCAAAACCTATTGGTACTTTGACTACCCATTCTTATGTCGTTCGCTTTCACTTTAGCTTTAGTTCATTTGTAGTAATTTGTTAATAACTAATGGGTTCTTATAAGTAAGCCTATTAAATGTCAGGCTCTGTGCTAGCAGTCATAAAGAATAGAGAAAAGCTTTATGTAGAGTGTATGTACATATTTAGCATGAGACATATAGTATACTAGTAATCATAAAAAATATAGTACAAGGCAGAAAGTACAGAAAAAAGGCCTTGATATTATCTCCTTTTCTATATTTATTTTATGTTCAACTTGAGAAAGGGGAGAATGGAGATGGCTTTGGGGAGGAGATGTCATCATTTCCACCTCCCCTCCCTCCACCTCCACTTAGTCTTCTTGCTCTAGAGTCTTCTCTCCCCTGTCTCTAATTTGACCATTGCCTGGCTGTGACTTTGTTCTTTAAGTAGCCCAGGTTTCCCTGATCACAAAAACGTTGAGCTGGCCTGTCACCGTTATTCAGGGGGCCCTCAATTCTCCATTGAATTCTTTGTTTTCATCTGGCCGTCTGTAACTATTATTATTTTGTTTATGCAGGGGGAGGGGAGGATGTAAAGCTCTCATCTCTGAGTAGGATATTTAACAAACTCTTGGCTGAGTTGTGAACCCATGGATTAGAGATTGACTGAAGGAACCGTATGAGACAAAGGGTATTGTCCTTTTTGTCATTTCAAAACGACAGAATTTTTGGTAGATTCTCCTGGAGGCTGTGATTTGGGCCTGAGGTAAGGGGAGATTTTGTTCTACCATTTTAACCCCTAGCTTTAGACCTAGGGGGCAGTCTAAAAAACATAAAAAGTACGCTCTTAATCTCATCTCCTCACCATGTAAATAGAGGTTTGAAGTCTGCCCCATTAGACTTGAAGGATAAGGGAGAAAGTAGATGGACTATTATTTTTTTTCAAGGCATTGGTACTTACCACCGAAATAGTGAGGCCCTAAGCAGCTTGTTACTATTCCCTCAGCCTGCATTGTTCTTTTCAATACTGTCCTTTTCTGGGGAGCGCGATATAGGAGGGGAGACCTACGCGGAAACATGAGGACAGTGGAATATGGCTCACAGCCCGGTGCAGCCCGTCTGACCTATCTTCCATGCCTTTGCACAGAGCTGCCTCTGTGTGCGTCTGCCAAGCAAAAATATGGCTGAAGCCGTAACTGTTAACCTTTCAACTTGTGCCAATACACAGCTTTATTTTGACTTTTATTTCTTACTAGGGACCCAGTGCACGGATTTGTGAACCTTGAAAGGAACTGTGGACTGTGAGGCTGCGGTGGGCACAGGGGTGGGTCTCGGCCCATCCTCTGCACCCCTGCTCAGCCCCTCATGCTGCCGCCCCTGGTGCCCTGTCTGCTGGCAGTCCCGCTCCCATGTGCTGATGGCGCCAGCCCTGCTCGCACTCACTGATGGCACAGAGTGATTGGGGCCGGTGCCAGCAGTGGGTGCGAGCAGCGGCTGCTGCCCTGATCACCCCTCAGGAGCAGGGGGAGATGGAGAAGCCCTCAGGGGTGATGGGGGGTGCTGGTGGTGCCAGCAGCGGGTGCAAGCAGGGCCGGCACTGGCAGCAGGTGTGAGCGCTGGGCAGGACTACAGTGCACAGGAGCAAAGAATTTTTAGTAACCACCAGAGGCTTGCCCCGATGACAGCCACTGTCACCTCACCTTGGTCTGGCATCCCCGCTCACCTGCTCCACCATCCCACCGCGGCCGCCGCCTATCACATTCCGCACTCTGCTGCCTGCTGCCGACACCTGTGTGTATCCCCTGGTGGTCAGCACACATCATAGCGACAGGTTGTTCAGTTGTCCCGCTGTTCGGTCTATTTGCATATTAGCCTTTTATTAGATAGGATAACTCAGATAATAGCTCTTTCCAATGATTTACCTGGAAAATAATTATAGACTAGATCATGTCTAGCTTAATTAGGAAACTAACTTGTGTGTATGAATTTTTTTCTCCAAACACTGGTTTGGAATATAATGGAATTTGGGGGAGGGGGGAAAGGAGCAGGCACCATACCACTTTTAAGATAGCATCATCTCTGAAGGTATTTCATGGAACTTGCTGACACTGTGTAAAGCCCCACCCAACTGGTTTTATGCTTTCATATCCTCTGGAGTCAGGGAAAGTGGTCATAATTTCTCATGTTTATAGAGTAATTTCTAGACCATAGTTTTCTTTTCTTTTTAGTCCCCAAGAGTCGAGGCTTTTAGGTGTCCCACATGGATGTTTATTTATCTTTTCTAACACTGTCTCAATTCTTTTTTTACATTTAAATTATCTATATCCTTTTGATTCTCTGGTTTCTCTCTCACCCCTTCAATGACATTAGTTTTCACTGTGTGACTTCATTTCCCCTCTTTTTTGTCCTGTAATCTTTTCTTCTCTACACATGAACATGGAGTCCAGTCTTCTGCACCTTCAGCTACGTGTGAAAAGAGCGTTTCCTTCTTCCTTTCTTTTTTCCTTTTTCAATTGCCTAATGTCTGTACACTTTGCTATAATGAGCATTAATGTTTTCCAAAGGCCAGTTCATAAGAGCAGTGAATGTTTCTTCAATTAACACACTCCCTACAAAGTATTCACTCTGGTGTTAATATGCTAATGACAGTCACCTCCTTACCATACAGGCTTTTATTATTAAATGTCCCTGTTTTAGTGGAGAGCGCCTTTGTCTAACATTTATATCTTCTAAGACAAGTGGCACAACCTCCCAATAGATTTCAGATTTTATTTCCTTAAATATCTTCCTTGTTTGAAGATATATGTGTGCTTAGGCTTAGATAATCATCCTATGCTGTAAACTACCATTACCAAGAATATGTTATGAACTCAGTTTAATTAAGAAGAAAAAGAGAGATTCTTCTCAATCTTTTTGGAAAACCCCTGTAGTTTGATAGGCTGGATATAACCAACAAGCATCCAGGGAACTCCACTTGAATAATAATGATTCAAAAGAATTGAATTATTAATGCAAAATAAAGTAACTACAAACCATTTTATTTAAATTATCTAGGAAAGCAGAGTTGCTAGGCACTGAGTCTCATATCCATATATCATTTTCCTGGAAAACCTATTATAATCTGTTGTTCAAAGGTATTTGTGCAGTGTGCAATTCTTTCACTGGAAATTTTGAAATATCTAAAACATCAAGTAATTGAAATTAATGGATTGACTGCCTAGCCTGTATAAGAGCACAAATTTCTGGCTCATTTAGGAACAGTTTGAGTGATGGTAAAGCATTAAACAACTTTCAGCGTATGATTAATTCTATCCCACTATGCAAATAAAGATAATAGAAATGTTTCATAAGATAAATGTGAGGCAAAAGGAACTTGTTCTTACTTCTCATAGAGAAACTCATCAATGTTCCATGAGTAATAATGAAAATAGGAATCTTGAGTTCTAACTCTTAGTACAAGGACTTTTCATATATTTCATACCAAATACAGTTTTATAATGTGTTGTGAAAGCTTAAAATGGTAGTATTTTTCCCATTGAAAGTTTGAGAGGTTTATGGTTCCAGCTCATTAGTCAAAATTAAGGAAAAAAAGTGTTCTGATTGTATTTTTCAGTAAGATTGGTAGTAAAACAATAGCGTGCATGAACAAGCAAACAAAAGCTTGTCAATATAAACTTACCATTTAGGTGAGGAACCAAAACAAGAACCAGAAACAAATAGAAGAACAAACAAAAAACATAGAGCCTTCGTGAAAGGTCTTTTTTAAAAAATTTATCATTATTGTTGAAAGTATTACAGATGTTACCCTCCCCCTTTCCCCCACCATTGACACCTTCTAGCCCCTACCCTCTCCTCCCCCCATCCCAGGCCTTCACTACACTATTGTCTGTGTCCATGGGTTATGCATATCCTATATAATAAAAGTGTAGTATGCAAATTGTCCCCTCTACTGAGAGTTCTTCTGGGAGTTTGACTAATTAAAATATATAAATATCAGCACAATATAACAGAAAAAAAAACTGACTACTTAAGCTTTTCTTTTTTCAAAATATATTTTATTGATTTCAGAGAGTCAGGCAGCCGGGGGAAGGGAGATAGTACCCGGCCGGCTGCCACCAGCCATGAGGGACCTTACCGGCGCACAAATTTTGTGCACTGGACCTCTAGTATGTGTATGATGAGAGGAATCATTGATCAACTGCCTCTTGCATGACTAGGGATCAAGCCTGCAACCCCAGGCATGTGCTCTTGACCGGGATTGAACCTGGGACCCTTCAATCTGCAGGCAGACACTCTGTCCACTGAGCCAAACCAGCTAGGGCTGGACTGGTCAAGCTTTTAAATGAATTTGGATGAGTCACCTAAACCGTCTGGGTCACAGCTACCTCACTGAAGATAAGTCTTAAGTCATTCCAAGTGGTTCCAAAATGTAGTCCACAAGTAAGTGCTAATTGATGATAAAATCTTCAAGGATAGAAGGTGAAAAATGAAGGGCAGTAGGAAAAACATAATTCTAAAGACTGTTCTCTAATTTGATGTTTTGTTCTTGATTTTTCAGGATTAATAATGCCAAAGGGTTTTGTTTTGTTTTGTTTTTTTTAAAAAACCTCATATTGCTTCAATAAATGAAAAAAAATCATAAAACTTTGGATTATGGGATTTCTACAGGCTTTTCTTTGTATGTACTGTGAAATCCTATAAAGGCACTTGCTATGAGTAATATGTCTACAATGCAAGCAAAATTTTTGGTAATACATTGAAAGTTGAGGTAATGGTAGCTGTTGAAATATGAATCTCTCCAAACCTACCCTGCTCCCACTCTCCAAAATTATACAGATCAAGAAGGTAAAGTGAAACCACACAAAACTTATGCCTTTAAAATACCTAGAATGCAGAGGACCCTAAAACTTAAAGCTAACCTGCAAATAGGAAAATAAATACTAATTTTCAGTAGAACTGGGAGATCACAGCCTGGATACAGAGAAGGGTTTAACGAGTTTGTAGGGATTTAGGAAGAAGTCTTAGGAAAATACTTTAAGAGAAGAAGAGAATAGAAATGAAGAAGGAAGTCTTTGCAAACTGAGTGACAAAGGGAAAAAAAGCATGAGATGAAAAATTAAAAGCTTCCCAGACAAAACTGAAAAAGGTAAGGACAAAAAATTACTTCTCATTGACCCCTCAAAAAAATTCACACATTAAGGAAAGTGCTATACTGATGGAGGAGAACATTTTCAAACCTAGGCACCTTGTAAACCACCCTAAATGTTAGCTCTGTTCATGCCATGTAAGGATGTCCACAATTTTATCTATATAAAGCTATCTAAGACAAAACGAAACAAAATAAAAAAGTCAGACATTGAGAATCAAAACTTTTGAGCTGATGATAAATTTCTCACAAAAGCAACCATGAAATATAAAGTATCATAATATCCCAAACTGAATTAAATATCCTCAAATAAACACATGCGCAGCAACACATCAAATCAGAAATTCAAAGATTAATAACATAAATAGATAATAAAGAGAAAGAAATAGAGTAATTGATTGGACTCACTGAAAGATAATAAAGAACAAATGTCATAAATGACTAAATTTGCCTAAGAGAGAATTGGTATAGGTGAAAATTGAATAAGGGGTATTGAATGAAGCCAGCAAAAATAGCCAACAGAATAAAAATGAAAAAGATGTAAAAATTATCAGAAAGAAAGTGATTGAATCAGAGTCAGACAAAAGAGATAAATCATATGTATAATTGGAATCCATAAAGCAGAAAGAAAAGCAAAACAATGAAACAATGAAAGTACAAATCAAAGAATCTTTCCAGAAATAGTAGACCTGCATAAACATATTGAAAGGATCTATAGGAAACCTTAGAAAATTCATTATGAACAACCAACTCTAAGACATATCCTAGTAAAACCATTAGAGTTTAAAGACTCAGAAAAATTTTCAGGGCCTGCAGAAAAAAATATTATGTAACTTATAAGGTCAAGAGAATTATACTTGCATTAGACTTTCTAGAAATAGTAAATAAAGCAAGGAATATTAGAGCAGCATTTTTAAGAAATGAGAAAACTGTGAACAGTAGATTTTTACATTTAGTCTTTCAAGTATCAAGAATATAGAAAAGATTTGAGAAAATAAGCACTCTAATAGATTGCTAGGAACTACTGCTGGTACAACATTTCCAGTAAGCAATCTAGATTAAGATCCTTTTACCCAGAAATTTCACTTCTGGAAAAGGAAAGCTTAATGAAACAAAAGCTCTATAAAGCTTTGACCCCAGAATGTTCATCTCCCTTTTGTGAAAAGTGGAAAGAATCTATGCAATGACAAGAAAAGTTAAGTAAGTTAAGATAAACAGAACCACCAGAAGGAAGAACTCCAGTAATTGTGCAATAAGGATTGCTGCTTTTTTTTTCTTTGTGCATTTACCCCCTAAATGTCTAGTATGAACAATGTTATTGCTATATAATCATATAAGAAATAAAATTTTATACTACTCTGGTAAGGGACAATTTGACAACATTTAAGAAAACTAAATATGGATGTGTCATATGATATAGCAATTCTGCTTATTGGAAGCATTCCAAAGGTATTCTTATAGCAATATACATAAAATGCATATGCACAAGTACATTCATTACATCATTATGTGTAATTGAAAAATGTTAGGAACAATGTGAATAGTCAACACAGAGTAGTTACATCATCTATGGTACATTAACACAAGGGAGTATCAGAGGAGTATAAAAAAATGTGGAAGGATGCTA
>NW_006291550.1:522826-527170 GCF_000327345.1 Myotis davidii
TCAGTGGGATGACCGGTTGCTATGACGTGCACTGACCACCAGTGGGCAGATGCTCAATGCAGGAGCTGCCCCCTGGTGGTCAGTGCGCTCTCACAGGGGGAGAACCACTCAGCCACAAGCTGGGCTGACGGGTGGTGAAGTGGTGACGGTGGGAGCCTCTCCTGCCTTCGCAGCAGCACTAAGGATGTCTGATTGTGGCTTAAGCCCACTCCCTGTTTAAGCCACAGTCAAACATTCCCCCAGGGCTCCCGGACTGCTAAAGGGCACAGGCCGGGCTGAGGGACCCCCCTCCCAAGTGCATGAATGTCATGCGCTGGGCCTCTAGTTTCAATATAAAAAAGCAAAAACCTAATGCAAAAAGTCAATGCATATATCTTTAGTACTTGTGCTTGCAAATAGTATCTGTTTACCATTTTCAGTTATAATATCCTTAAATAATTTAAATTTAGGTGGTATTTTCTATAGATATAATCTTATAAGCCTAGAATGTGCCTATGAATTACATAAATAACAAAAAATATATAGCAGTATTTGCATTTCATATATAAATTATAAATTATCAGTTGAATAACCTCTGTGTTATTCTTCTGCCTTATTTGATTATTGATCAATATTCAACAGTTAAAGTCAAAATTAAAAAAAAGCCAGCATGTCATATTTGCATATGTGCTATCTAGGGAAAAAAGATAACCCTGAAGTTTATACTTTTAAATGAGAGAAAGAAGATTGATGTGTAAGTATTTTAATTGCAGCTTGTTTTTCTTTATTCTCCAAATTTGTTTTTACTATGATTATTATATACAGTCCATGTTTTTATTTACAGATATGTTCATGATATTTTTGCTCACCATTTCTTTTTCTATTTCAGTTCTTCTTTTGGAATTTAATAATTTTATTTTTTCTAAAATCTATATGTAGTAATTTTTTAAAGTAACAATCCATTGTTAAACTTTACTTTAGCTTTTGTTTGTCTGAAAAATCTTTATTTTGTTACCATTTATTACCTGTCAAGGTAGTTATAGAATTTGTGCTTAATAATAATTTTCTGTCAACATTTTGAAAGTACCATTTTAAAAGTCATTTTGAAGATATTATCTAGTATCTTCCTGTATTTTATTGCTATCAGTATAATTATGGCTTTTCTATATGTCAACTGTCTTTACTCTGCCTGCTTTAATGCTATTTTCTGTCTTTGGTTCTGTGTTTCGATTGTGATGTAGCTAGGCATAGATTTCTTGTTATTTACTTTGTTTTAGATTTGTAGCTTATATCAGAAGTTTCACATGTTTCAACAAATATTGAAGATTTCTCAGGGATCATCTCTTCAAATATACTGTGTGATAGAATTCAGTATCTAACTGGTGGAAGACTTTTGCATTCTGTCCATCACTGTCTCTGATGTTTTCTGTATCTTTCTGTGGGCATTTTAGGCAATTTCTTCAGCTACATGTAAACCAGATAATCAAAGCGTGGTCTGTGGACAAGAGCTGGTTTAATAATTTGTTTGTTCATGAGATAAATACAGAAAACAGGAGTAATCAGAAAGTTTTGTACCCATTTGACATTGTGTGACCTTATTGTTGTTATCTATGTACATAAAAAAACAGTGACTAGAAGGCTGTAACGAGCGGAAAAACCGGTCTCTATGATGCCCACTGAGGCCAGCGAACCAGCCCGATCAGGGGGCGGAGCCAGTGGCTAATCCCCGTGGTCGGCCCTGCCCCATCCCAATTGGCCTGAGCCCCTTCCCTCAGCCAGCTCTGCCCCCGATCAGCCCCCAACCCTATTTGGGGCCTGCTGGCCCACCACCCACAGTCCCTCCCCACGACCAGCCCTGCCCCCATCGGCCCCCCACCCCAATCGGGGGTGGGGCCTGCCAGCCAATCACCCTCGGCCCTACCCCCAGCAGGCCCAACACTGTTGGGCCAGCCAGCCAACCTCCCCCTGTCTCCTCCTCCCAACAGGACCAGCCCCAATCCATCCTGACTGGCCAGGCCAGCTGGATCCCATCCGTGCATGAATTCGTGCACTGGGCCTCTAGTTTTAAATAAAAGTGCCAGCCTGAAGTAGTTCACTTTACCACATTTTGAAGTGCATAGCTGCTTGTACATTTACACTTTTCCTGGACTATCATTGCAATTATCTTCTTCGGGGAAAAGATTTAGGAATTGGATCTTCTTTGTGTTTATATCTGCTATATTCTCTGTTTTTAACTCTCCCTTGTCATTTATTTTGCTTATTTTTTCTCATTCCTCTTATCCTGCTTTTAACAATGTCTGCTGGACCTTATATTGGTTTCATTGTGATCTTCATCTCAAAAGTGGTTTTTAGTTTTTCCTCCCACATTATTTCTGCCTTTGGCATGTTTTCCCCTCCTCTTGTTGTCTTATTCACTTATTTCCATAGCTGTTAGGCATCTTTTGAGCTATTTTTAAGGAGGCAATTATTTTGATGCTTCTAATTCAGTTGCTGTCCTTTACTTTCATTTTCTCTATGGCAGTATTCTTTATCATAATTTTTCTTCTACTGTTTACTACTTATTCTTTACCTCCAACATTAAAAAAAATTGTCACCAGCTTCTACAACTCCAGTGCTGGTTCTTTTCACTCACTACTCGTCTTTGAATGAGGTGAATTTTTTTCTATACTACCCATTTGAAGAAGGTTCTAGTTGGGAAAGAACCAAAGTTATGTTTTGGCTGGGCACCAGAAATATTCCTTGTTTACAAAGAGGTCAGTTCTTTTTTTATTTTTAAAGAATAGTTTATTATTATTTTGAGAGAGAGAGAAAAGGGAAGGTAGAAGAAAGAAATATTGATGTGAGAATGTAACATGGCCTCCTACATGCCCCTACTGGGGATTGAGGCCACAACCCATATGATCCCTGATTGGGAATCAAACCAGCAACCTCTAGGTGCATAGGATGGCACCCAACCACTGAGCACACTGGCCAGGGCTAGAAGTCAGGTCCTTTGGCCGTCTCCCTGGACATCAAGAACCAGAAGCTGTGGAGCCTGGCAGACTTCGTACAGATCAGATTCCTGATTGCACTCTATCAGCGGTTCTCAACCTGTGGGTCGCGACCCCTTTGGCAGTCGAACGACCCTTTCACAGGGGTCGCCTAAGACCATCCTGCATATCAGATATTTACATTACGACTCATAACAGTAGCGACATTACAGTTATGAAGTAGCAACGAAAATAATTTTATGGTTGGGTCACAACATGAGGAACTGTATTTAAAGGGCCAGAAGGTTGAGAACCACTGAGTTTTGCCTTTTGGGTGTGCCACCTATTTGGAGACTTCATTCCTGCCTTCTGTCTCTGAGATTGCAGCCTTCGATGTCCTCACAGCATCTTTTTGCTTGCTTGTTTGACCGTGGGACTTTTGGAAGCTCTTTCATATATTCTGTTGTTTGAGGTTGACTTATCTAGTTAGATTAAAGATTGTTTCCATTTGTGTTTCTTGTTATACTTATTTTGCGATGATTTTTAAAAAGAAATTGACACTATTTTATAATTAGAATCTGATAGTTTATTCTTTTCTAAATGTGATTTTTATGGTACCTCAGAAAAGTAACTGGGAAGATTCATTTTGTAAAAATTTAAAATACACCACATTTATTAACACTTTAGTTAATACAACACACCTATTGCTTTTTAAATTTTTGTATAACCACCTCTAGGTAGAAGTGATATCTCTATTACCTTTGCAGGGATGCTTCACTCCATAGCTATCTAGAAAAGTGTGCCATTTACATTACCACAAGAATTGCATTTGCCAGAGAGTTCATAACTAAGAAGCAAACAATTTGGTTTGAATATCTCACCACTAAGATTGTTAGTTCAGTGTATTGAGTAATAAAGTTCTTTCAGTTTCCCTTAAATACTTTTATATTTTTTTCTACATGTATATCTTAATGCTACTTGTGCTCCAGGCATTATGCTAACAGAGGCCTATAAAAATTACAAAGGAAGGAAAACTGGCTATCAGATAGTTGGCAACTGGTATAATTATGGCGAGACCAGTGAGACTTGTCAGGTTAGAAAATGTGAGTTGTATAAAGATTCTCTAGGAGGGATGACACTTTCTTGTGTTAACATTCTGGCACCAGAGTGGGATGCCAGGTATTTGACCCTTATACGAGTATGAATACTGGGTCTCACCAAAAGGCTAGCTTCAGATTCCCAGACAGTTATTGGGAATTTGTTACATATTTAGAGATCTCACATCAATAACCTTATTTAATTGACATAGTGACTCTCACGGTAAATTCTGTTACTCTCAACTTTTTAAATACTGCACATGAAAGTCAGAGAAGTCCTATGATCTCCACACAGTCAT
>NW_006291550.1:527327-530212 GCF_000327345.1 Myotis davidii
GAAAATAATTTTATGGTTGGGTCACAACATGAGGAACTGTATTTAAAGGGCCAGAAGGTTGAGAACCACTGAGTTTTGCCTTTTGGGTGTGCCACCTATTTGGAGACTTCATTCCTGCCTTCTGTCTCTGAGATTGCAGCCTTCGATGTCCTCACAGCATCTTTTTGCTTGCTTGTTTGACCGTGGGACTTTTGGAAGCTCTTTCATATATTCTGTTGTTTGAGGTTGACTTATCTAGTTAGATTAAAGATTGTTTCCATTTGTGTTTCTTGTTATACTTATTTTGCGATGATTTTTAAAAAGAAATTGACACTATTTTATAATTAGAATCTGATAGTTTATTCTTTTCTAAATGTGATTTTTATGGTACCTCAGAAAAGTAACTGGGAAGATTCATTTTGTAAAAATTTAAAATACACCACATTTATTAACACTTTAGTTAATACAACACACCTATTGCTTTTTAAATTTTTGTATAACCACCTCTAGGTAGAAGTGATATTTCTATTACCTTTGCAGGGATGCTTCACTCCATAGCTATCTAGAAAAGTGTGCCATTTACATTACCACAAGAATTGCATTTGCCAGAGAGTTCATAACTAAGAAGCAAACAATTTGGTTTGAATATCTCACCGCTAAGATTGTTAGTTCAGTGTATTGAGTAATAAAGTTCTTTCAGTTTCCCTTAAATACTTTTATATTTTTTTCTACATGTATATCTTAATGCTACTTGTGCTCCAGGCATTATGCTAACAGAGGCCTATAAAAATTACAAAGGAAGGAAAACTGGCTATCAGATAGTTGGCAACTGGTATAATTATGGCGAGACCAGTGAGACTTGTCAGGTTAGAAAATGTGAGTTGTATAAAGATTCTCTAGGAGGGATGACACTTTCTTGTGTTAACATTCTGGCACCAGAGTGGGATGCCAGGTATTTGACCCTTATACGAGTATGAATACTGGGTCTCACCAAAAGGCTAGCTTCAGATTCCCAGACAGTTATTGGGAATTTTTTACATATTTAGAGATCTCACATCAATAACCTTATTTAATTGACATAGTGACTCTCACGGTAAATTCTGTTACTCTCAACTTTTTAAATACTGCACATGAAAGTCAGAGAAGTCCTATGATCTCCACAAAGTCACACAGGCCAATTCTTGGCAGGACTGGGCCTGAACCCACATCCGGAGTCTGGGGGCCTGGTTTCCTGCTACATGATTCATACACCAAATGTACTCTCTTGACTTAGTTCAGTTTCCATTAAACTTTAACTTTCTGACTCTCAGCTTTTGTCTGATCCCCAGTGATGGCAGAAACCTCAACACCACACTGAAGTTAAGTGACTGAATCTGTCCCCAGGAAGCTAGAGGGAGCTGGGAAATGACACTTTTTCTTTTCTGTTCAATCTTGATGTGCCTGAAGCTGCTTAGATTATTGTTCTTTCCTTAGGCCCCTTCATATCTTGAAAACTGCGTGCATGAACAAAAAAATCCTTTGAGGCACTGAGGGCATTTTAAAGAAATAAGTGTGAAGCTGTCACAGTTTGAACAGGTAACACCCAGGACAAAAGAATGACAATTCAAGCGAGGCAGATGGGATGAGTGCATGGCTCTCAGCAGCAAAGCCGAGGAAGAAGTCCTTGTTGAAGGAAAACCCACAAGCGATAGAGAGTTTGCTCTTTTCCCTCTAGTTTTAGAATCTCGGGGGTGACTTTTAATTTTAATTGTGCGCACAAGGAAGATAGTCTTTTATTACTTCCTCTCTGTTTATTAGCCTATGTGACTTGTGATATAAAAGGTTGGAAGAGCAGTGTAGGGATGCTAAATGTATAGTGACAGGGCTCTGCTTTCCTCCAAGTTTCCCCAGAGGGGTCACGGTCTCACCGTGTTTATCTTCCATGAGTCATCAGTGTTTGAAGAGTATGTTTGTGAGTATGTGTGGCAGTTGTGGGCACAGAGAAGAAAAGCACATTGCTTTGGTGATTGTATGGTAGTACACTCCCTTTATCCCAGATGCATCTTTCTGTGCAGGGGAAACCAAATTCTTCTCCCACTTCACTTTAAGTAAGTGCTCTAAGAGATTAGAGCTCTCTCATAAACTTTTTTTTTTTTCAGATCTGATAGTTATGAATAAGGAGACATGTTTATAAACATAAGGCCACCATCTTCAAATAACTACTCTAGGGCAAGTTATGGGAGAAGATGACCTGGTTACAACAAAGTTTTCTAGGCATACCTGATAGTTATCAATAAGGAGACATGTTTATAAACATAAGGCCACGACCTTCACATAACTTCCCTAGGGCAAGGAGGGGAAGTTATGGGAGAAGACAGAGGGGACTTCAGAAGATGACCTGGTTACAACAAAGTTTTCTAGGCACTATGGATGGCATTTATCAGGTTCAGTTGTTGTATTTCACCAGCCGCACTACATGTTTTGTTCTTTGCTTTCCCTCTTTCACAGTAAGCCCTTCACTGGATTTTTGAGGCCACTAAACTGCTTTTAGGATATTCCTTCTATGGGATGAGGATCAACTACAATTTTTTAAAAATTAAACTTTGAGTTATTTATTTACTTTCCACATCTGCAATTATGGGTGATTATGAATGAGCCGTCCTGATTACGAAGGGCTATGTCTCTTCAGGAACACACAGCGCTATTGAGTGACTATGACATCCTATGGAGAACTTCGGTCTTTGGCGACAGTGTTAAGAGCTCCTGGCATCACAGTCCTGCAAGCCCTCTTTGAAATGACCTTTATTTATATTTAATTGAAGTCTGTTTGTATAAGGCTATTGATAAAAACCTTAATTCTTGTGCCAGATGCTAATAAGGCACAGGTGACAAAGTGTCCATTTCCTAGCATCTTCAGACTGTTGGGA
>NW_006291550.1:530256-534695 GCF_000327345.1 Myotis davidii
TTCCTGATATTTGGGTAGATCATTGTGGGCAATCCAGTTTCTCCCCCAATATCCCTAAAGCGCTTCAGGGTGTTTGTTTCTTCTCACCACATTTTGCTCTGGTCTCCTCCATCCAGGGAATCCTTGATCCTCACATGTTTCTTGTTTTCTGTGATTGCTGTTCTCTTTCTGCACTATCTTGGTCATGTTGAGCACTGTGTCTATACCTTCATTTCTTTACAATACCACCTCTCCTAAGGCTAACCTCTAATGAAACTTTGGGGACTGAGATCACTGATTAATGCACACCAGTTAATGCATAATCAGATAATATGCTTATTGTTGGATTGATAGACAAGTTAAAATTGAGTCTTAGACAATGTCCTAAAGTTTCATCCATCACTCCTCTGTCAGGAAGGGAGCCCTTGCCCTTCTTAGGTCCTGGGGAAAGGGTACCCATTATCTTTTAGGTGCTTCTCTTTTTCTCTTGAGACCTTCTTCCTCACTTCGTAAGCTGCCAACCCACTCCCCTGAATTGTTGTTCTCTTGTTTAGAGGCATTTAGGTCTTTAACTGTTTCTCCCCAAACCATGTCCACAGTTTGCTTTTGTGACTCAAATATAACTTATGCTGCTCTGTTTACCAAATGGAATTTTCTATTCTTATTAATATAAAACTTGGATATTAAAACGTTTCTTTAATATATTCCAGAAAAATTCTCAGAGCTCACACACTCTCAATCAGGCAGAGTACATCTAAGGTCTTGGTGTACATAACTGTCATTTATTGAATATCGATCGTGGCATTGTACATCTATTCCATTTAATAATTTTAACCTGGTCACGAAACATAAGGGAGATGATCTCTAGCACGTGTAGGCTCCACTGCTGCTCAGTGGGCGAGCTGGCCAGGAAGAGGAGCAGGTCGTCCAGGCCACTGAGATGAATTGCCCAGAGCAGTTGGTCATGGACGCTGGCGTCGTCATCGATCCTCTGAGCAGTGAGGGGTGAGGAGAGAGAGGGAGGCCAGTTGGTTCCATGGCCCTGCCTTGAGGTTCTCTAACTCATTCTTTTTTTTTAAAATATATTTTATTGATTTTTTACAGAGGAAGGGAGAGAGATAGTTAGAAACATCGATGAGAGAGAAACATTGATCAGCTGCCTCCTGCACACCTCCTACTGGGGATATGCCTGCAACCAAGGTACATGCCCTTGACCAGAATCAAACCCGGGACGCTTCAGTCTGCAGGCTGATGCTCTATCCACTGAGCCAAACTGGTTAGGGCAAGGCCGAGGGAATTCTTAACATGTTTTCTAGAATATGTATGCATTAAATTTTATTTTGTGTATATTTAATAATAAAATTTCTATTCATCCAATTTAGTCTTTTCAATATCTGTCAGGTGGGTGAGAAATAGGG
This sequence comes from Myotis davidii, assembly GCF_000327345.1. Classification (NCBI taxonomy): domain Eukaryota; kingdom Metazoa; phylum Chordata; class Mammalia; order Chiroptera; family Vespertilionidae; genus Myotis; species Myotis davidii. The sequence continues at coordinate 531,654 of NW_006291550.1, forward strand.
AGATATTGTTCAAATATAGACTCTGACTCAGTAGGTCTGGGCTGGACCTGAGATTCTGCATTTGTATAGAGATCACAGGTGATGCTAATGCTGCCTGTTAACAGACTGCTCTTTGAATAGGAAGGATGAACACAGTATCATTTACATAAATTAAAAAACACAAGACAATAGTGATGAATATTTTGGAAATTTCTGGTTAACTTCGTGTCAACTTGGCAATGGTACCAAGTTGTTTTTTCAAAAACTAGTCTAGGTGTCTCTGTGAAGACACGCACTGTGGATGTGAGAAACACAATCGGTTAACGGAGGTAAACCCGTTTGTCCTCTATGTGTGGGCGGGCCTCACCCAATCAGCTGAACACCCAAGGGCAAAGACCGAGGCTTCCTGAAGAGGCAGCAAGCACTCCAGGTTGAAATATAGAAATCCTGCCCGAGTTCCACTATGTAGATTTGGGACTCAAGACTACATCAACTCTTACCTGAATCCCCAGCCTGCTGGCCTGCCTGATTTCAGTCTTGCCAGCTTCCATAATTACTTGAGTCAATCCATATAATCAATCTCAATTTCTATTATCTATCTATCTATCTATCTATCTATCTATCTATCTATCTATCTATCATCTATCTATCTATCTATCTATCTATCTATCTATCTATTCGCCAGCTTCCGTAATTGCTTGCGCCAATCCATACAATCAATCTCAATTTCTATTATCTATCTATCATCTATCTATCTATCTTCTATCTCCTCCTCTTTGTTCTGTTTTCCCGAAGAACCTTGACTAATACAGCATACAAACACAAAGAACATTGAAACAAAATGCAATGGTTGCCTTTACCTACTTTCCTATCTATCATCACCTCCTATTTGTTCTGTTTTCCTGAAGAACCTTCACTAATACAGCATACAAACACAAAGGAGAACATTGAAACAAAATGCAATGGTTGCCTTTGGGTTGGGGGATGGGAAATGAAATGTGATAGAGAAGACAGAAAAATAAAGCTTTTGCATGGGTCAGTGATGAAAGTGTGCCATGAACTCGGAATCATTAAGACAACCACTAAACCTAGAGCTTTAGCAAAAAAGAGAATCAACAGTAAACCTCAGAAGCCATAGGCAGAAGATGGGCTTTAGGTAAAAGGGGCGGGGATGGGAAATGAAATGTGATAGAAGAGACCGAAAAATAAGGCTTTTGCATGGGTCAGTGATAAAGTGTGCCTTGAACTGGGAATCATTAAGACAACCACTAAACCTGGAGCTTTAGCAAAAAAGAGAATCAACAGTGAACATGTCCTCAGAAGCCAAAGGAGATTGAACCTAAAGCATAGGCAGAAGATGGGCTTTAGGTAAAAGGGGCCGTTCATCTGCTTTCATGGAAGGGAGAACAGGATGGATGACATCCCACTTTCCTCCCATGGCGCCCACTGCTCCCATTTTCATAGTTTCCACAAGATGGAAGCTGGAAGCCCATTCTTGTCTGGAGGCCTGAACTGCATAAAGAGGGTGCAGCAAGCCATCACTTGCTGCTGCGCAGTTCTAGGTGGCATTAAAGCAGGAAGTAGCTAACAGAAGGAAAGGAGCTGGTACAGAAGGCGGCTGATGTTCTATGCGCTGAGGGAAACCCTGGTGAGGGAAATACAAGGTGATGCAGGAGGAGAGGTTACACACCAGGTATTGGAGGAGGGGGGCTCAGGATGAATCCGTACTCAGACAACTGGTATTTATGTGGTGGTTCTAGAACCGAAATCAGCAACCTTTCTTATGAGAACAAAGGGCATATGTCAAGTGTTTTCATCCAAAGGTGAGCGGTCTAAGCAAAATGTCAGCATTTCCCTAATTGAACCAGACAGTTTTATCCAAATTTTATAGATGAAAAGATTTCACAGTCGTATAGAACCAGTGACAAAATTAATATTTGACATTTAGTTTAGCTCATGCCAACACTTTTTCTTTTAAGAATGTGAATGGTGAAGTGAAGCAGGCCCAGGTTATTTTTTTTTGTTTTTGTTTTTGAAATGTAGAATTCTTTATTTTTGCCTTCTTTAAAATTAATTATACAGACAAAATAGAAAACAAAAAACTCAAATTTTCCAATATTAAATGTTCACATTGACATCATTGGGAGTTTTTTTTTTTTTTTAAATATTTTTTAATTTATTTCAGAGAGGAAGGGAGGAGAGAGAGCTAGAAACATCAATGATGAGAGAGAATCATTGACTGGCTGCCTCTTGCATGCCCCTAATGGGGATTGAGCCCGCAACCTGGGCATGTGCCCTTGACCAGAATCAAACCTGGGACCCTTCCGTCCACAGGCTGACGCTCTATCCACTAAGCCAAACTCTTGGCTTCTCCACTTACTTGGAATGATCTTGAACAAACTTTCTATGCTTTAGTCTCTTTATAACATGGGCATGGAAATAGTTACTCATAAAATTGTTGTTTAAGAAATAAATAAATTAACCCATGCAAACTGCCTACCTTTGCTTACAGAATGCCTAGTCCACAGTAACTGCTTAATGCACACTATTTCTTAATGTTAGCTGTTAGAAACAGTGGTCCCAACATTAAGAAACATGGAAATTAGTTTTTTCAAGTGGGACCCTGTGTGTTCTTGTCTAGTCTGCTAGTGACCAATGGCAAGCTTTAGTTTACTGAGACAAGTAATCCACAGTAACAGTTAAATTAGGAACAAAGCTCTTGTCGTTCATAGACTAAATTTCAAAATCCTGAAATACTTGACCTCTTATAAATAAAAAAGAAGATATGAATCTTCTATTATTTATGCTGAAGGACTATCTACTTTTGAGCCCAATCTGTATTTTTTCCTATGTTAAGTTAATGGATGTTTTTATGTGAATCAGGCTTTTAACATTAATTCTCTATCAATTGGATAAATAGAAAGATGTCACCATTTTACCTTTTGTTTTAATCACTGAACTCTTGGTCTCCATTTAAAGTGGTTTTCACCTGTACCAGGCTTTTAACATTAATTCGCTATCAATTGGATAAATAGAAAGCGAATTAATGTTAAATAATATATT
>NW_006291550.1:534934-553413 GCF_000327345.1 Myotis davidii
TTTTTTGCTCCTCAAAATAGTTATTATTTATGCTGAAGGACTATCTACTTTTGAGCCCAATCTGTATTTTTTCCTATGTTAAGTTAATGGATGTTTTTATGTGAATCAGGCTTTTAACATTAATTCTCTATCAATTGGATAAATAGAAAGATGTCACCATTTTACCTTTTGTTTTAATCACTGAACTCTTGGTCTCCATTTAAAGTGGTTTTCACCTGTGTTGGGGTTGAATTGTGTTTCTCCCATCCCCTGCCTTAATTAATATTGAACTTCTAACATCTAGTACCCCAGAATGAGGCTTTATTTGGAGATGCCTTCTCTTTTCAGAAGTGACGAGTATGTTCATTACTTTGACTGCAGTGATGGTATCACATGTATATGCATAAGTTAACTCATCACATTGTATATATTAAACACATACAGTTTTTATTACATATTAATTATATCTCAAAGCTGTCAAAATCAGTGTAAATACAAAATCAAAACAAAAACATCAGGGCAGAACTTAAGCATCCTCTGGGAATTACAATGAAGTCTTCTATAGCTCAGTTGTTAACATGAAGGACTGGGTGGGGCGTGGGGGGTGTTTTAGCCATACTAAGTCCATAGCTTGAATCTAATTTGAACAACTTTACCTTTGGAAAGACATTAAACAGTGGCCAATGACAGTTTCTGAAATGCTTCAATAATTTATGAACCAGATAAGATGTTAATAATCTTTTATGGTGTAAAGAGCAGTGGGAAAGTTTAAATGCATTATCAACCTCCAGAATGATATATAGGCACCTGGTAACAATAGTTCCTTAGGGATTGGTGACTGGGGTGACTGAAAGTTATTGCATTTGTGACATTTACAGATGTTGGACCCAGGATATAGGGTTTTATAGAGATAGAGCCAAGTTAAAGACTACATAATTGGGATGGACTTGCATCCAATATGACTGATGTTCTTATACGCAGGGGAAATTTAGAGACAGATACACAAGTAAGGAGAACACCATGTGAAGATGAAGCCAGAGATAAGGGTTCTGTGTCTACAAGTCAAGGAATGCCAAGGATTTCCAGCCAACCTCAGGAGCGAGGGGAGAAGCATGGAACAGATTCCGCACCCCCCCACCCCCCCCCCCCCCCCAGCTCTCAGGAGGAGCCAACTCTACTGACACATTGGCCTTGGACTTCTAGCATCTAAAACTATGAGACTATAAATTTCTGTTGCTTAAGCCCACTCCATACGTGGTACTTGCTACAGTAGCACTAGGGAACAACCTGTGTACAGTGATCTGGGAGGTGGCATCTTTAGCAGAAGGCCAGACTGTGTTCACGTTCCAGCTCTGCCGTATACTAGCTGTGGTACCTCAAGCAACTTAACTTCAAAAAGCATATTCCTTGCAATATTAGTAACCTGACCAGCAGTCATTCTTTACATCCTTCTGCTTTTAAAAAAAAAATGTATTTTTTTAATTGATTTCAGAGAGGAAGGGAAAGGAAGAGAGATATAGAAACATCAATGATGAGAGAGAATCATTGATTGGATGCCTCCTGCATGCCCCCCACTGGGGATCATGCCCACAACCTGGGCATGTGCCCTGACCGGGAATCAAACCATGACCTCCTGGTTCATAGGTCGATGCTCAACCACTGAGCCACACCGGTCAGGCCCTTCTGCTTCTTATTTGTTGGCAGAAATAATACAAGAGCCTGAGGATCTTGATGACTTGCTTTCCCAGCTTCCCTTATGGTCTGAGGGACATAGGAAACGTTTGCTGGGGAAGACTTCCATGTTAAAATGAGAAGCATGGGAGAAAACAGCTTTCTTCCTTTTTAAATTTTTTGGGGCGGTCAGATGTCATTTGTACATATGATGCTTGAAACTGTGGCTGCCATCTTGTCACATGAGAATAACAGTCAACACACTGAAGACGGCAGGACAGGAAAATAGGGAGCTGATGTCACAGAAACAGTGAGCTGCCCTGGGCGTGCCTTGCCCTGAGCTTCCTGGACTTACGGGCTCTGTTCTCATTGCTCTGCATGCATTAACCTTTCCATCCTTGCAGAAAGTCTAGCGTGGAGGTGCCATTATTTTCCCATTTTACAACGGAGGACACCAAGGCGAAAAGTGCTCTCAGTAGATTGCCCAAAGTTCTGCACATGAGTGCTTGACAGAGAGCAAGGATCTGAAACCCGTCGGTCTGTCTTCAGATCCTGTGCTCTTAATCACCGCACCAACAATGCATAAGCACTCTCAGTTGGGAATTCTTTTATGCAGAGCGGAAGGCATCCTAATGCACAGCCTCTCCTCTAATATGAAAGCAAGAACGCTACTCAGATTTGCTGTGAGGATTTAATGAGATAATATAGGCTCAGTGCCTGGCCAAATACCTGTGCGCAGTCAGTGCACAGGAAGCAAGTTGCATAGGTTGGAGGAACTCTCGCTGCTCCTGCCCTCCCCTTGAACACAGGGCCCAGCACTAGAGTCTGGCCCTGGGTGGGACTTCCACTTTCCGAATGCCTGTTGGAGTGTGGCACTGGGGCAGTAACAGCGGCTGCTCCTTTTCGGTGTGGCCTGTCAGAAAGCCTCCGGTGACTTCATCCCCAGGAAAGTGTCTGGGCCACTGAAGCCTCACTGTCACTAATGGATGGTGGCAACCTGACTGCTGAGGGCAGAGATGCTCTGCCCATGATGACTCAGGAAATTGCCCTTTGATTTCCCCCCCTGCTGTGTGAGCTCCAGACCAGGCTGGGAACAAAGTGGCCTGAAATGGCTGGAGAAGTTTGTTTATGGGGAGAAGGTATTAGAGGAGCCTGGAGAGGCAGGGGCACCCTGTCCCCATATCCTGGAATTTGTCACACATACTGTCAAACTCCACCGTCAGTACGAAAGGAAAGGCACGGAGAGGTCCTGCCCTTCACCTAGCGCGGGAAATGTGAAACCGTCCCAGGTGCACAGCTCTGGTCCCAGTGCCATCAGGGATTTGGAACAAAGCCAGGGCTTTGAAGACTGGAAGGGACGTTACATCCAGTGACTGTCACCCCCCACTGTGGGGACCTGGCTCAGAGGAAGGAATTAGTATGTTATTTATCATGGACTGGCACCATGGGGATGGTTCCGCTAAACATAACTTAGCTCTTATGTGCCAACGCTTTCTGAAAGGGATCTGGAATTTTTTAGAGAGATCTTTCACAACTGTATTACACAGGGTATGTCAGGTTACGTATTTGGGGAGTGATTTCTTATTGCGTGTGTTCTAGTGGAAATTTTAGTCCCTTTCCAAGTTATATGGCTGGAAATGCTCTGGTTATGATTTTTGCAAATTCTAGTTCTTGCATCTTCCAGTTTCAGAACCTAAGCTTTTATCGGTTTCCAGAAGACACTCCACCAAACAACATGTTTGATTTTGGTTGGCTTTACTAAATATTGGGAGACTCTCAGGAGGAGTTCTTCTCTGGTCCACCGTCTTGCTCACTTTTCTGTTTTCTCACTTCCTTCGCTGCCTGTCATCCGAATCACATCATTGCTCAGCTAGCAGCCATTTTCTCTTCCTGTCACAGAGAGTAGGTTTTGTTTTGATTTTACTATTACTCTGCAGCCGAGGAGCAAGCTGAAACCCATGCCCTATCACCACTAACCTACCCTTATTAGAATGGTTGAAACATTTCCTCAGCAAACTTAAGTCTCTTCCTAATGGATATTATTACAATAGTCACTCAAATACATACCTAAAAATTGACTTTCACAATATGTTCCTGCTTTTTCAGATAGTATAAGCAAAACCTAGTTGTTTTGTCTTGGGCATTAATGTGGACAGCCGTGCTATCCTCGTGGTAATTCTCTTGGCACTTCAGGGACTATCGATGTGTGTGGATTATACAAAAGGACCACAGATAAATAGGCTTTATGAACTCTAGCAAGTTTCTTACCATAGTCCTTGATTTATTTTACATATTTAGCCTCCTTTTCTTCTAACGCTTGGCTTTTGTTCTGCTGTGAGGCAGAAAACCAGGAAACAATAAGAACAATAATAGCTGGTCTCAAACAGGTACCAGGTTGTGCTAAGCATTCTGTCTGCACTAGTGCACAACAGCCAGATGTTCTCATTCATTCTCATCTCCCTCTTCCCTCCCCCCCCGCCCCACCGCCCCCAGATGATAAAAAGACGTAGGGAGTAGCTCCTTCCAAATAAGCTGCCACAATTAGTAAACGGAGAAGCCAGGATTCAGACCCAGGTGCCTGACTCTGGAACTCATCATTTTAACTACTATACTGTGCTGTTTAAATTGTACATAAAGTGAAAGTAACCATTTTTCAGAGAAGGTCTAGGAGGTTTTCCTACAAAATAGATTTAGTTCAGTCCATGAAATTTTCAACATTTACATTATCCATGCAGAACAATTGTTAGCTCATTTATAGGATCTAGGTTTGGGGCGTTGGGATGGTTGAAAATCAGGGAGGGCTTTCTTGAGAATGTGGTATCTGTGGTGACTTTGGTGCTATGATTACTTGAGTTTTACAATGTCATTTATCATTTACTCATTCATTTATTCACTCACTAAGCACTTACTCTGTAATAGATGCTATAATAGATGTGTCTATTACACTAAAAAATTCTTGATGACTTAGTTGTTGTCTTTCAAGACTTCCTCACCCTTTCTCTACCCTGTCATACAATATTATGTTATCAGCAAGTAGGAGAGTGAAGATAGGATGTGATGGAGAAGAGGTATAAGAATGGGAAAAAGGGTCTACTCAAGACTATAGGTATAAAGAGAGTTTAGAAAGCTGAGTGAGTTTAACAAATAAGAGAAGTAAAACTTGAGTTATGTCTTGTTAAGTATGTGTATTTTCTGCATGTAGCTTTTTAAAAACTCAACTTATATCCTAGATCTAATTTCTTTTTAATAGCACATACTATGAGTACATATAATATATGTATGATGCTTTATGTAACCATTCCACTATTGATGATTTTTTTCTTTAGTCATTGCAAAGAATACTGAAATGAAGTCTGCAAACATGTGTAGGTGTGTAGGTAACAAAGACTGGAATTTCTGGGTCAAAATAATTATACATTAAAAATACAAGAAATACTGGCAAATTGCCTTTCAAAATGTTACCTAAAAAAATTGAGAATATTTATTTCTCCACATTATTCAGGACTCCATATTATCAATCTGTATTATTAATTAACTAGGGGCCCTGTGCACGAAATTCCTGCACTGGGTGGGGGGAGGGGAGTGTTCCTCAGCCCAGCCTGCCCCCTCTCACATACTGGGAGCCCCAGGCGTTGACCCCCATCACCTTCGAATCGCAGGACCAGCCCCTTGCCCAGGCCTGACGCCTCTGCCAGAGGTGTCAGGCTTGGACAGGGTACCCCCATCTCCCCCCGATCACTGGCTCTGACCCCCGCCCAGGCCTGATGCCTCTGGCCCGGGAATCATGCCTGGGCAGGGGACCCCCATCTCCCTCTGATTGCTTGCTCCATCCCCCGCCCAAGCCTTACGCCTCTGACCCAGGCTTTAGGCCTGGGCAAGGGGACCATCATATCCCCCCAATCCCTGGCTCCGCCCCCCACCCAGGCCTGATGCGTCTGGCCCAGGCATCAGGCCTGAGCAGGGGACCCCCAGCTCCCTGCGATCTCCTGCTCTGCCCCTGCCCAGGCCTAACGCCTCTGGCTGAGGCCTCCAGCCCGGACAGTGGGGACCCACAGCTGCAGCGGCCCCGCGATCGCGGGCTCCACTTTAGGCCCAGGCAAGCGACCCCTAGCTCCCGGGATTGCCAGCTTCGACCGTGCCCAGCTCCCATCGCTGGCTCCACCCCTACTTCCTGCTATCACTGGCCAGGGCGGCAAAGGTGCCTGGGTTTCCGATCACTGTCAGTGGCAGGGGGCTTCTTCCTGCTTTCCCTTTCGCCTCCCTGCATTGTGCCTACATATGCAAATTAACCGCCATCTTTGTTGGCCGTTAACTGCCATCTTAGTTGGCAGTTAATTTGCATATTGCCCTGATTAGCCAATGAAAAGGGTAGCGGTCGTATGCCAATTACCATGTTTCTCTTTTATTAGTGTAGATTTTTGATAAAGTGATGAACAAAATGGATATTTGTTAAGTTTGCCTACATATTATGATATTGAGCATATTTTCATATGTTTATTGGTCACTTGGGTTGTTCTGCGTTTCCTGTTCTCATCTTGTATACATTTTTAATATTTTGTTGTTACTAGTATCTTTTTAATTTGTAGTGTTTTAAATAATATTTAAACTCTTGCACAGAAATAGTTTATTTATGGTGACAATATATTTTTGACTCTATCATTTCTTTTTTAACTTTCTAATAGTATATTTTGAAATTTTCTATTTTTAATTTTTATGTAGTATGGTGTATTGATATCTTCCATTTAGCTCTTATATCCTGGGATATGTTTGAGAAACCTTTCTCTTTTCTCATATGTGTTTATTTATGTGACCATATTCCTCATTCCAACAGTGAACTGGAAGCTAATATGGGTAGTTCAACCCATATTCAAAGCTGTAGAATTCTGATGAACTCCTATTAGCACTTATAAAAATAAAATAGAACACGAAGAAAGAGGATATAAGGAGATTTAACAACTGTATATTATCCATCTGTTTCTATGGACTAATGAAATGTTTTATATTAGTGAGTTGAATTGATGAATCTCAGTGTTGAGTTGACCTAGTTTTAAACAACCGTTGAATAACAAAAATTCCAGAGAGAGGAACAAGCATTTCATATTATTTTCAATATTAGTGACTGTGAACTCCCTTCTTTTTAATACTGATCTTCAACTGCTTGGCTTTCTGTTTGTATATTGATCAGTAAAGAGGATATATCATTTGTAGATTTTTGAGGAGAGGTTTGGCTTCCAACTTCAGGTGTCAATGCTGAATTGACTCTCGGTCTTTCCTGAAAGCTACTTAACAACAAGATGTAAAGTAAATGACATTTTCCACCCCATCATCTTACTATGAATGGGAACCAAGCCTAATCAGACTCTAGCTAAAGTATTTTAAACATGAATTCAAATACTGGAGCAGGTAAGGAGAAGTTCTCATATAAAAAGTATATATATATCAGGTATATACTAGAGGCCTGATGCACAAAATTCATGCAAGAATAGGCCTTCCTTTCTCTGGCTGCTGGCACCAACTCCCACCCGGGACCCGGGCTTCCCTCAAAGCCCTGGCGCTGCCGGCACCGACTCCCTCTGGCACCCGGGACCCGGGCTTCCCTCCAAGCCCTGGCTTTATCTGGGAGGTCATCCAGAAGGATGTCTGGTCTAATTAGCACATTATGATATATACTAGAGGCCCGTTGCAGGACTATTCCTGCAAGGATAGGGCTTTGTGTGGCTGGAGCAAAGCAGAGAAGGGAGTGAACCTCGCTGAAGTGGGCTTGCCCCCCGCTCCAAGCCCCTGCAGCGGGGCTTGCCCTCCCGCTCCCAGCCGCTGCCCCTTCCCCTCCAAACCCCTGCCCCCTCCCGCTCCCAGCTGCTGCCCCTCCTGCTCCCAGCCACTGCCCCTCCTGCTCCCAGCCACTGCCCCTCCTGCTCCCAGCCACTGCCCCTCCTGCTCCCAGCCACTGCCCCTCCTGCTCCCAGCCACTGCCCCTCCTGCTCCCAGCCACTGCCCCTCCTGCTCCCAGCCACTGCCCCTCCTGCTCCCAGCCACTGCCCCTCCTGCTCCCAGCCACTGCCCCTCCTGCTCCCAGCCACTGCCCCTCCTGCTCCCAGCCACTGCCCCTCCTGCTCCCAGCCACTGCCCCTCCTGCTCCCAGCCACTGCCCCTCCTGCTCCCAGCCACTGCCCCTCCTGCTCCCAGCCACTGCCCCTCCTGCTCCCAGCCACTGCCCCTCCTGCTCCCAGCCACTGCCCCTCCTGCTCCCAGCCACTGCCCCTCCTGCTCCCAGCCACTGCCCCTCCTGCTCCCAGCCACTGCCCCTCCTGCTCCCAGCCACTGCCCCTCCTGCTCCCAGCCACTGCCCCTCCTGCTCCCAGCCACTGCCCCTCCCGCTCCCAGCCGCTGCCCCTTCCCCTCCAAGCCGCTGCCCCTCCTGCTCGCAGCAGCTGCAGCTGGGCTTGCCCTCCCGACTCCCACCTCCGCAGCCTTGGCTCCGTTTCTGTCCTCACGGCCTCTACTTGGCTCCCTTCTGTACCTCTTGGCCTCCATGCTGTCCTCAGTCTTTGCTCGCAGCTGGTATATGCAAACCACCGTCTTTTAGCTTCTACAATTGAAACATTGTATCTTTAGGAGCTGTTGTTTCAGGAGCTCAGAGCCAGCGGCAGGTGGGGAACCTTGGCTTCCTCCATTGCCAGAGCAACCAAGCCTTCTGTTCGCTTCAGCTGCGTGGCTGCTGGCCGCCATCTTGGTTGGAAGTTAATTTGCATATTGCCCTGATTAGCCAATGGGAAGTGTGTCGAAGGTATGGTTAATTACCATGTTTGTCTATTATTAGATAGGATAATGATTTGTATGGTTTCATATGCACTGATTTTACTTGAATGGACTCACAATACTGGTAAAAACATGCCTCTTGAGAAAACTATTAGACAAGCAGGGGGTGAAGAATTTGCATCATCTTCCTCCTCTTCACAATCAAAGCAAGTTACAAATTGATTATTTATTGTTGGTAGTGATCAGTATTAACGGTTTCACCTGCTTTTAGAAACTCATAATACACCACACCTTCCTGATCCCACCAAACGCAGAGCATTGTCTTTTTTCTGAAGTGATTTGGCCTTGTAGTCGATGTTGATGGTTGATCTGGATCAACCCATGATTTTGTGCATTTGGGATCCTCAAAATAAATCCACTTTTCATCACCAATCACGATTTGATGCAAAAAAGACTTTCGTTTGTGCCGTTGAAGCAACAGTTTACTGAATACTTTTTGATTTTCCATTTGTCTTTCGTTCAGTTGAGGTGGCACCCATTTTCCTTCCTTTAAAATCTTTCCCATTGCTTGTAAATGATCAGAAATTGTTTGCTGAGCAACATTTAATCTTTCTGCAAGTTGTTTTTGAGTTTGACACACATCTTCATCCAATCATGCTTGTAATTGTTGTAAGTTCTGACTAATATTTTAAAAGGATTACTCTGACACTATGTAAGGGAATAGACATAGGTGGGCAACATAGTGTTGTAACTTGGAGGGTATGAGGTCCTGGGCATCTATAATAATAAAAGCATAATATGCTAATTAGACCAGAAGTCCTTCTGGACAAGCTTCCAGATGAAGCCAGGGCTGTGAGGGAAGCCTGGGTTCTGGGTGCCTGCTAGCGGCTGGAGGGAAGCTGGTGCCAGAAGCCAGAGGAAAGAAGGCCTACTCTTGCATGAATTTCATGCATTGGGCCTCTAGTCTTTAATAAATGTTAGGCATTTTTTAATGGCTTATTTCCAAAGTCCTACTGGACCACAGTTCTGAGGCTTAATCAGGAAACTGTATTTAATAGATTATAAGAACTGTGATAGGCTTTAGGGATCCAAAACTGACCAAGATAAAACAGTATGTACCATTTTGTTTTCTCAAGAATGGTCCCATTTATAACAAGTGTTTTTATTAGCCACGCACCAATGTGAGGCAGGGTCAAGGCCTTCCTGTCCACCAAGAGCAGGATTCTGAGATACATGGTACAGGAGTTACTCCAACCAAGGCATAGATTTTGTTACCTCAATTTCCTGACTTCTTTATTATCCTTTTGGGGTAAATTTAAAAACACAACAGCAGAAACCTAATTAACTAGAATGACATAATGAAATGTGGGGACATGCCAGCTGTTGTTTCTTGGCCCTTAGCACCATGCCTGCTGCTTTTATGGTCTCTCTTCTCTCTAGGTGTTGCACGCCTGCGAACTTCCTTTGCCAGCATGGTGAAGAGAGTTACTTGTGTGATGTTTGGAAGACAGGAGGGAGGTGAGCATTCTTCCTTGGGCTGTGTTGGATGCAGCCAGCCATGGCTTCCTCAGGCTCCGTGGCTCACTGTCCATCTCCAGTTTGGGGGCAGCAGACAATTGTGTTTTACAGAAGCTCCTTACAGTTTCCTGATTTCAGGGTAGAACGACATTAACTCCTTAACTTACGTTCCTCCAGCACTACTAGAAATATACCAATGACATATTTCACTGAGTTAATTCCTGTTCTGTTTGAAATATGACTGAGCCTTCCCTCAGTGTCTCAGCGTCTTCCCTGAGGCCTGGGGAAGGCTCCAATCCTTCCGCCCTTTTTCCCTTCCTCTGCTCCCAACCCTGTATCTTTTCTCCGAAGATAAATGGTCTGCACCAAAAGGCCCCATCTGTCCAAAATGAAAGGAAGGATGGGATGTTAGGAAGCCTGGGTGGAGACAGAGGATCATGGGAGAAAGGGGCAAGACTCAAGAGTGAGAGGGAAAGGGGAAAAAAATCCAACCCTTCTAAGCTATCTGCATTTCTTAAACCGCTTAAACACTTGCTGTCCTAAAGCTCGTGATTTAAAAGTGATTGGAGCCTATCCGGTTTGGCTCGGCCTGCAAACTCAAGGGTCCCGGGTTCGATTCTGGTCAAGGACATGTACCTTGGTTGCGGGCACAATCCCCAGTAGGAGGCGTGCAGGAGGCAGCTGATCAATGTTTCTCTCTCATTGATGTTTCTACTCTCTATCCCTCTCCCGTCCTCTCTGTAAAAAATCAATAAAATATATACTTTAAAAGTGATTGGAAAGACGTAGAGAGTGGTCTCTTCTATCATCGGCTACACTTTATTACCTCCTGAATTCTCCCAGACTTGGTGTTTTTTCATCGTGTATGGGGAAACAAACACTATTTCATTTATCCAACATCCTCAGTCATATTTATATACATTAATTCAAATAATTATCACATGTGCTAGGTTTAATGTTTTATATTTAATAGAAAGAAAATTCTGTTACAGAAAAATACAGTTGGGGGAAACTTGAGAACTTGCACGGGTTCACAAAGTAGATCTAAAGCCCAGCTAGTGTTGCGCAGTGGTTGAGCACTGACCCATGAGTTATGACATCATGGTTTGATTCCCAGTCAGGCCACATGCATGGGTTGTGGGCTCGAACCCCAGTAGGGGGCGTGCAAGAGGCATCTGATCTATGTTTCTTTCTCATGACTGATCGCTGTTTCTATCTCTACCCCTCTCTCTCCCTCTCTCTTTCTCAAAAATAAAAAAAGTAGATTTAAGTTTTGGGCCCAGATATCAGACCCTAAACCCAGGCTTCTTTCCATTGAGACAGGGTTGCTTTTCTGGTGGAAAGAGCCCTGTATTTTGTATCTGGGCCAAGAATAAATTGGAAGTAGTTCTGGGATATTTTCTTATACTTTGTGCCTCAAGAAGAGTAGCATAAATAATGTTCCTGGGGTGCCCTGGGAAAGTTCTTTGTCTATAGAATTAAAATACATTAAACATTAATCTAAAAAATACAAGATTAAAAACTATATTGCATTTGTTGTAATTCAGGAACTTTGGCTTCGAAATCTAAGTTTGGTCATGCCCTATCTGTGAGGTTGTTTTAGAACTCTTTTTTGGGAGGACAAAATGTGGCTAGAAAAGCAGTAGGATATATGAGAAAAATAGGGTCAGACCCAAGTCATAAATAAGCTTACAAAAACCCTTATCAATATGGTTTTGTGTGTTTACTAAATGAAATAATTAGTACAGCAGAATAAAATTAATATTGCTTCACAAGTCTTAATTTAGTGATAATGGTTAATGTGCAATTAAATTCCTCCTACTCTTCCTTGCCTGCTAGAATTCTTTTTGGATTTCAATAAGTTGTTTTATAAATCCATTGGGCATTGCTGCAGCTCATATGCAACTCAGGTGTTTACAGAATGGAGTCTATTTTGTTAACTGTGTAAAGACTTTTTTTTAATGGCTGTTGTTGATCTGTATTCTAGGTCCCACCTAGTCACTGAAACAAAAGCATTTTTGACGTCTGAGGTGAAAAAAGCTTGAGAGACTCTTATTTTAATGTACTTGTGATAATTCTTTCTCAATTTTTTCTTCAAAACAAACCTAACATGCTTTGAGCATGTATGTATCTTACTGCATACTGGGCACTATCCTAAGGATTTTACCTGGATAAACTTATTCTGTTATCTCAGCAACCTTTGAGGTAGGTGTAATCAGTACCCCCTTTTGCAGATGAGGAAAGAGGCACAAAGAAATGAAATAATTTACCCAAGGTCACATGCCCAGTAAAGAGCAGACTCGGGATTCCCCATTTCGGCATTTAGACATGAGAGCCTGTGCTTCTAACCATGGCTCACAGAGCCTCTGTGTGTTCAGTGCTGTGCTGTGCTGTCCCAGCACCGCCCAGGAGGACTTCATGCCTGAGGCCAGGCCTCCCACTTCTTACTCTTCTGACGGAAGAGGAGGGTCATCTAGATCTGACCTGATGGTCTCTGAGCTCTCTGTCCTTCTCGTAAAGTTTCCTTGCAAACATTCTACTTTTGTCTTCTTTTCTATTCTTAAACCCTGGCTATTCTCCCTGCCTTTCTTTCTAACAATTACTCTTACAGAAGTGATTCTTGGGTCCTATACACTATGAGTGAAATTGTATTTCATGAAAAGTCTTAGAGGTAAAACCTCTGTATTGAAGAACTTAATATAAGAGATACTCAAAATTAGAGAGCTCTACTTTTTTTCTCACTGAGACCTAATGTCCAGAGAGCGCTTACTCATAATACTCAATTGAAAAATAAATATAAAAAGCTTTTTATCTAGTTATAAAAATAATGTATGGTTGTGCGTTATTTTAAAGTAACATAGGGCTATGTTGCGGAAATTCAGGCAATGCATAAAAGTATGAAGAAGATTGTCAAAATCAGCCCACATGACCACCTCCCAAAGGTATCCACTGTTAGCATCTGCTGCTGGAGTCACAGGAAGTACTGTCCCAGCAGCCTCCCTTGAATGCACTTCCAGTGACAGGGGAACTTCATCCCAGCGTAACCCTCGCTCTATTTGAATAGCTTTTGTAGTTAGAACTTTCCCTTTGGAAGACAGATGGAAATACGTGATGGGCTTTCATCATTTTTATTCCCACACCTTGGCAGACATCACTAATTTCTCATGATACTTTATCATGGGTCCTCTAGATGGCCACTGCCAAACCTTGGAGATGACATTCAAGAAGAGCCCTCTTTGGCATTCTCGCTCTGTGCTGACACTGGGTCACTAATCTGTTTTGAAGACTTTTATTGAATTTTCTGCTGATATCTAAGAGTTCTGGGAAAGTACTCCAAAGTGTATAATGTGCTTTGTATCTTTTTATAGGAGCAGAGTGGCAACTTTAAGGCTTTTTCTTTTTTTATAGCAAGATCCGTTACCTAGATTTTTATCTTTGTCATTTGATAATATTGAAAGCCAACAAATAACACCTTTGTGAGATAAAAGGCTGCTCAACCTAGCTCTGACTTCTCCGATGCTTGCAGAGTGTGTGCCTCTGTTAGATGGACTTCAGCTCTGTACGGTGGGGAGAAAGCGGGTTCTGCTCTCAAAGCTGACAGTCAGGCCTTGTGAATACAGAGGTCTGCAATGATGCATAACCCTGGCAATGAAACAGAACCGCTTGCTAAGGTGGGCAGCCGGACTGCTCTTTGCTACATGGCTAGTTTACTTGGAGAAGTTCTCACTTTTGTTCACAAAGAAAAGGTTAAAGGACTGACATCTCTAACATGGTAGGTGTACTTCCTTGGCTCCTATCACCCCAAAATAGTATGTGCAGAAGTAAGACTAGAGTGGGTGGAAGAGTTGGAGTCATCTCTGAATCCTCTTTTTCTCACTCCCACATTCAACCCAGTAGCAAGTTCTACCTGCAAATGTTACCCTGACTCTGAGCGTTTCTCACCATCCTCACACCACCCCTGTTGATATCTTGGCTCTTTTACCGACCAGCTGTGTAATCTTGGGCAAGTTCCTTGACCCCTCTCTGCCTTGCTCATTTATAAAATGGAGATAATAAAGTCTCAACCTCATAGAGTTGTATGAGTATCACATGAGTTAAGACAAGTACTAAAAAAGAGTAGCTGCATATAGTGTTATTTCTATAACCGTAGTTCAAACTGTTGTTCCTTGGTTTTGCCTGTAGCCTCCGAACTCATCAACTCCTTACACTTTCCACCCCCTACCACCTTACCTTCTCTGTGGACCAGTCTCAAAAATCCCAAGTATTCTCTCAAGTTCACGATCTTTGCACATGTGATTCTCTCTTCTCAGAATTACCTTCCCGAAATCTTTTGAATAGTGTACTTCTTCATTTTATTCACTTATCTGCTGAAATGTTATCTTTTCAAAATGGCCGTGTCTGGTCATTGCAACTAAACACTGTCTTTTCCTGTTTTATTTTTCTTCATGGCATTTGTCACTACCCGGTGTTACACGGACCATGGACTTATTTGTTTTCTGCTTTTCCTATTGGAATACGAACACCACGAGAGCACGGCCTTTGAGAGTTTCCCATTGCTGAATCATCTGTGCCTCCATTCCCGGACAGACTCTCCAGGTGCATGACTGACATGACTTTTCATGCTCTTACAAATCCAGTATGGATCATAAAATATCAATGTTAGAAAGGACCTCAGGGCTTTTCTGGTGGAAGGAGCTGTCTAAAGGGCTCTGCTTCTGTAATCACCAGTCCAGGGTTTTGGCCTGTCCAGTGAGATTCCTGACCTTCAGTCATCAGGGAGGGAGTTTTGAGCATGGCACAGCCCTGCACAACTTTGTAAGAGCCCGCTCCTGTCACCTTTCCTGTGGGATGCCTTGGGGCTCATTGGACACAGTTTCTGTTTACAGATAAACTCCTGATTAGATGGACCTGATTCATACTTTCTTTTTTAAAAAAAATATATATTTTATTGATTTTTTACAGAGAGGAAGGGAGAGGGATAGAGAGTTAGAAACATCGATGAGAGAGAAACATCGATCAGCTGCCTCCTGCACACGCCCCACTGGGGATGTGCTCACAACCAAGGTACATGCCCTTAACCAGAATTGAACCTGGGACCCTTGAGTCCGCAGGCCAATGCTCTATCCACTGAGCCAAACCGGTTAGGACCTGATTCATACTTTCCACCTCAGTTTCTCTATTGCTTTGGTGACAGAGCATATTCCCACTCCCCTATATTCTGATTCTTGCTGAGGCCCAGCACTTGGAGCCTCCACACAACTTCAGTCACCCAGGACTCTGTCCCTTAGGGTGGTGTTTCCAGCCAACCTATCCCCAAAATACAAGTGGGGTCCAGGCAATCTCCTAAGTGTGCCTAGCACTGTGCTAGAAGCTGGTAGAGACAAAAGACCGAGTAAACTTTATCACAGCTTTTGATGAGTTGCCTCAGAAAAAAGGCTAAGTTTTTAGCATGGCTTAAAAGGCCTGTTTTTATGATCTGGGTCTGACTTTGATAGGAACAAGTCACGGTGTTCCCCGAACAAATTATAGTCCCTCCAGTTCTAATATCACAGATTACATTCTAGTCTTTCCTCTTTCCATGCTTGAAACTTCCTCTTCCAACAATAAGAAACTAGCTCCCCTTAATAAATTCTTTAAAACTTTTGATTTCAAAATAGTTTTCGATATTTTAGAAGTAATTTTTTAAAAAGTTGCAGATAGTATGGAGAGTTCCTATATACTTCTCCCCCAATATCCCTTAACATTATCATCTTAAATAACCCTGATACATTTGTCAGGGTAAAAAAAAAAATAACATTGGTATGCTACTTATAATTTAAGTCCAGACTTCCTTCAGATTTTACTACTTTTCCACCAATGTCCTTTTTTTGTTTGTTCCAAGATCTAATCCAGGATGCTGCCTGGCATTTAGCCCTCAATATTTTAAGGTACTGTCCAAATAGTGCTGGTTCTGCAGCCTATAAGTGAGGTATGGGCCTATTTTGCATGCCCTTTGACATAAAAAAAATTCAAATCTATGGCTTTTTTGAATAAAACTGAATTTTTATCTCAACTTGAAGTAGATATGTTTAAAGATGTCAAGACATGGTAAAAGGAAAAGTAGGCACTTATTTTTCACTAGTAATAGGACATTAAGATTACAATATTATTTTCATTACAAGAACATGACCAATGTGAGTGGTGGCTTTATTATCACTGAGGGTTTTCTGGGCCACACTTCTGAGTCAATTCATGTTTTAAAATTCTAGACACAGACAAAGTGGGATTGGCTAAGATTGGCAAAGAGAACTCAGCTCCCAGATTGTTACTGGCCCTTTTCTCTAAAATGAGCCAGAAATGGTGCTGGAAAATTCTTTTTCAAGTTTATTTTTCAGTTACAGTTTATATTCAATATTATTTTGTAAATTGGAAAATTTTGTATGTAGTATTTTAATTGTGCAAAACATGGTATAGTTAAAATACTTTCTTCATTTGTGGGATGAGAAATTTTAGCCATGAAATATTTTTAAATTCTCAACATTAGGTAGCAGGCCAGCATCAGAGAGGAGAGACATCAAATCCAGATTTCCTTTATTCCTAAGCTGTGTCCTTCCTACCTCGTCACTTGGTCACTTCCCACCATGGGATCCTTGAGAGCAGCATGTGTGTATGTGAAAGTACTTGGAACTTAAAAATAAGGGTTACAGTTATTGCAAGTGTTAATAATTTTTTGAATCTATTCAAGAACCTTCTTAGATTCTTGCATTTGTGAACTTAGGCATCAGTAAACCATACTTAGGTATCACACTTTGAAGAAGTTTTGAGCAAATACTTTGTTTTAAAATGTAGACTTCATTGTCTCATGTGTAAACACAACAGAGAGCCTCCATTGTTATGTGTTATAGAATTGTAGAAATTTCTGCTAAAAATTAAACAACAAACTTAATATAAGATGATTTCTGTTCTCAGAATGCTAAAAATATTAAAATCTCTATTAATTTCTTGATTTTAGACATCATGTTAGAGAATGTGTTACCATAATGTTGTTTAATAGTTTTACTTTTGTTCTTTCCCTTACCAGTGGGTACATAGTTAATTGCTTAAATTTGATGAGGCTCTAGGTGAGGATAAAGACAGTTGGCTTCCAGAATATCTAAAGACCTAGTTCTGAATTAAATTTATATACCTGTTACCGTCAGGAAGGTACCTAACCTCTCTGGTCCCATTCATTCATCAGAAAATGGGATATAATAATCATACCTACTTGATCAGGTGGCTATGATGATTCAGTACAATAATATTTGTAAAGCTTCTTGAATAGTGCTCCCTAGGCATACAGTGAGCACTACATAAATCATTTGTTAACTAATTCAGTGAGACAAAAGCTCCATTAGAGTAACACCATTGGTGATAAACCATTGATTTTTCACTATTTGCCATATTTTACCTGAGTGCAGTAGAGGAAAGTAACTTGTCTCAGTTGTGCAAATAGTGAATGCTGGGATTCTCATCAATACCTTGGATGTTAAACTTCCTCTCCCTCACTATAAACCTTGCACTTTCCTGAGATGATGAGGCAGTTCGACACGCTTCTTCAGCTTTTTCTTCTGGCTACCTCAAATGTTTCTGCCCTGGCACTTTCCTTTCCACCTTTGCTCTCCTCTCTCTTATCTCAGAGGTGCTGTGTCCCCTTTCCTTTCTAAAGGGAACTACTCTTCTTTGTGGGCGGTTCCCTTCTCGGAGACTCTGCCTGACCAACCTCTCCTTTGATCTCTGTCTGTCATCTTACCTGTACCTTCCCCTCTTCCTTTCCTGTTAGGCTCCCCATCTCCAACTTTCTGAGCTCAGAGGAGTCGTGTTCTAAATCCAGGTCTGTCCTGGCTATGTTCATTTAGGCACAGAAGGTGAAAGGTTCTCAATACCTGCCTTAAACAGAAAAAGATGACTCCAAGTTTGTAATTTATTTATTGTTTAGAATAATTTAGCCTATGGCAAACCTCTCACATCTGAGCTATGCCTGAAGGTGGTGGCCTCACCATTCATAACCAAGCAGTTCTCTTCCTGTAGTTACCGAGGTAAAGTACAGATTCTCTCTCTAGGAGTATTCTGCCCTCCTTCTTTCCTTCCTAGCTGATTCAAACTACAATCATCTTACCACTGATGAATTTTTCTTCTTATACAGTTTGGGGGCACAAAATTACATGACTTGGTACTTTAGGGTACACATCAGAATATTATTAGATTCAGAAGACAATGAAGAAATGTGCTATATCTTATTCAAACCAGAATTTCCTGAATGCATTTGTCCACTGAATCTTTTTTGGGGGGGCATTAAACTAATTCAGGGGTGGATAAAAGTAGGTTTACAGTAGTGAGTATGTGAAACACAGAGTTTATACTTGTAATATTATTTATTATTATTTTTATTTATTTGTATTACAACTATACACCTACTTTTGTCCCCTGTTGTGTAAGCTCACAGATGGCAGGGGCTGGTTTGCTTGAGGCATAATTGTGCACCCAGTATATAAAGTGATGTCTTTCAAAGGAACATAATTAGTAAATGAGAATTG
>NW_006291550.1:553562-558316 GCF_000327345.1 Myotis davidii
GTAAAGTACAGATTCTCTCTCTAGGAGTATTCTGCCCTCCTTCTTTCCTTCCTAGCTGATTCAAACTACAATCATCTTACCACTGATGAATTTTTCTTCTTATACAGTTTGGGGGCACAAAATTACATGACTTGGTACTTTAGGGTACACATCAGAATATTATTAGATTCAGAAGACAATGAAGAAATGTGCTATATCTTATTCAAACCAGAATTTCTGTAATTCATTTGTCCACTGAATCTTTTTTGGGGGGGCATTAAACTAATTCAGGGGTGGATAAAAGTAGGTTTACAGTAGTGAGTATGTGAAAACAGAGTTTATACTTGTAATATTATTTATTATTATTTTTATTTATTTGTATTACAACTATACACCTACTTTTGCCCACCCCTGTATATTAATTAGGGTTCTCAAGAGAAAAACACACACAATTGGATCTGGAAGGAAGTCGGAGAGCTAGAGAGAGCTTTTAAGGCATTAACTCTTACAATTAATTGTAGATTCTGGCAAGTCCAAAATCTACAGGCTAGGGTGGGACGGGAAGAGCTGGTGCTGTAGTTTAAATCCAAAGGCAGTCTGCTGGAAAAGTTCCTTGTTACTCAGAAGAGTTGGTGTGCTTTGTTTTTGTTTGTTTTTTTCAGTATAAGTCCTTTAATTGATTGGATGAGACCCACCCACATTATGAAGGGTAATCTGCTTGACAAAATCTACTGCTTTAAATGTTAATCTCATTTAAAAATACCTTTACAGAAACTTCTGGAATATGACCAAATAGCTAACTACTAGCCAAATTGACACAAAAAATTAACCCTAAACTAATTAATTCAAAAATTGACCCCAAGTCAACGAACCCAAATTAGTATTTTATGGATAACCTATTTTAGAAATACAGAGCAAAGGTCTTTAGTGCTAGGCTAAGGGGATTTGGACTTTATTCTGTAGGTAAAAAATAATTCTAAGTTTTCAGTAGAGCTGTGACATGTACTTTGGATGATTATTTCAAAGGTAGCTATATTTAGGATGGTTTGGAGAAAGAAGAGACTAAGTAGGGAGAGAAAAATAGGAGTCTGTTTTAATGAGCTAGGCAAGATGGCATTATGGGGTGAGTAGGGGACAGATGCAGAAGTGAGGAAGGCAGAGTGACATTTTAAAATGTTTTGGAGGTGCAGCTAAGCGATTGGGTCAAACAACTAAATTTGGATGCCAGAGAAGGGAAAATTCAGCAGTAACACTAAAACTTGAAACCTTGGTAATTGAGAGGAGGCCAGTGATATTGGAAGAAGCAGGAACATTAGAGGAGGAGCAGACTTTGTAAACATTGGTAGTACTGCTTATCTGAATAGATAAAAAACATTTTCACTTTGTTAATTGAACATACATTTGGTAGTTTATAAGAGAGTTGAGAGCTGGGATTAGGAACTTCATGGGAACTCCATGAGAAGAGTACAGCCATGCATATCACTGGATTATTTGGTCAGGCCAAGCCTTTTTTATTTATTCCTAGAGATAAGGAATAGAATAGAAATTGTCAAGAAAACCAAATGGCCCACTGCTATCAGATTTTTGTTCACAAGTTGAGAATACTGATGACCCAGGTCCTCAATTATCAGGTAGGGCTGCCTAAATCATCACAGTAAAAATTTTTGAGGTGGAGAATTGGGGTCAAGAGGCTTGTCATAACTCGATAAAGAAAGCCACTGGCCCACAGTAATAACAGTTCGACTTTTCAATTCGTTTCACCTCCATTTGTTTTCATTCTTTGTTGCAATGAGCAATTTCCCAGTATTGACTTAATCCACTGGCTGCAACAAAGATACTCATTTTCTACACTGTTTTCAGTTATTTTACTTTCGTAAGGTATCTTTGACCAAGTGAAAATCATACTAGCAGATGGGCACAAAGAAACTCTACCAACCCATGTTCTAAGATGAGGCTCAGAACGTAATTTGCATAAGCCTATTACATCAAGGAGCATGGGTTGAAGGAATTCAGGAGAGCACAAATTAGAATTGGGAGAGGGCATCTAGAACATTCCCTTCACGGCATAGATGAGCAAGCAGAGGCAAGAAGTTAAAGGACAGTCTTTTTTAAAAAAAATATATTTTACTGAATTTTTACAGAGCGGAGAGGAGAGGGATAGAGAGTTGGAAATATCAATGAGAGAGAAACATCGATCAGCTGCCTCCTGCACACTCCCTACTGGGGATGTGCCCACAACCAAGGTCCATGCCCTTGACCAGAATCAAACCTGGGGCCCTTCAGTCCGCAGGCTGACGCTCTATCCACTGAGCCAAACTGGTTTGGGCCAAGGACAGTCTTAAGGGTAAACACAAGACTGGGAGCAGGAAGTGTTGTCTGACTCTTGTCTGAGAGTCTTCCGCTGTGCCGTGATCTAAGCACCCAGAATTGTGCTAGACCCTGTGGAGGATAAATAGAAATACAAGCATGCTCTGCCCTCTTGGAATTACATACCTGAGCCCAAATTAACAACAAAATGTTTCTCTAATATAATAAAAGGCACTGACTCTTGGTAATACTTCAGAAGTTAGGAAAGCTCTAGGCTCATTTTTGCCAGATCGTCTCAGTCTGAATTTTTCCACCAGACTCACAAAGCATTGTGACTATTTACAAATCTTTTTCTCATTGAATTCCTGGGTTAGGGCCAGGGATAGTGACTCCTATTACTTATCTAGCAAAGGATGAATTGCTACATTGCCATGTGCTTTCCCCAGTGGACTACCTAAGATGCTAGCAGATCTTTTGACCTCTGTGCTGCCTGGGATGTATTAAGTCAAGAATTATATTAATTAGGCAAAATATATTGACCTCCCCTATAATTGTGGCATATTTTTGACTCTAGAGGGTGTTTACAGTTATTGACTTCTGTTGACGCCTGCTGTTGAGCTGGGAACTTCTCTATAAAATACAGATGGTGAGATGTGTTTTTGGGGGCTGCAGGGAGTCACTGTGACTGGTTATATCTGTGTGATCTAGAAACAAGCAAAGTAACTCCATTTAGGTGTGGAGAATATATACCAAAAACATTTATTAGTTTTAGGTGGCATTGAAAATGTGAATTATTTTCATAGGAAACTGTGTTGAAGGATTAAAATGTATGATAGAGGAGCAGTTTTATATAAGAGCCCACTATGCACATATATGCATGAAAAGGTTGTGTGGAATGTGAAAGTGAAAAGATGCTGAATTCTTTGCAAAGGGTAGTGTTTGGGGCGTTAGGCCACGTGGGAAGCCACAGCCAGGAGTGAGAGCAGGAGTGAAAGGGGAGGGATCAGTTTGTATGTCTTCTGAGGAGGATGACAAACAGGGGCCCAGGAACCAAGGAGAGCTAAGATGTCAAAGCATGGGTTGCATGAGCAGGGACGGCTATGCAATTGGGGTTAGCAAGACCAAAAGGAGCAAGTCCAGGCTGATGGACCAGCAGAAAGCACAGCTGGAGAGAATGATATGCCTGTGGCTTTATCCATGGTAGAGGAGGGTGTAAGATGGAGTATTAAGGGAACCAACCTGACTGTAATAGTGGGAGACAGAGTTTTTGGGTGGAGTTGAAGCTCTAGTATGTATAATTGTGTGACTTAAATTTATGATAAATACAATTCATAGAAAAAATTTCAATTTATCTGATACTCAGTATTCTCTTTAAAAAATGTGCATAATGATGCTATTCTAAGTAATTAATAGAATTAATGAGATTATGTATGTAAAAGCCCTTTGTGGCTAGTAACAGACTATATGAATGAAAGATGTATTCTATTTATTATACAGTAAAGGTGAATGATATTCACAGGGTATATGTACCCATTCCTTTTCAATAGGACTATTAGAAAATAATTGTAAATTTGATGTATTTCCATTACATGCTGATAAAGTGGTATGAGAGGCTAGGTACCTGTCCAAAGTCTTCTTACCTAATCATAAAATAGCTTCTAAATTTCGAAGAACTGCACTGCTCTTGTAATATATTCATTTTGCTCCCTAAAGTAAGAAGACATAGGTATACAATGCAAATTCAAAAGGCAGGATTTATGGATTTCTTTAGTGCAGAAATCATCATACCCTCACAGCACCAGTAGTATCTATCATCTATGTATTTTTTTATAGACTCATTGGGGAAATGTCATGATTTATCAGAGCCATATAAATCAAAGTTTGCTGGATTTAATTTAATCTTTAAATGTCACCCAGAGATGAGAGAATAATATTGAGTCAAAATTTTGTGTGAGATTAAATAAAAGCAATAAAAGTAGTAGAGAAATCAACCAAATTTGAAGAAATTACTTGAGCTAGGAATAGATATCACTAGGTATAAGAACTTGCAATTTTTTTAAAAAAAAGTAGGCTTCACTTTCTTTTTATACACCTTGCGCTAGTGATTTTCACCTGGTGTGCTGCAAGATTTTTAAAAACATGAAGTACCTGACTATTTAGTCAGGGACACTGACATCTCTTCCCTTCAGTTGTCAAATAAAAAAGTGACAACAAACACAATGATAGCCATCCTGTGCAAATGAATCAAAATTATACCTAGTTGTGTGAATGTTTGGCAAAAAATATATTTTTGGTGTGCCGCAGAAGTTTAGTAATTAGTTTATGTGTACCATGAGATGAAAAAAGGTTGAAAATCACTGCCTTAAGCAATAACAGTTTTGAATGATTGCTCTTTTTCATAAATATTTCCAGAGTTCCAGAATTATCTCCATTTATCTGCAGTGTCTCTCTTGCCACATATTGAAATC
>NW_006291550.1:558363-569520 GCF_000327345.1 Myotis davidii
GGATAAACTAGCTGTAGTCATCAACTGTCCCCAAGTCTCCAACTGTGGTTTATAACGACAAAGATTTACTTCTCCACTCCCATCACAGGTTCATCCATTGTTGTTACCCAGTGAGCAGGAGCCCCCTTGGCGGTAGATTAGGTTTGGGGTCTGCATAAGGCCTGAACTTGGCACACCCAGTCCTGACAGGAGAAGAATGTTGGCAAGCGAGGTTAGCAAACATGGGCTGTTGGTGAGGGCAGTGAAAACGAGGAGGAAAAATTGCTGTATGTGGCCTTGGGAAATACTCTCTTCATGGGCTGTGGGTAAAGGGAGAAGCCAGAGGGGAAGAGGAGAGACCTCGGTGGACATCACTGGTATGTGGTCGCTGATAGAGCAGCCTCCATTTGGACGTCTGGAGGTGTCCAGAGCACAACGGGGAAAGAGGCAAGACAAACAACACACACACGTCCACTTCCATTAGTGGCAAAGCAAGCCACGTAGATATTTCTGAATTCAAAGGGCAGGGATGTACTAGTGTTCTCCTCCTGTGTGGGAAATTGAGAAGAATTATAATTGTGAACAATACCCTGTTCCATCCTGCATGTATTTTCTCAAGTGGCATTGAATCCATGAAGTAGTCCCTGGACCTCAACCAAAGTTTACCCTCCCTTCTGTAGATACCTGTAATATTTTCTCCCCTCTTTCATGGTTCATGTCATTTTCCATCTTGTATTATGGTTATTTGTGAATGTCTTATGTTTCCCCTGATAGGTGCTGGATGACCTATCAAGAGATTATAGATTACACCTTATTCATTGACCTATGCTTAGTAATAGACACTGTACTTGGGACAGATCAGTGTTTAATCTTTTTGATGAGTGAATGGGTCCAGGTAAAAAATACTCTTTTGTGTCTCTGTACATGTATAATTAAGGCATCTGATGTTCATTACACCCAGGTATTTTGGATTGGGTAAGAGGGCCAGGGTTTTAAAGGGTCGTGGCATTAGGGGCATCAGGGAGGTTAAGAACCACTTCTGTAGAGCTTTGAAGTTTAACAAAGGGCTCTTCCATTTTGCCCGCAGACATGCCTTGTTTTATGGCCCTTCACTTTATTGCATGTGACCATGTTGCATTTTTCACAAATTGAAGGCAAGACCTCCACCAGCAAAAAGACAACTCACTCTATTGAGGTGCTTGCTTTATCGAGGTAGTCTGGAACCGAACCCACAATGTCTGTGACATGGACTTTTGTTCTCCTCCAGTAAGAAGTTGGATCATTAAGAACAAAACTCTTGGGGCTATATGGGAAGGGGACTAGCTTGAATTTGAGGAAGATAATGATAAAATGTCATTTTAGAGTAGAAATATTCTGAATGTCATTCTCTAGAAACCCTGTTGGAATAATACCTGTTTAATGAGTGAAGGAATCTTGGTTAATGGGTCTTCTGGATCCAATTACCTATTAGAAGTATCATTACTTATTCTCCCCTGTCTTCCCCTCACAAACAGGCTTGGAAAATAATAAGAGTTAAGCAAACAATATATCCTAAAAGTATTGTCATTCATAGGAAACTATTTGGTTTTCTAATAAAATGGCTTTGTAATCAGAAAACAATTTTATAGTACTGACTTTGAAATTTCTTCCTTTATGTTCTACCACATGATCTAGGCCAGTGGTCGGCAAACTGCGGCTCACGAGCCACATGCAGCTCTTTGGCCCCTTGAGTGTGGCCACGAAGTTTCAATCACACTGTACGTGTGCACCCGCACGTGGTATTTTGTGGAAGAGCCACACTCAAGGGGCCGCAGTTTGCCGACCACTGATCTAGGCTTATAAATAAATATTCTATGTGTCATTATAAAAAAAAGTGCATTCTCTAATTATTAAATGTGCCAAAAAATCAAAATGCTAATTGCATTGCTTACGTTTTAATATTTGCGTAGTTGACCTATCAGTTATGGAGAGATGTAAAATCTCACACAGTAGAGGTAGATTTGTCAATTTCAACTATAGTTTTTGACTAAAATGGCTTCAATTTCACTAAACTTTAGACAGACCTTCCCCCTAACTCTGGGTCCCAGACCACTTTTCTTCTTCCAGCATTTATTTTAGAAAACATAACTGTAAACCCTTTTTCTGTCCCTGTGACAAAAATTTAAAAATTATCTTGCCAGTTCTATAATGCAGGGTGTCTTTCTCAAGTACCTGGGAGCCCTCCCTTTGAAATGTAATCATCAGGAAAATAGCGCCCTATGGGAGGGTAGGAGCTTAACTTTGGTGGGTGCCTTGCTCCAAGTTGCATAATTGCCTCAGGATTCCAGAAAACTTACTTTTCTATGGGTTAAGCCAGTTAGCAGTCACAGATGGCCAACAATCCTCCCAGCCCACCCCCATTCCTAAAATCTCTCCCTCCTTTGTTTCAACAGAGTTGAATTCAGACTGTATTCTGGTCTGTGTCCCCCATTGCAATAATCTTGAATAAAGTCTTCTTTCTTTATTTAACTTTGTGCAGTACAACTTTTTCTCTTGTGAGGTTTGCAGTTAATCTAATTGCAATTCCTGTAGGAATCTGACTTTTCTCTCTAACAGCTTCTAAGACCTTCTCAGGACCACTTTTCGTTTTGACCAGACATTCCCTTCTATGCAGATGATGTACATTTGGGTTGCATGTCCATTTGAGAGAAGGCTTATGTTTACAGTTCTCAGGGGAGACTATTATTATTGCTGTTGCTTTCCATGCCTAGAGATGAACAGGTTTCCTATTACTATAGGCAGGTGGACTTTTTCTACCCTCTCATAGTGATGTGGCCCCTTTCAGGGTCTTGTGTATAGGTGCTCGTCTCAAATTTATCACCTTTCTCCCCACATATGCAAACACTTTGGCAAACTCATATCTAGTTTTGTTTTCTTATAAATCCCCAGAGCTCTAGGTTCCAGCATCAGTGTTGTTCCAAGAGATCCCTAGTGTCTGAGATCACTTACTGTACTTATTTCAGCTTCCCGTTTTTCGGTCTTTGCTATTTTTGCCTTTTGTAAAATTTTGTTTTCAGGACTTGGCAATGCATTTAAAGTACCTTTGATATAATCTATTTACAGGCATAACTCAGAGATATTGCAGGTTCGGTTCCAGACCACTGCAATAAAGCAAACATTGCAAAAAAGTGAATCATAATCTTTTTGTTGGTGGAGGGTATTGCCTTCAATTTGTAAAAAAAAAAAAAAGTGCAACATCTGTGGAGCACAATAAAGCATAGCGAGGCACGCTTGTATTACCTATGTACTGAGCACAAAAGTACAGAAATGGACATAATGTATTAAAGGTTCGATTTGATCCAAAAGGTTTTAGGAATCTTGCGAGTGATTTTCTATGGGGAATGCAGTATTTTGGGTAAAACTGTGGTCTGGAATGAGAATTCGTGGGTAATAAAAGTTGTAGTGATTAAACTTTCTCTGACTAGGAAAGAGAGCATACTGGGTGAAGGTGGCCTGAGGTGCATGTTCCTGTATGCCAGGAGAATGCATTGGTGACAAGCTCCCAGGGACAGCAGGGACAATTGGTTCCATTGTAATCTGACATTTAGTAAGCAAGTATAATTGTTCTATTTACTTTTCATTGTATTAGCATTAGAATCAAATGCAAAACTGTCACCCCCTCCCCCCCTTTTTTGGTGGTGGTTTAGATCCTGTCAAAACACAAAAGAGAATACTGGGACTGGGGGTGTTTTACCCCAACACAGGCACAGACTATTTCGAGGCATGAAGTGGGTCATTTTATAACCACTCTCTCCAGTGGGGGCATGCTACTTATTTTCCATTTTAATATCTAAGTCCAAAGTAATAAAAATATTTTGCCTGAAAGAATTCTTGGCTATGCCAATTAATGCCTTCAAGTGTGATTAAACATTTACAAATTAAATGTCTCTCCAGGGAGTCTTATACCTGGGGGACAGCTCTTCCTCAGGCATCTGTTGTCATCTAAACATATTTTATTATTCAAATATAATGTGTTTTTTTTAAACCATAATTCTCAAAAAGAAAAACAAGATATGGAAAAGTTTATTAACTTTTTATTATGTATTTTTAAGTTTCTGAGCTGAGAAATATAATAACAATATAAATATTTAATGAATTCTTCTGCCATAATTAATAATATCAAAGGTTTAGCTTAACATGGCTATATAAATCTAAAAAATCTTTAAGCAACAAATAATGAGAAATTAATTGGAGTAATTGCCGTCATACTGACATCTGGACTAAATGAATTAACACAAATAAAACGTTTAGAACAGTATTAGTCACATAGTATATGTTTCATGAATTTTAGTTATTGTTGTTACTTAAGTTATTTTTATCTTGCATCACATACTATTTTTATAGAATACATTTTTCTTCATACTGCAAAGCTGAAAGATTTTAGATTTCCCGGAAGATGCACTGGGGAGATAATGTAGATACAAAATGATTTGTAAATACAAGTTGTATATGAATAAAATTAATACTTTTGATGAATAGAGATACAGTGTGGTAGAGGAAAAGTTCAGTTATGGAGTCAGATAAGTCAGGAAAACACCTTGGCGACCTTTAACAAATTACTTTCAACCTTAGTTACCTATTCTCAAAAATGGAAAAATTAACATCAAATTCACACATTATCTGTGATAACTGAATGAAATAACATAAAATACTTTAGGTTTCCAGTATTCCAGCACAAATAAGAATTGTTTCTTTTTCTTTGATTATCACAGGTCAATAATATGCCTGTGTATTCGTTTTCTATTTTTGTCATAACAAATGACCACAGACTTGGTGGCTTCAGACAACAGAAACATGATCCTACATTTCTGAAGGTCAGAAGACTGGTATGGTCTCGTGGGCTAAAATCAAGATGTCAGCAGGTTGCTTGCCTTTCTGGAGGTGCTAGGAGGGACTTCATTTCCTGTTCCTTTGGGTTGTGGGTGGAATCCTTGCCATCGTAGGACTAAGATCCCATTTCCTTGCTGGGTATCATCTGGAGGCGGTCCCCACCTGCATTCCTTGGGCCATCCCCTTCCTCCATCTTCAAAGTCAGAAATGGCAGATTGAGTCCCTATTATGCTTTGAATCTCTCTCTTTCTGCCATATGATTTCCTCCTCTGCTTTTAATGACTGGTAATTAGGTTGGGCCCACCTGGACATTGCAAACTAATCTCGCTAACTGGAAGTCTGCAACCTCGATCACATCTGCAAAGTCACTTCTGCCATATAAGGCAGCATACTCACAGGTTCCTGGGAGTAGGGGCCACTATTCTGTCAAGCACTAGGAGGTATGATGCTAAGCAATGTGAAAGATAGCAACAATGTAATAATACCGTTAATATTTAACAAGCCCTATACTAAAAATTCTACCTATGCACTTAATAAGCCAACCCAGTGAGGAAGGTACTAGAATGGGCCTTATTTAGCAACCAGGAAACAGGAATGGAAGCCCAAAGTCACCAAACCAGTAAATTAAGGTTTGAACCCAGGCAATCTGGTCTTGGAAAGAGAAACTAATGTCCCCTTTCCATTCATTGTCCGATGGGTGTTGGGAAGATGGGGAAACAATAGTGAAGTCTCACACATAAACGCAATGTTGCAATTGTGCTAAGTTCTAGAAAGATGCGCAGGGTACTAAAGAAAGCCTGAAGTTGAGAGATTTGGCCTAATTAGAGAAATGCTAGAATGTGGCAGAGTCAAAGATATTTTGCAGGTAAATTTTAAAAAGTGAGTGATGTAATGTCAGATGATGAGGGGAGATTCAAAGACCCCTATGTGTGTTTATTTCCTTTTTCCTTTCTCATCCACTTTGTAGAAGGTACAGATTTCCCATATTCTCCCTGCCCCAGCAAACACACAGCCTTCTCCATTGGCAACATCCCTTACTGGAATGCCAAATTTGTTATAACTGATGAACTTACATTAATACTTGATAACTACCCAAAGTCCATAGTTTACATTAGGGTTTACTCTGGGTGTTGTACATTCTATGGGTTTTGACAAATGTATAATGACATGTATCTATTACTATAGTATCATACAGAGTAGTTTCACTGCCCTGAAATTCCTCTGTACTTCACCTACTTATCTGTCTCCATAGTTTTGTTTTTTTCTAGAATGTTATAGAGTTGGAATCAAATGGTATGTAGCCTTTCAGATTGGCATCTTTAGCTTAGCAATATGATTTCAAAGTTCCTCCATATCTTTACATGGCTTGAGAGCTCATTTATTTTTTAGCCCTGAATAATATTGCACTGTACCACTGGCTTACCACTGTTTACTTATCCATTCACTTACTGAAGAATGTCTTGGTTGCTTCCAACTTTTGGCAATTATGGACAAAGCTGCTATAAACATTTGTGTGCAGGTTTTTGTTGGATATAAGTTTCAGCTACTTGGGGTAATTCCTGGATCATATGATAAGATTATGTTTAGCTTTATAATAAACTTCCAAATGATCCTACAAAGTGCCCATACTATTTTGCATTCCCACCAACAATGAATGAACGTTCCTGTTGTTCCACATTCTCGCCAGCATTTGGTTTTTACAGAGTTCTGGATATTGGCCATTCTATGAGGTGTGTGGTAGTATCTTGTTGTTTTAGTTTGCATTGCCCTGATGACATATTTTGTGGGACTTTTCATATGCTTACTTGCTATCTGTATACCTGCTTTGGTGAGGTGTCTGTTAAAGTCTTTGGCCCATTTTTAAATCGGGTTGTTTGTTTTCTTATTGTTCAGTTTTAAAGAGGGTTTTTTGGGGGGTATATTTTGGATAATAGTTGTTTATCAGACATGCCTTTTGCAAATTTACCTCCCAGTCTATGGCTTGTTTTTTATTTTCTTAACAGTGCCTTTTATAGTGTGTTTTTAAAAGTATCTTATTTATATCAAACAAGTTTGATTCTTATATCAAACAAGTTTGAGAAACACTGAGATAGAAAGTGTCTTAAGTCAGTGGTTGTTAGCATTTGACTGTACATTAGAATCACTCGAGGGTGTCTATAAAAAATATTTATACTATGGCCTTGCCTGAATAACTAAATCAGAATCTATGTGAGTTGGGTCTGTTTCTATTTTGTTTTGTTTATTTACTTGTTTTTTTGGTGTGTGTGTGTTTTTTTTTTTTAAGATTCCATATATAAGTGAAATCCTACAGTATTTGTCACTCTCTGTCTGGCTTATTTCACTTAGCATAGTACCCTATAGGGCCATCCATGTTGTCACAAATGGCAAGAGTTCATTCTTTTTTTAGTACTTGTGATTGTGTATTTTTGTATTCAGGGTGGCAAAAGTAGGTTTACAGTTGTGAGTATGTGAAACGGTTTATTCCTGTATTATTATTTATTAATTGTATTATTTTCCATATAAGCAACTGTAAACCTACCTTTGCCCAACCCTGTATATCTATGTATATCTTTATATCTATATCTATCTATCTATCTCTCAATATCTATCTATCTCACATCTTCTTTATTAGCTAAAGTTTCCCAGAGCTCTAGACATAGTGCCACTGCCAAAAGCATTCAGTGCCTGCCAAAGACTGGCGGTGTCATCCCTCACGAATGGAGTCCACCAGTCACCCAGGCACTTGGCCATCTCTCAATCACTCACTCACCAAACATACATCCAATTGCAGGGTCTTTGGCACTGCTTTATGCCCCTGTGATGCAAATGTAAACAGAGTATGAATTTCACTTAAAAGACACAAGACATACAAAAAAAATAAAAATAAAGCTAGACCACCAACTGACATTAAGCAAAAGAATAAATTCAAAATGAATCAGAGACTTAAACGTAAGCTTTAACTGCAGCAAAGATGAGATGCTACCAAAGCTGAAGATGGCGCTGCAAATGCTCCAGCATGAAAGATCTGTGACCTTGAGTTCAAACCTCTCCAATATTAGTTTCTTCAACTATTAAATAGGGATAATACCACCTATCATCATTATTTTGTCTTCAAACGATCAGATAGGCTAATGCATGTGGAAATACTTTGCAACGGGCAGTACAAATATAAGATTAAAAGAAAAGTAACACAGCAGCCTAGTGATCCATAAGACTTACAAGTGTTCCTCCTCAAATATCCAACTTGCTGGAGAACCAGGATAATTTCAATTATGTCATTGGATTGAATGTCTAGTGTCCTTTTTTCTCTCTCATATTATTATTATTATTATTATTTTGTTGATACTATTACCGATATCCCCCATTTTCTCACCCCACCCTTCACATTATGGTCCATGCCCATGGGCTATGCGTATATGCATATATATTCTTTGGCCAATCTCTTTCCATTTCCCCCATGCCCTCCCTTCTGAGATCTGTCAGTTTGTTCCATGTATTCATGCCTCTGCTCCTATTTTGTTGGTCAGTTTATTTTGCTCATTAGATTTTACATATAAGTGAGATTAGAGAGTGTTTGTCTTTCTCTGACTGGCTTATTTCACTTAGTACAACACTCTCCAGGTCCCTTCATGCTGTCTCAAAGGGTAAGAGTTCCTTCTTCTTTACAGCTGCTTAGTATCCCATGGTGTAAATTTGCCAGAGCTTTTCTATCCACTCATCTGATGGGCATTTGGGCTATTTCCAGTTCTTGGCTATTTTAAATAATGCTGCTATGAACATAGAGGTGCAAATATTCTTTCTGATTGGTGTTTCAGGATTCTTAGGATATATTCTCAGAATTAGGATTGCTGTGTCAAACGGCAGTTCTATTTTTAATTTTTTGAAGAAACTCCCTACTGTTTTCTACAGTGGCTGCACCAATCTGCATTTGTACCAGCAGTGCATGAGGGTTCCCTTTTCTCCACATCCTTGCTAGCACTTGTTGATTTATTGATGGTAGCCATTCTGGTATGTGTGAGAATGGCTATTCTATTCATGTTTAAAACTATTCTCATTGTCATTTTAATTTGCATCTCTCTGATGATTAGTTACACTGAGCATTTTTTCATGTGTTTGCTGGCCACTTGTAGGTACTCTTTGGTGAAGTGTCTATTCAGGTCCTTTGCCCATATTTTAATTGGATTGTTTGTCTTCCTGGTGTTGAGTTGCATAAGTTCTTTAAATATTTTGGAAATTAGCCCCTTACCTGATATATCATTGGAGAATATGTTCTCCCATACAGTGGGTTCCCTTTTCGTTTTGTTGATGGTTTCTTTTGCTGTGCAGAAGCTTTTTGGTTTGATGTAGTCACATTTGTTTATTTTTTCCTTTATTTTCCATGCCCCAGGAGATGCTGGTATATTGGCAAAAATATTGCTACATGATATATCTGAGATTTTACTGCCTATGTTTTCTTCTATGATTCTTATGGTTTTATAGCTTACGTTTAAGTCTCTGATTCATTTTGAATTTATTCTTTTGCTTAATGTCAGTTGGTGGTCTAGCTTTATTTTTATTTTTTTGTATGTCTTGAGTCTTTTAAGCTAGATTTATCACTAGAACTGTTGTAAACAAAAGCACATGGGCAGCAGAGAATTTAAGCCTGTTAGAAAACATAATAGAAAAAACACTTCTTTTCAAATCTTTAATTGTATTAGGGACTTTAGTTTTATTTTATTTTTCACAAATGTAACATGTTTTTGCATCTTAAAAACTGTATAACTCTTAAGATCATCCAATATGCTCCTGAATTTTCAAGCTATTTTTTTTTATCATATGCTTTGAATTTTCAAGCTATTTTCTGTCTCTCCATTTATTGCACTTTGGAGCAAACATGAAATTCATGAACACAGAGTAATGCTTTCAGATATCCACTCATTTATTGAGTAACTTACTCTCTCATTGGTAACATATTGAACTAAAGTGACTTAAACACACTTACACAGCTTGGTAAATTTAAAGGTCATGAATAGATCTGACCCCCGGGATATTTTTATAAATGTTCAAGAAAATAGGAAAAATATATTACTGAGAAGAAAGGATGCTATTATCATGTATTTGATTACAATTTATTAAAATAATCTTGCCCAGATTAATTACTGAGGGAATGAATTTTTAAAATATCACGCAAATAATGTGTTAGAATGAACCCCTGTAATTAAAATGTGGCTTACTAATTCCATTCCACACAACATAAATTATTGACATTGTGATTGCATTAGTGCAGCTGTGTTAATCTCTCTCATGTTTAAAGTCTGCCCACAGGGATAGATTTGCTTATACCATTAATGAACCAAGAGATGAATTTTGAGACTTCATTGACAGGGCTGATCTGATTTGTAAAAAGCTAATGTGTTTATGTGAATTCAGTGTTTATTTTTCTATTCTGTATAATAATCCAATAGCTAAATGAATGGGCCCCTTTGGTGGTTGATACCCATACAGAATAGCAAAATTGATTTTCTGGTCACAGCCTGAGATTAAATTGGCATGGGTAAAATTATGTACATGGGTAAAAATTAGTGGTGGGAATATGTAAATTGAAACAAGTAAAACAAGTTTGG
Source organism: Myotis davidii (assembly GCF_000327345.1). Lineage (NCBI taxonomy): Eukaryota > Metazoa > Chordata > Mammalia > Chiroptera > Vespertilionidae > Myotis > Myotis davidii. The sequence continues at coordinate 568,815 of NW_006291550.1, forward strand.
GGACAGGGTGTCAGCGAGATGCTGCATTTGTACAGGTGAGATCCTGACAGAGGCGAGTGTGAGCTGATCTCATGGTTATCGTATACATATCAAACCCATTGGGTCACATTGCATGAATGCACTTAATTTATAAGCAATCAAATATTTATAATGACCAAAACAAATGAACCAAAAAAGTAAAACAAAAGGAAAAATATAATCATTTACCTTGTGCAGGTGATCACACATAAATTTTCCTTATGGCAGGAATGGCCTTTCCTTCAGAGGGTGTGAAGTCTTATCCTTATTGTAGTGTAAGCATCTTGCCAAACTTAGTGGGACTTTAGTATTTAAACACAGTAAAGACAGTCCTCAGGGTATGTCAGACTCGATGCACGTCAGACTCAAAGTACGTCATTTCATGGTTACATCGCCATCTCCCATCCTATATAATAAAGAGGTAATATGCAAATTGACCATCATGCCCTTGCACAAGATGGCCACCCCATGTAGTCAATTGTATTGCTGCCCCATGTGATCACAAGATGGACACCACAAGATGGCTGGCAGGGGAGCTGTGTGATTGGGCCTAAACCGGCAGTCAGACACCCCCCAAGGGGTTCCAAATTGGGGAGGGTGCAGGCTGGGATGAGGGAAACCCCTCTCACCAGTGCACGAATTTCATGCACTGGACTTCCTGCTTGTCATTCTCTATCACTACATGTCC
>NW_006291550.1:569581-586505 GCF_000327345.1 Myotis davidii
GTGTGAGGGGCCTTCACATTTCACTTCATCCCTTCTACCCATCACAGCATATAAAGCAACTACACCTGGAATTTTCCAAACAACTTTTATTTCCTCAAAGTCTTCCTTAACCCTATGGAACAAGAAGCTGCCACTGAGTAGGGCCCAGTATAGGGGCTGCTTTCTTTTCTACTCCCTCTCCCCAATATAAAAATATAGATTTTTTTGTGGTTCCCCCTGCCCCTCCAAAAAAGAAGAAGAAATATAGCTGAGCAGGAGAAGGTGTCTAGTTAAGGCAGATACTAGACACTGCTGGATAGTGCAGGTATAGGCAGTGGGCGCTTCAAGGCAGAAGATACTTGTTGGAGGGAGAAGTTTGGCAGGTCCAGAGGGGTAAACAGGTTTTAGAGATAAACAATGACAAGTTCCTGGGATTCAGGCTTGAAACAGATTCCAGAGATTGAGAGATGAGCCAAGACCAGGAGTAGAAAACAAGAAAGAAGAGCTAGCAAGTGGTATTACAATCTGATGCTGGTATAAAAGTACCTCATTTCTGATCAATTGGATCAATTTAAGTTTATGTGCCAATTATGTATATCAAATACATCAGCAATTTGTTTTGGCCACAAAGACCCAAATCTTTTACTCCACAGCTAGATTCTTTTATACTGTTTGTCTTGGTTCTTTACCTTCCTTAACTATGTGACTATATTGATGGTATCAAAAATTATTTTATGGGAATTTTTAAAAAAAGAGTTAAAGGCTTAAAATTCTATTAATTACATCAAGACATAACATTGACCTTCGAAAACACTTTCCTGCCTTGAGAACTTCCTGCTAAATCACTAGAAACAGTGCTTCTGTGAACCATCCCAGGGACACTAATCTGTTCGGGCCATATTGCCTGTGCCTATACCATTTCCATTTTTAAACAAAGAATTTGATTGTGCATGCATCTTACTTTGAAGGAAAGAGTAAAAATCAGATACTAATTTAGAGTCAAATTTGTCCTCAGCCTGATGATGTTAAAATGTTTAGCGATTTCTTTTTTTACATTACTAGAAATAGATGTCAGTGTCATGCAGAGTTTGTGGACACTGCTCTGTGTACACATGAACCAGTGGAGGAATGCTAGGAAGAGCTCCCAGGAGCAAACAATTTAAATATAATTTTCCATTGTTTATTAAAAACTATTGATGGATACAATTTCCCAGTGCAAATAATATACCTAATTTGTCTTAAAAATTTCAACCTAGGTTTTGCTCCATGGTAGAATTAGAATTTAAAACACAGTGCCTACCAATTCAAGGAAGTTAAATTGTGAGTAGAATTTCTGCTCCCAACTTCTTATAGTACTTCAGAAAAATGATTTGTCAGTTATAAGCTTCAGAAACGTCATTGAAAATGCCTGGGCCAAGAAATATTGCTCTAATTGCCCTGTTGAAAGAGTGCAGACATTACAGGTGATATGGATGGATAGTGAATCACTTTGATTTAAAGCAAAATACAGTAGAAGTTTGATGAAATAAACTCATGAACTCAAACTAATAAAAATTCTCGATGAGCTTTTTTTTTTTGCCACATTCAAATTTCATGAGGAGGCAAAGAGTAAGAAATAGTTCATATTCAAGATTTATCTCCTTCCTGAACAGCTTCTTTCAGGGATGTGGGAGCTCTGTGTAGATTCAGTCCAGTGTTAGTTAGCACATCCCATCTCTCCAATCCTGTGCAAAGGTATTGACATTTCCAATAAAGATGTGGAGGTACCGCAGGACCTAAAATGATCAAAGGAAGATTCAATAATGTTCAGGAGACTGTCCCTATTTAGAAAAGAAAACTTGTCTGTGCGTTTTTATTTTATTTAAAAATACACTTTGAATAGTGAAGAGTTGGGAGACTAAGTTTTCCAAATTAACTCGCTGTCAATCAGACAATCCATTTCTCAAGCATAAGACTTATGGTCTTACTATGTTTGAATCAATCCGTACTCACTTGGGGGCATCCACATCCTCAGAGGTTTAGGCAAATTTTTCTGAAAACTAAAATTTCACAGTATTTGGGCCTTTCTGACTTCACTTCTTCAGGGTTTACTCTTCTCCCTTTTGTTGAGGGTCTCTTAAAATTCTGCAAAATATTTTTAGAATGCATCATAAAAAATATCTGACCACACCAAAGACATGAGGATTTCTGTGGCTCTAGGTAGAGAGGTCCTATCAGACAGTCAGCAGCCATCCTTCAGGGCTAGTCTAATTTCCACTCCTCTTCTGGGGCTCTCTCTCACCCTGAACTTTCACAGGCTGGCCCTTTGGCCAGGTGATCCTCGCCACAGAGCACAGCCCCTAGTCTAGAAGTAAGTGACTCCCCCAGGCTTATCGGTTTTATGTACACCCCGGTCTCCTCCCCTCTTTGCCCCATTGGATTTTAATGAATAATATGTACATCAAATTGAATTTTTATTTCTAGTAAAATAATTATTTTAGATTGCCTCCTCCTCTTCCATTCCTTGAACAAACAAACAAACAAACAGCCCTTGATTCCACAATTCTAACAATCTTAAATCAAAGCTCAGAGAAAAGTAAGTGATTTACCAAAAAGTATTGAGCTATTTTAGAAGCAGAGCTAAAGCCAAAACCTCAGTCTTCTGCCTTACTGGCTAGTGCCCCTTTCTACAAGTATCATTTTTTGCTCCATCTGGGATTGGGATGCTTGTAATGAAAGAGGGATTGTAGGATTGCTTATATACCTAGCATACCTGTCTATAAGAACTATAAACCTGAATGTATCTTTCCTGCAATATCTAACCATATAATGAAAGGAGATAATGTGATTTTCTGTCCTGTAAATCATAAAAAATATTCCTTCTGTATCTTCTTTTATTAATGTTTGACATATTGTTATTCTCAGAGCATAAAAATTTTGCCATGTGTAATTGGACAAAAATTCTGCTTGTTTCTCTCTTCCTGTTAGTAGATGCTGACATAAAGCAATAATTGGTTACATTGTATTAGGAGTAACAATTTATTAGAATCCTAGAGGCCCAGTGTCCCCTCAGCTCAGCCTGCACCCTCTCCAATCTGGGACCCCTTGGGAGATGTCCAACTGCCGGTTTAGGCTCTATCCTAGGGATTGGGCCCAAACCGGCAGTCGGATATCCCTCTCACAATCCTGGACCACTGACTCCTAATTGCTCACCTGCCTGCCAGCCTGGTAGCTCCTAACTGCCCCCGCTTGCTGGCCTGGTTGCCCCTCACAGCCCCACTGCCAGCCTGGTCACTTTGCACAGCCTGCTGTTCAGTTGTTTGGTCATCCCTCACTAATGCCCCTGCTGGCCTGGTCATAGGCAGCCACCTTGTGAGGGTGTGAGGGTTAATTTGAATATTACTTCTTTATTACATAAGATCATTTGGACCCTGGCTGGTGTGGGTCAGTTGGTTGTGCACCAAGAGGTTGTCAGTTTGATTCCAGGTCAGGGCACATACCCAGGTTGTGGGTTTAATTCCAGGGTTGGGTGCAGCTAGGGTATGTACAAAGGCAACCCATCAATGTTTATCTCTCACATCAATGTTTTTCTCTCTCTTCCTCTCCATTCCTCTGTAAAAATCAATAAAACATATTTTTTAAAAATATTAATGTTGGTGGTTTTTTCTTTTCAGTGGAAAAATTGTTTGACTTTTGTGTTGACACTGGTAGCTTGGTTTTCCTTTTGTGGCTGAATTTACTTTAGTCATCAGATAATGACTAAACCAAACTAGCAGATAAACATAACCTAGCAGATAAATTGGAAACTAAAACCTAGCAGATAAATTGAAGACCATGTTTACTCTGAATAAACAAAAACCTTTAAAAATTTCCCAACTTTTAATAGAATTTTGAAGCCACAGAAAAGTTGAAATAGTACAATAAGGATACATATACCCTTTACCTATGTACACTAATTGCTAAATTATTCTGCCATTTATTTCTTCTCTCTCTCTCTCTCTCTTTACACACACACACACACACACACACACACACACATGCATATGCACACACATGTGTATTAGGGGGTCTGTACTACTTGAAAGTAAGTTGCAGACATCAAGACATTTTGCCCCAAAATATGTGACCTATTTTTTAAAAAGAAGAAGACATTCGCCTATTTAACTACAAAATAATAACAGAGAAGACATTTGTCACTGATAATTAATATTATGTAGTGTACAGTTTAAACTTAAATGTCTCCATTGGTTCCCAAATATTATTTATGTTAGGAATCACACATTGAAGTTTCTTGTCATGTTTTTATAATCCCTTTGATATAAAACGTAGCCCGTTCCCTCCCTTTTTTTCCTTTTGTCTTCCAAATGTTAACAGTTTGCAAGTCTGGACCCATTGCCTTGTGGAACTTTCCTCAAACTGGATTTGTCATTGTTTCCCCTGGATTAGATTATGGTTAAAATGTCTTGGCAAAATATTATGTATTTCCCATTGCATCACTTCAGGAAGTTCATAATGTCAGTTTGTTGCAATATTAGTGAAGCTATGTGTGGTTTCTTAATTTTATTTTATCTTTTAAAACTGTGAAACCATGAAAATACATTTTAAAAAAAGCTTTCAGGTACAGTACAGAAAAGCAAACAAGTCTATCTTTAAAAATATCAAGTATCGCATCCATACACTCTTCCTAATTATAATTACTTCTTAAAGCAACGCTTGTCTTTGTTTACAAATGTAACAGCAGGTGTTAAAAACCTAATGTGTCAACAGATTGCTTACTTTTAAATATAGCTTTGCATCTTTGTAATTAATAAAACTTAGATGAGTAAAAGTTGGAAGTATATGACTATCCTTTCTTTTTTCTTTTCTTTAAAGCAATCTTTTAGAATATATATGCATTTCTTGCCTGCATCTTGTATTGCATTGGTGGTTGCAAAATGGTGATTATTTACTACAGTCATTCTTTTAGATCACAGATCTGCAAATTTTTAAAGAGTCAGATAATAAATGTTTTAGGCTTAGTGGCACATGTATGGTCTCTGTCGCATATTACTTTTAAAATTTTCTTTAAAAATGCAAAAACGTATACTTAGCTCATGGACTGCACAACAACAGGCTGCAGCAGGATTTAGGCCATGGGCAGTAATTTGCAGACATCTGTTCTAGATGATAAAGAAGAGCTTTCCCTTCCCTCTAGTGTGTGTGTGTGTGTGTGTGTGTGTGTGTGTGTGTGTGTGATTGTAGACTCATGGATTCTTTATTTCTTTAGTGTGATATAATCCACTATAATCAGTGTACCTTTGGATGCTCAGCTTGTTCCAATTTTCCCAGTAGGAGCAACAGTCCCTGTGATTTTGGTAGATCTTTGGTCTTTGGTCAATTCCTTTCTTTTTTTTTGAGTAATCTAATATAATAATAGAGGAAAATGTAAATTAGCAAGGATGTCATAATGTCACGACTGATCTACAAATGGCGGAGAGCTACAGGAGGGCAGGGCAGCGAGCTAGGAGTGGTGGAGAGCTCCCAGTGGTGGTGAGCAGGGTGGCCAGCTGAGGCAAACAGTAGTGAGCTACTCACGCACGGATTCGTCCACAAGGCTACTAGTATTTGTACATTATTTTCCTACTCAGGCTTGGAAACACACACATTTCTTGAAGAAACCCACTTTCATTTATTGATGATTATATTTAGAAAACCAACTCTAGGAGCTCATTTCTCTGAAGTGTCATTAGTGTCATTGCTTTGATGTACTTTCAGTGAACAGAGCTAGGAAGTGTGTATGTGTACATGGTTTATCATCTTCTCTTCTATATTGAAAATTTTGGTTCTCAACATCATCAACATATTGCTGTCTCCTAAAGTACATGAAAAAAGTTTCAGAATTACTAACTGCAGTAATAACAAAACTACTATGTTAATTTCAAGATTTCTTTATATCTCTTTTCTTCTTGTTAAATACCTTACTTAAGGTATGTAATCGGAGTACTGCTTTTCTGTGGTTGTCAAATTAATGTACAGCCATGTTGTTACTGCTATTTCTTTTTTTATTTCTCCTTTTTAAAAACGTCTTTATTGTTGAAAGTATCACATGCGTCCCCTTTTAAAAAAAATTCAGGGTTTGTTTTACTTCATTCTTTTTTTACTTAACTTTAGTTTTGGATATGAAACTATATAGCTCAAAATCAAAACAATAAAAAAAGCATGCTCAGAGAAGTCTTCTCTTATCACCATCCCTTTTATTTCTCATCTACTCTCTATGTAGCCATGTTCATTACTTTTTGGTTTATCATTACTGTTTCTCTTTGCAAAAACAGCAAAAATGCTTGCAGGTGTGTATTAGGGCATGCATACATATACACATGTACATATTTTTATTTTACATACATAATGACTTTACATATATGTGTGTGTATGTGTGTGTGTTGTTTTAAACATTACCTTTCCATTTAACATATATCTTGAAAATGACACCTAATAAAAATCTTACTCTTTGATGGCTGGGTAATTCTCCATGGTGTTAATATAGCTTAGAAAATTTACCCAGTTTTCAGTGGATAAGCATTTGGGATTTTCAATATTTTGCTATTACAGATAACATAATAATACAATATACATGTTTCATCACTGTGGAGCTATATTTTCAGGGTGAAATTCTTAGAAATGGAATCATAGGTCAAGCCTAAAGATTTATTAGATTTGCTAAATCTCCTCCATTGTGGGTGCACCATTTTGAATGTCCACTAGGACTGTATACAAGTGTCTGTTTTCCTTAGGCTCATCAATAGAATGTTTACTAAACATACACATTTTTTTTTTTTTTGCCAATCTGATGGATAAAATTTTATGTTGATAAATTTTTAATTTGTTTCTTTTGTTAAGAGCAAAGTTGAACATTTTCCCATTTTAAGAGGTGTTAATATATTTTTTCTGTGTCTTGTCTATTTATAGCTTCTGTCCATTTTCTTTTTTGCTCAATTTTTAACAGGTCTTTACATATTCAAGAATTAGCCTTTTCTTGGATGCATAGTACAAATGCTTTCTCAAAGTTTTTTATTTGTCTTTCTGTGGTCGTGATTAAGATGGTCATATTTACAAATTGAAGTATAGTTGACATAAACATTATATTAGTTTCAGGTGTACAACATTCTATATTTGTACATATTGTGAAGTGATCACTACGGTAAGTCTAGTTAATTACTGTCGTAGTTACAAAAGTTTTTTCTTGTTATGAGGACTTTTATGATCTACTCTCTTAACAACTTTCAAATATGCAATACAGTAGTATCATTATCTATAGTCACCATATTGTACATTCCATCCCCATGGCTTATTTTATGACTAAAAGCCTGTATCTTTTGTCCCCCTCAACTCCTTTCCCCCACCCTCAGTACCAACCTTTAGCAACCATTAATCTGTTCTCTATATCTATTGCTTTAAATATTTTTCAAATTCCACCCACATATAAGTGAGATTGATCATATGATATTTTATTTCTTTATCTATCTTAGTTCACTTAGCATAATGTCCTCAAGGCATTATGTTGTCACCAATGGCAAGATTTCATTATTTTTATGGCTGAATAGTATTTCATCATGCCATGATTTCTTTATCCATCCATTCATCACAGACATATAGGTTATTCCCATATCTTGGCTATTGTAACTATGCTGCAATGAACATGGGTGCATATATCTTTTTGAATTTGTGTTTTCATTTTCTTTGCATAAATATCCAGAAGTGGAATTGCTGGATCATACAATAGTCCTATTTTTAATGTTTTGAGGAACATCCATACTGTTTTCCATAGGGGCTGCACAAAATTTACCTTCTCATCAACAATGTATGAGAGTTCCCTTTTCTTCACATCTTCACCAACGCTTAATTCTTGTCTTTCTGATGATAGCCATTCTAACAGGTGTGAGCTGATATCTCATCATAGTTTTGATTTGCATTTCCCTGATTATTAGTGATATTGAGCATTTTCTCATGTACCTGTTGGCCACTTGTATGTCTTCTTTGGACAAATGTCTATTCAGATCCTCCATCTATTTTAAAATTAAATTTTTTTGCTATTGAATTTTATGACTTCTTTATAATATTTGTATATTAATTCTTTTCCAGATATATAATTTACAAATAATTGCTCACATTTGTTAGGTTGGTTTTATTTATCAGTCTCTATTTCTTTTATTGCACCTGAATTCTTTATAACTCAAGGTTTAAGGAAGCTACCCATATTTTCTCCTAGTACTTGCATAATTTCAAATTTTTTACATTTAGATCTCTGATCCATTTGAATTTATTATTATTTATGATATGGAGTGACCTTAGTTTCTTTCTATTCGAAATGGAGATGATTGTACATCTCTAAATTCCTGGGTGCTAATGATACACATGACATGGGAGATGTAAAGTGGCTGATGTAAAAGTTAGCAGAGACAGACAATGCAAGAGGTTACTTGCTTCCTACCACCATCCCCTTTCACCAGCTGATCCTCACAACATGCACAATGCATGCAGGACTTCCTTTTCATGTGACTCCTTCCCTGTTGCATTTAGTTTTTCATTATGCCCTCGGGGCCTGAGGACGAGTATTGGACTGAATAATGGGTTGTGAGTTATGGTCTCTATTTTGATTAGGAAGTGGGGATATAAGTGAGAGAGATCCTATGATTTTTGGAAAATCTATTTTCCATGAAATTCAGTTATTTATGTAATGCAAAAACAGTCAGTTGCACTCTATTTCATATTGATTCTCTATTCACTGAAAAAAAAAAAAGATTAAGTGGCTGGTTTAGCAATTTAGCTGCCCCTAGCAACAGCTCTTGGCATCAGGAACGGCTTTTCTAACAAGGTGCTCCCTGTACAGAATCAGAAATGAATATCATGAGAGCGTTCTTGTCTCACAGCCCCACAATGTGGCCGTTCTGTTTTGCATAGTCTTGCTTCTGGTAAGATTGAGAGGCTTAAATGTGCAACACTTCTCCTATAAGTTACTCAGCTTTGTAGTGCAAATGAGAACTTCAGTGTTTCAAAAGGTTAAGTGCCATTGCTTCTTTAGTATTTAATAGACTAGAAAACAGGACAACAGTTGTGCTAATGTCCCAGTGTTTACAACAGCCAGATTGTTAACTGGATTTGTTTCTGAATTGTTGGACTCACAGCAGTTATCAATGAATTGTGAAGTTAATAGTAATCCTGGAGGTATTTATGATGAGGGAGGGAGATTAGCTAGTACTATACTTCTGCGTGAAGCATGTCAAACTCGCGGCCTGCAGGCCGCATGTGGCCCACAATGAATATTTCTGTGGCCCAGCCAATATAACAGTATGTAAGAAACATTTTAATAAAATGTTTGTAACTTAATTTTGCAATATCCTGTTAAACATAATTATTAATAACAAACTACAACATTCACTAATGACTGATTACTATAATTGTGTTGCATTCATTTTCCTTACATGCCTTACACACAGGCGCACCATTTCTCTCCACTAATACTAGCAGCGAATATTTTAGCAGCTGATGACCACTCATTAGTCTTGGACTGACTTGTTTGGCGTGCACAACAGGAAATATTTCGCTTTCGGAGAACAAGAAAAATAGGTTTACTTGTGTTACCCTTATTAATTAGTGCAGCTATTCAGTGTCTGGTAAGTGAATATTCAAAAATTTTTTAATTTTTATTGAAATGTTCTATTATTTTAGAACATTCAAGAAAAATTTTTAATTTTTATTGAAATGTTCTATTATTTTATGTTAAGGATTACTCATTTATTTCAGCCCTTTGTATTCAGCATGTCTCTATCGAAATAAACCTACATTTCTATAAAAATGGAAGCTTTTGTTTTTTGCGGCCTACATAAACTTAAACCTTGTATATTTGGCCCGTGTTAGCCTTTGAGTTTGACATGCTTGTTCTACACCCACATAATCATACCCACCTAGACACGCCCCCCCTCTCCCCACACACACAATCTTATGAGAGAGAATTTAAAGAACCTAGATAAGAGGTATTTATCCTGCCCTTTATCATGCTCTCAGTAATCTGATACTTCATCCTTACTTACTTTAAAATATGGGTTTTCAAACTTGCGTGTGCTCCAAAATCACCCGCATGGCTTGTTAAAACACAGGTTGCTGGAATCACCCACAGCGTTTCTGATTCAGCAGGTTTGGCGTGGGGCCCTAGAGTTTGCATCCTTACAAATCCGCAGGCCCAGGACTGCACTGTGAGAAATGCTCACGACAGCAGCCTGATAGAGCTCATGCTTTCAGATGGTGCTGTCAGCTCAGACACACTACACTTCAAATACTCACCATCTGACCTAAGACAGTTTCATTTCTCTGTGCCTTGTTATTTTTCCCTCTGAAGAGCAGGAACAACATATCGCAAGGCTGTTGCAAGTGTCACATGGGATAAGGGTTTAAGCATGGTGCCTGGACTGGTGAGTGTTCTTTAGTTCTTACTGTTTTTAATAAGAATTCTCTTCCATTCAGAGTTGAATTCTCTGTGTGTTTACAGCGTGGACTTTTTATGTTGCTGATGGAGAAAACATATACCTATCAGATTTGGATATCCAACCACAGGTGGAGAGACTGACAATGCAATAATGGAGACTGGTTTATTTTTTCAGTGCCAGGGACGGCAAACAACCTATTGCATCTTTGTATTCTTTTTCCAACCTAAATTAAAATGTTAGCTTTTCCACACACCATACAATATTTTGGTTCAAAGTGAACTGCCTAACTGCCTTAGCAATTATTAGTTAGATCAATTATTTTCTGTGTATTTTAGATTATCGCATCAAATGTGGGCTCTACTCTGGCCTCATGCATCATCAGTAGGAGTGAAGGGGGAATCCAGGGTTTTAAATTCTTGCTAAAAACCTCTCTCATCCCTTCTCACCAACATCCCCTGCCTCCCCACCGCATCCTGCTTAAAGGTCGGGGACTAATGAGATTGTGCCCTTCATTCTTGTTTCTGTCAATACTCTGTCAGACCTCCAACATTTCCAAGTCCCCTCATCATCCATATCCATCCTTCATTCCAATTAATATGTTTACTTTTTGTAAATCTTTCTTCCTTCTTAATTCCCCAAACTTTCCAATGAGTACTCCAGGACTGTGTCTATTATCACCAAAACCCTCTGAATTCTTAACTAAGTGCCCCAATTTTGTCATCTCCTTGCTCTCTGAAACTTGACTCTCTCTACAGAAACAGCTTCCCATGAGGCTTCTTAAGGAGGGAATTTTTTTTTTTACTTCTGCACTCTTTTGCCACTGGGCCTGGAGATAGGTAAATATTCCCTGGGTACCTTTTGGACCATTCTCCTTATCCTATAAATACCCAGATATGAAGTTCAAGCTATCAGATTATGCCATTCATTACTCTACCTTGTTGCAAGCATTTACAGACCCTTGATCTCTCTCTCTTTCCCACATTTCTTCAAAATTTTAGTATCTAGCAAATTCATATTCATTCATTCTCTCTCTCATGCTTTCTCTGGATTGTAAACTGGGTGTGTGTGTAGAGATAGAGAATAAATTTGCTATGCGTATATAAAAATATATAATTTTATACATGTAATTTATATTTATATGTATATGTTGAGAGAGAATGAAATTGCAATATATATATATATATAATTTGCAATATATATGTATATATAAAATTTTTAGCAATTTCATTGTCTACACACCTGCCATCTCAGATCCTTGACCTTCTCTCCAGTGATCATGTCCTTTACCCTGTTCCAGGCCCTCGCATCTATGATTATAACCTAGACTTTGACATTACCAGTAATTGCACGCCTTCATAATTTTCGTTTTAAGCATTATGCTCTTCAAACACAATTCCTCTTTTTCCAGCTCACTTCCTCTAATGCCCTGAGCCCAAGAATTTAAACCCTTCTAAGATCTATAATTCATTAATTTTATTACTTTCACAATATTCCCACACACATGTTCTTCCACTTTCCCACAGAGTTCATGGTCTATCGTTATAATTACCCCTTTGCACATAACTTCACAGCCTCTTTGCAACTGTATTGTGTGTTTCCAGAAAATTCTCAAACCTGACTAAACCCAATTCTCTTGCTGCTTTGCAGAGCCAAAACAATGCTGACTGCTTTTGTGTCTATATTCACTGCTCTTGTTTCTTGTTGGTGAGATGTCTGCGCCTTTAGGGAAGGCCAACCACTTTTACCCCGGATCGCATCTCTCAAGGGCATGGCTTCAGGAATTGTCCTGCCTCTCTCTCTTGCAGCGTCCATCTCCCCCTTTATTAGTTATTCAAATGAGCAAAAATATTCTCAATTAAAAATAAAACTTGCTCAACCTTACATTCCTTCTCAGTTCTGGTTATATATCTCTGAGCTTCTTTTAGCAAAACTTCTAAATAGAGTTGCTTTAGGATGCATAGTCATCTTTTTCTCATTCTTTCTTGCTTAAATTCACATTAATTACGCCTATCTCTACCACTTAATAGAAGTCTTCAGTTACTATGTATGTTGGTAAACCCACTGGTCAGTTCCTAGTCTTCGTCTGACCTGATTTACCAGCACTATTAGATCACTTCGTTTTCCTTTAAAATATTTTTTAAGTAGGATTTTTGGAGACTCACTTCTGTTTTTTTTTTACTTTACTGGCAGTTAGTTTCTAGGGTGTTTTTTTTCATTTTTTGTAACTTCCTAGACCTCTGAATATTGAAATATTCCCCGGTATTGTCATCACACCTCTCCTATTCTGTTTCCTCACTTGCTAACTAGGCAATCTTATGCAGTGTAAAGACTTTACATACTATCAAAAAGCTGATGACTTCCAAATGTATACTTCTATGTTTTGCAGGATATAGAATTACACATTTTATGATGTGCTCAACATCTCCTTGTAGATACGTAAAGCCATTAAAATTTATCATGTCTGTGAACCCAGCCACATCACATCAAGTTTTATTCTGCCATCCATCATCCTCACGTGCCATTGCTCAGCAAAAGCTGTCAGCTCTATTTTCAAATAATATTTAGAATCTGACCACATCTTACCATTGTTATGCCAACACCCCAATTCAAGCACCAAAATCCCTTAGCTGCGCTGTTGCAATAACTTCAGACCCAGTCACCTGGTTTCTTTTCACCCCACACCCTGCTATTTACTTTCAACGTGTAAATTTGAGTGGTCCTTTAACAACCTAAGTCAAATCACATCACTTCTCTGCTTAAAATATTTTTCAGTGGCTTCTTAATACTTCAGGGTAAAATTCCAAGTCTTTATAAAAACCCTCATGGTCCTAAACAATGTGGCTGCGTTCTTGCCCTTCTAACTCATTTAGAGCACATGTGTGCTGGCTTCTATCTCACCACTATATCCTCAGTACATTGAGCTGTCCTTGACACATACTCGGTGCCTAATTTCTGTTGAGTGAATTGAATGAAATTGGCAGACTTGAATAGACAATTCGCAAAAAGAGGAAAGTTGGCTCTTAAGCATGGTAAAAAGATGGTCAATTTTACTCCTGAGAGAAATGCTAACTCTAGGGAGAACTTTTCATGAGAAGCATCACATTTGTTTACTTTTAAAGTGTTTCCTCCAAAGAATGGTTATTAGTTCCAAGGGGGAAAGGTGATTATACAGTGATCAATTGGGCCAACACATTAACCAGACAATAAAAAATTAGTATCAATAATATTAAAGGAAAATTGCATAGTGTGATGCAAGCATTCAATGAGTAATAAGAAGAAGAACTGTATAGTGCACCAAATGGGATAATGCTATAGAGAACCAGTACAGGGTGTTAGAAGGGATTCTTGAGTCACTCTTTAAATGATTTCACCAATTGGCTGTAACTGATTGAATGGGGAAGGAAGGGGGATCCAAGCCAGGTAGGTCACTTAGAGTACATGCAGGTCATTCCTCTGTGGTCTCTCCCCAACTTCCTATCCCACCACCCTTCTTCATTCTCTGCCCTGTTCTGGGCCCATGGGGCTGGCCCCTTTACACTGGATTCTTGGGAGGTCCCTGGCCCTCTGGCTTTCAGTTCAGAATGGAGGACAGAGGTCTGGATATTTCATCCTTTCAGCCTCATCACTATGGTTCTTACAGTGGTTGTGTGTGTCTTTAGTTACAGCTTTGTTGAGAAGCTCCATATTCCTTTGTTGAGAAATCCCAAACCCTATATTTTGGGTGCCTCAATCTCCCTGATGGATTCTTTTCTTTTGTCCCCTCTCATTGTGAATATACCCCTAATTAAATTCTGCTGGAAAAATAATGGCTAAGTCTTGGTTTTCGGTTGGCAACTTGATCAATACAGAGTGCTTCTCCATTCATTTGGAATTAGGAATAAGATTTAAGCAAATTTGCAGAGACAAGAGACAGAAGTGAAGATCATCTGAGTTCCTATCACTTTCCAGGTGCTGATCCAGTCCTGAGAACCAGCTACATTCCTACACTGTGTCCAACGAGACCTGCCAGTATTGTTGTCATAAGTTACCCCCTTTGTCTCCTTAGGATAGCCCAAACTGGTTTTGTTTTTAGAGCTATGAAATTTTTCTTTCATGCTTGAACTTTTGCTTTTTCTTCAAAAATTCTCAAAACTGTGATATTGTTCTCAACATCCTTCTATTAATAGTTTCATTTAGAATAGAAAAGTAAAATAATGTAAAGCAATTTAAAAATAATCTGGGAGGATATATAACAACTTTTAACAGTATTCTATCTCTGTAGATAGGACTAGAGCAGAATTTTTCTCCATATTGTCTTAATTTATTGATAAGAATCCATAGTTTCAAAAATTAGTATATTCTCATTTTAAAATTTATTTAGATGATAAGTCTATATTTATTTTTAATCAAACTTTAAATTTTGTTCATGGATGATTATTATAAAAATAACATTAGACATAGCTTTATTTGATCTGTTCAATTTGCAAGTGAGAAAAAGTAAGCAGATATGAACAAAAATGATAAATATATTTTACATTTTAAAATGAATAAAACATATATATTATGTTACAAAATGGTATGTAAAATACATATATTCTTTATGTACTGGAAATTTTCCCATAGCTTCAGTATTGATGGGGATTTCTTATTGCTAATGATGTGTTTTAAAGCATTTTCTCCTTAAATGGTCAGCTCACAACAAGCCTCATGAATCATAACTTAAATGAGCCTGGGAATAAGTTTCATCTATTGTAATTATGGAAAAAGAAGCAAATGTATTTTTAAACCTATGCACACTTATGGGTTGTTATAAATCTGCAGATAACCTGCTATAAACCGTTGTAGACGTTAATGTGCTGGTGGGAGCTATTGTATTAGGCAGAGGACTGGCTTCTTTGTGTGTCTGCCATCAGCTAATGGCTTCAGCTTCCCCACCAGTACATTTGGAAGGAGTAACTCCCTTACCTATTCCATCCAGTAATTCTGAAACTGTAGTTACTGGATGTGTAAGTAAATTACATGTGTAAACTTCATTGTAACCAAGTTATTATAATGATAATTGTTCTGTTTAGATTACAATGTAAAAACAATCAACTAGGGGCATTTAGTTTTATATAGTCTATTAATATCTCATATATATAAACTTTATCATGTTTAAGGTGCTTTCATGTGCATAACTTTATTTGGTCCTTGTAAAAGTAGTTCTGGGAAGTGGGTGTAGCAGAAAAATTTCCCCTCTTGTTTTCCACTCTGATGCAACTGAGGTTCAGAATTTCTAATTACTATGGCAGCAATGCTGCTAAAAGGTAGTATTTTTTGAGTATTTGCCGAGGTCTGGGCATTGTTGTATGGTTACATCATTTGGTCACAGTCATGCAGTCATCCAGTGGTGGTGCCTGGACCTGTAACAGGATCTTATGACAACTCTCCTGTGTTTTCCACTAAGCCATTGTGGATTTGGGGTTTATACTCTATATTTGATTATTTATTACATCTATTCATCCAAGTACATTTGGATTCATATTTAATGCAACAGGAGTTTTCTTCTTAAATCCCATTGGAGAAGCAAGAGTCACTGTGTTAGACTGCTGAAGCGTGTGAAGGGAGAGCTGGGTGCGGGGCTGACCCGCAGACCCTGAGCGGCAGAGGAACGATTGCTCTCACACACGTTTCTGTGAAAAAGAACACCAAGGCACTACCTGGCTATCGCTGCCAAGTAGCTCTGTTCGCCTGCCTCCTATGGCTTTTATTGTCATAACAGCTTGAACTAAAATTAACCTCTAGATACAATCAGCAAGGTAAGCATCCTTGAGAAAGTATATGCTTACAAGGTGGGGTCTTTAAAGGCTAAACGTAGAGATTCTAGCAAAACACCCTGGGGAATCAGACTTGTTCGGAAAAGTCAAGGTAGGGGCTGCCGCCTTCGGCAAGGTCCCCTCAGAGGCCCCCGACCTTTCGGAGAATCCTCCTCACGGACATTCCAGCCAGGTCCCTGCTCCCCCCACTGGAGAAACTGGCTACAGGCTACAGTGGGGAGATGTTACTGGTGTTCCTGTGCGTAGCCAGGCTGTGCACAATATGGGATACTTGTCTGAGGACCACAAAACTTCCACCATCCTTACCTACTTTTTGTGCTAACTTCTTTGATCAAAGGAAATAAGTGATAACCTATTCCCTAGGAATAAATACTTGTTTTTCAACCTTTTGGGAAAAAGGTAATAGGTAGAAAATCTTGAGGTGCCTTATGGTACTGGGAGACACAGTGAACCCAGTTTAAGATAAATAGCCAAGGGTAATCTTTTAATGTCTCGTATTTGTATTAGACTTTACTATGCGCATAGTCATTCGTATTTATATTACTACTAGGGGCCCGGTGCATGAAATTCATGCACTGGGTGGGGGTGAGGGGGAATGTCCCTCAGCCCAGCCTGCCCCCTCTCACATACTGGGAGCCCTCAGGCGTTGACCCCCATCAATCTCCAATCGCAGGATCGGCCCCTTGCCCAGGCCCGACGCCTCTGCCAGAG
>NW_006291550.1:587194-590113 GCF_000327345.1 Myotis davidii
CTCCCTGCATTGTGCCTACATATGCAAATTAACCGCCATCTTGTTGGCAGTTAACTGCCATCTGAGTTGGCAGTTAATTTGCATATAGCCCTGATTAGCCAATGAAAAGGGTAGCTCGTATGCCAATTACCATTTTTCTCTTTTATTAGTGTAAAGATTTGAGTCTTGCAAGAGTTTGAGATATAAATATAGTGGAAATAATTCTTCTTTGAATAGTGAAAATGAGGTGCAGATGTCATGGCTCTATCAGTAGCAATACTAATAACTAGTATAAATACTAATAACATTTAATGAAATGGAAGGACAAAGCAGGCAGACAAAGTAAATGCAATGACTCGTGATCCATCTTCAGGAAGGAAGAGGTACGAAGAGATAAGTTTCCATTTGTTCCTATCGTTCAGCAGTCTTCAAGATAGGAAAAACATTTTGACCACGGACCTCCATATTTCAATGCTAAGTACCAAGCATACATTTTCTCCTATGTCAGTTACTTTTTTTCACAAAGTAACCAGAAGGTGCTGACTTTTTATATTTTTTCAACAAGTGATCCCAGAATCCACTGAGCATTTGAAAGATGTCAAAATCACAGTATTCTGTTTCTAAAAATTTAAAAAGTGAGTAGATATGAAATTTTAAAATACTCAACACACTTACTGGTAGATTATGCTAGGCATCAAAATGATATGAGCCTAGAAAAATGTTCAAACATCAGTACTCAACATATTTTTGCTGAAGTATGATTTAATAAAACAGCAACACACTACTTTTTCTTACTCGTTATTAAAGCATTACCTTTATCTTGTCATAAAAAAAGGTGAAGGACTATTCTCTCTGATGAAGAATGTATAACTCATCTCTAAGTTTTGTAGCTCTCTTCAGTGCTTTGCTAAGAGCAAAATTTCCTCCGTATAAAACTTTAATGCTATATCCCTGACTCATTATCAGATATTTTAAATATTTCACTATATTTTAAAATTCTAAATTTTTAAAAATCCTCACCCAGAGATATTTTCCCATTGATTTTTAGATAGAGTGAAAGATAGAGGGAAAGACAGAGAGAAATATTGATGTGAGAGAAACACATTGATTGGTTGCCTCCTGCATGAGCCCCCAGCCAGGGCCCAGGCCAGGGATGAGCCCTTGACTAAAATTAAACTCAAGACACTTTGGTCTGCAGGGTGATGCTCTATCAACTGAGCCAAGCTGGCTAGGGCTAACATTATATTTTTTACACAATTAGCCGCTGCATGACAGCTTTTAGTATTTAGTACTTTGTGCATTATTTGATTCTAACCTTTTGGCTGAAATTGCTCTCCTATGCAGTAAAATGATATACTCTTACCTTGGAATAAATGATTAGATGTATAATTGAATGGATCTTAATAATCTTATATTCTATTTCTGTATCATTTAAAGTTTCTAGTTAAAGTAGAACTCTATTAGTGGGTTCACTTGTGGGTGTTTTCAAAAAGCTCTGTATCTTTTAAAATTATAGACTATATTTACTGTTGAGAATGTGTGTGTGTGTCTGTGTGTGTTTGTGTGTGTGTGTGTGTGTACTCTTTCATTTGCTGTTTCACAGAAACTTGTTCGTGTGTTCCTTTATCCAACTGCATAACAAGCCTCCCATCCTTACATAATTTACTCCAGTGCTTGCTTCTTCAGAATCTCAGCAATGGGTCTCTGCGTTCTCCGAAGGCGTCATCAGCTAGAAATGCATTTTAGTCACTATATTGTGTTCAGTGTGTTGTTTCAGCCTTTTTCTTTTTTTTTCTGCTTTATTCCGATAGACCAAGTGCTGTCCCCCAAAGCTCTGTGCCCTTTTGGCTTGTACTGTGAAATGAGAAATCTTGAAAAAGGCCTTTTATCTTTTTTATTACATTTCATAAAATATTGCTGTATCTTGGATTAAGTATCACATGTCTTGCTGTAACATTATAGAGATTTGTCTTCAGACTCTGGATAATTAAGTTTTCAGTGTGGTGATGGCTTCGTACATCATTAGCTGCTATCTCAAAGCACGATGGATATTTAGGACAAGGTTTGCTTGTAACAATAGTGGATGTAGATGTAAATCTATATTTAAAATAACCTTGATAAATATAAGCTTTTGGAGCCTAGTTTTTGTCAGATGTGATTAGATTTGTCATATTTTTTTTTTTTTACCTTTAAGCTTACAAAGAACTGGTATTTAGAGAAGGAAAAGTGTTGGCTCTGCTTCTGTTGCTCATTTGTGTTTTCATTTATTTTATATCCGAACTGTTTTTTATTTTTGCAGAAATTTTAAAAAGTTGGTATTCTCTTTGTGAGGGTTCATTTGGCCAAATCTATACAACATAAACTAAAAGTTCATTTACTCAGTACATAAAATGTAATATATTGCAATATATGTAAAGCAAGCACATGAGTGGGGTGCTACTCTCATCTACTCTGTGTGGCCGAACTTCCCCTTCTACTTTAGGGAGGACGGTGCTGGAAATGAGGAATCTGACACACTGGTGTGGTGTTGATTCATATCAAATGGAATTTAGTTGTGTCCATTTTATTCAAAAGTAACTATAACTATAACTATAACTATAACTATAACCCATAGGATAGGATATAACCTAATTTTGGACATGGCTGGTTTAGACAACTTCATATGGGAAAGACCAGCAGCAAGTGCATTCAACTCCAACAAGTCAGGTTCTAAATCTGGAGGTTTCCTAAGGCCGTTTTCTTTGGTCCTACTTTTCTTCCTTCTTCCCTTCCCTCCCTTCCTCTTTCCTTCCCTTCCTCTTTCCTCCCCTTCTTCTCTCCTTTCTTTTCTTTTCTTTTCTTTTCTTTTCTTTTCTTTTCTTTTCTTTCTTTCTCTCTCCTTCCTTCCTTCCTTCCTTCCTTCCTTCCTTCCTTCCTTCCTTCCTTCCTTCCTTCCTTCCT
>NW_006291550.1:590154-590366 GCF_000327345.1 Myotis davidii
ATTCCTGTCTTTCTTTTTAGGTAATAAACTTCCTTTTCTAGTTTTATTGAGATACTAGAGGCTCAGTGCACAAAAATTTGTGCATTCAGGGGGCGGGGGGCCCCTCAGCCGAGCCTGTGTCCTCTCACAGTCTGGGTCCCCTCTGGGGATGACCACCTGCTGGCTTAGGCCCGCTCCCTGGGGGATTGGGCCTAAGCTGGCAATCATATAAA
>NW_006291550.1:590853-593068 GCF_000327345.1 Myotis davidii
CTCATTTTTTTCTTTTTTCTTTTTTATTCTGAGATTTATTTACCTTCTATAATGAAAACTTCGTAGCCTTGAGAGGAGCTCAGAGCCAGTTCAGGCGGGCGGGAGGGAAGCCTCCTGCTCACTCCAGCTCCGTGGCCACACAGGCTGAAAGCAGGTATCTGGGGTTTATTTATCTTCTATAATTGATACTTTGTTGCTTTGAGTGGAGCTCAGAGCAGGCTTCAGCAGGTGGGGAAGCTTGGCTTCCTCCATCATTGGGGCAACCAAGCCTCCTGCTTGCTCCAGCTCCATGGCTGCCAGCTGCCATCGTGGTTGGGTTAATTTGCATATAGTGACTCTGGTTGGCTGGTGGGCATGGCTTAAGGCATAGCAAAGGTATGGCTAATTTGCATGTTTGTCTTTTATTAGTGTAGATAATTGACATACAATAGTATGCAAGTTTAAGATGTACAATATGATTTGATATATGTATATATTGTGAAATGATTACCGCGATAAGTTTAGTTAAAAGGGTCATCACTTTACATAGTTATGTGTGTGGTGAGAACTTCGCAAGTTTCCTATACACAGTATTATTAACTATCGTCACCATGCTGTATATAAGAGCCCCATAACTCATTTTATAACTGGAAGTTTGCATCCTTTGACCAACATCTCCCCATGTCCCTTACACCCCAGAACCCTGGGAACCACCAATCTACTCTATGTGTTTATGAGTTTGGACATTTTTAGATTTGATATATAAATGAGATCATACAGTTTTTGTCCTTCTCTGAGTCATTTCACTTAGCATAATGCCCTTAAGATTCATCCATGTTTTTGTAAATGGCAGTTTCATTCTTTTTTATAGATGGACAATATTACTGAGTGGCCAGATTATTATGACCGGCCAGATTATTATGACTACCCCATCAGTACAATGAAGTGAATTAGTTATGCAAATAATAATAATAAGAAAACCTTGAGAGTATTTGCTTAGGAAGTTTTCAATATTCAGTATTTTTGAAAGTGTCAATGAAGTACTGATGGGGTGGTCATAATAATCTGGCTACTCAGTGTATACAATACAGTATTGTTATCTACTATAATGCTGTACATTATATCCGCAGAACTTATTCATCTTATAACTGGAAGTTTGTACCTTTTGACCACCTTTACTTATTACTACACCCCTCACCCCCTGTCTCTGGCACTACGAATCGGTTCTCTGTATGAGTTTGGGTTTTTTTTAACTTCCACATATGAGTGAAAGAATACAGCCTTTTAATGCACCAGGGATTCCTCAAGGCACCGAGCTCTCAGAAGACAAATAACTACACATTTGTTCTTGTTATGAGTATTCTCCGAAAGGAGGATGTGTGCTTGCGATTTGTAGGAAATCCTTGTCCCTAAACCTGTCATTCTGGTTTCAATTTTATAATAGATTCACTTCATTGCCTCAGCAGGAGGCACGTGCCCCTTAGGAATCATCCCCTGCACAAACCAAACTTATTTTAACTCTATTCTTTTATTGATATTCATGCATAGGAATTTTTTCTTTATCTTATGTTGTCTATGTCAGACCAGGCAGAGTATAAAAATGAAGCTATTATAACTAATATAAAACCACATATTTCCTGCCTGCACCCACCTACTCATCATGAGATTGAGTCTTCTCTCAAAAAATTCTGGTAGCCTCTAAGAAAATGAAGCATCATAGCTATTTTGTAACCATAGCTCTTTTCATTATTTCCTGGCTTCTTAGCTTTAATGATAACTACTCCTGCATAACACTGATGTCCTCCAAAGGCACTGCCACCAAGGCTGACATCGTTGCTTCTGCTCTCTGCCCACAAAGATGGTCTGTGCCCAATGTCCAGAGAGCTGATATCTGAAAAGAGGGCACTAAAGCTGCATATTCTCGCGGCAGAGCACTGCTTCTGCGGCTGTTTCCACTTACTGGTGTCTTTATTAAGGCTCTAGAAGACACAAGAAGAGGGTGGCGCCTGTCCATGGGAAGAAGCTTTGTATTTCACTCTCCCGAGGATTGTAGCATCACAGTGCCTGAACCCAAGTACGTAATCACAAAATATTTATTGAGGAAATGAATGAATCTGTGACAAAAATCACAACATAGGTTTTAACCAGCCCCGTGCTTCTATTTGTTGAATTTATCAAAATTGTAAGTAATTGGATTTATATGTAATTGTTTACCCCCCCCCCCCCCCCCCCCCCC
>NW_006291550.1:593782-608437 GCF_000327345.1 Myotis davidii
TTCAGTATTTGTGCTGATAATTTTGTTCTGGGAATTAGAACAGTGTGGGGTAGCTTTCTAATATATATTGATTACTGGATTGTACTGGTCTATTAGTAGTATCTGCTGATGTCATATAAATTGGACTTCACCATTGGGAACTTATAAAACTGTAGTCTGATAAATTCCAATTGGATTGGGTGAGCGAGGAACTTAGTCAAGGATCAACACAGAAAAACATGATCAACCGAAACGGAATTTTGATAAGGTGAACAACTAGTTTGTAAAAATGGCTCTCACTGCCTGGAAATTAAGGTACCCTCATTTAATGAGACTGAATGATCCAAGATACAGTGCATTTCCAAAATCTCTCAGAGTGGCCCAAGATAAGACCAGTGGCTTTCAATGTAATTGTTATTTTGCAGACAGAAAAACATGATCAACCGAAACTGGGAATTTTGATAAGGTGAACAGCTAGCTTGCAAAAATGGCTCTCACTCACTGCCTGGAAGTTAAGGTATCCTCATTTAATGAGACTGAATGATCCAAGGTACAGTGCATTTCCAAAATTCCTCAGAGTTGCCCAAGGTAGGACCAGTGGCTTTCAATGTAATTGTTATTTTGCATGGTTTCAATGGATATTCAACAGATGGTGAAAACCTTTGGACTGTTTGGGAGAGATGGTTAATTTCAGTAGAGATATAGGGAGGGTATCCTCTTTAGGCCAGGAGAAAAGGACTGAGCTATTTTCTGAGCAGGCATAGACCTATTTGGGAGTGATCTGAAGGAAGAGATCCGTGTTGCCACAATATCACTAATCACTTCCCAGATCTAGAAGGGAGCTCTAACTGGCAAATACTATTAGTATCTTTGGGAAACCATAGCATCATGCCATGGTTGGCGCATTTAACAAGCTCTAAGTACAGTGAAATGTGGGCACATAATAGGACATGTGGTGATGCCCAGGACCTGACCTCAAAGAACCATGGACAGGACTAGAAGCTAAGAATTGTGAGTTATAAAAGGATGTAATAATTGAGGGAAAATAAGTGTTTGGTTTTTTTAATCCTCATCTGAGTATATTTTTTTCCCCATTACTGAGCTGCTTGCCCTTGACTGGGAATCAAACCCATGACCCTTCAGTCTGCAGGCTGATGTTTTGACCATTTAGCAAACCAGTCAGGGCAAGTTTTTATTTTGTTTGTTTGTTTCTTTGTTTTCTGTCTGCCTCTTGGATTAATCTATTTTTTTTATTATTTTTTTTTTAGGTAAGTCTAGGCCTTTATTCTTGCAAAGCCCGAGTGAATGATTTTTCACTCAGGCTACCAGGCTGTCTAGAAAGTGGATCAAGCCAATATATATATCCTTTTTGAAAGACCTACTTGTTTCTTAAGGCCATAAAATCTCTAACAAATAGATTAACTTGTGAATGAAAGCACTTCCCCCCCCCGCCCCATATTGCATCTGATGTATTGCTGTGGGCTGTAAGAAACAGAGCAATCAAATATTGGTACAAGTACTTGGAGATTCAAGAGGATTGTTTAATTGAGGGTCTGCCAGTAATCCAAAGGATGATTGAGTTTTTAAGATAGTAAAAGTTAGACAAAAACAGAAGTAGATAAAAGAAGGAAGAAAAAAGCCCTGATCAGTTTGGCTCAGTGGATAGAGCGTCAACTTGGGGACTGAAAGGTCCCGGGTTCGATTCCAGTCAAGGGCATATACCTTGGTTGCGGACACATCCCCAGTAGGGGGTGTGCAGGAGGCAGCTAATTGATGTTTCTAACTGTCTATCCCTTCCTCTCTGTAAAAAATAAATAAAATAGATTTTTTAAAAAAAGAAGAAAGAAGAATAAAAAAGGAAGGAAAGGGAACACAAAGAAAATGAAAATTAAAAAGAAAGAAAGCAGGGGAAGAAAAAAATAATGTATTCCCTTTGGCTCTCATTTTACTGCGTAAATATATTTCAGATTATCAAAAAATTTCATTTGTTTTTTACTACTAATGATAATTTTTAGTCTTTCTCATTTAGGGTTCTATCTAAGAAGGTTTTTGTCTACTGAATACCTATAATGTATGATACACTATTTCTGTTGGCTTTTTGATATACCTATAATAATAAAAGCATAATATGTTAATTAGACTGGACGTCCTTCCAGACCACCTTCTGGATGAAGCCACAGCAGTGGGGACCAAGGCAGGGGCGGCCGCTGCAGCGGCGGGGCCTGAGCCCCTTGCACGAATTTCATGCATCGGACCTCTAGTTGACTATAAACTGGGGACTATTATTTCTACTCTCAGAAATTCTATAGTCTAACTTCTATGTTAGTTTTGGAAGTTAAACCTGTTAACCCTGGTAGTGGTGTAGGATATAGCGCTGCTAAGAGTTCTCTGGATTTGACAGCATAGGTTGTTGGCCATTGGGCACTGCCTCACCCTGCTGCTCATATGAATTTGCTGATTTGACTTGTGCCAGGACCCTTCTGGTCCCCTTAAACAAGGAGGTCTGAGGCAGCAATTCTTTCATCTTTTCCGCCTTTGGTTCCCTGAGAGGCTAATTATACTCTCTTACTCTTAGAAATTTTCTTCTTAGCATTCAACACTATGAAAGTAAGATTTGAAAATAGATATCTATAGTATTGCATTATTTTTTAAGTAATTATTTTTGTAAGCATGAAAGGAAAATGGATATTTGACTCTTAAAACCACATTTTAAAGTTATATGACTTCTAAAAAACAAGACTTATTCTAATTTGTGTAGTCTATCATGTGTCTGCATTAAATTATTCAGCATATTGATCAGAGATCCTGTGTGAGGTGTAAGTGGATGCTACTGCATTACATCATAGTTATCTAACTAAGGGAAAAATGGTCTGAAATCACTTTCTCCCGGCAAATCACAAACCCTTGTCTCGTTTTAAACTTATTTGATTTTGAAATGAATATTCCTTGTCCCTTTTTTCCAACGTAGAACATATTTTTTTGTATTTAAAAAATAATTAGTACTTACAACTTTCTTAGAGTAAGAGGGACTTTTTTACTAGTTTATTTCAATATCATTTTTTTGGTGAAATTGGGCTTATGTGACATTTAAATAAAATAGTAAAAATTTTGGCCCAAATCCAGATATTTTCAAATATTTTGATGTTTATCTTTTAGGAAAAAAACTGTGTGATAAATATAATTTTAACCGTTTTTTATAATGTTACTTTTCCTATAATTATCTTGAAATTCAGAGGAATGCTAGTCCAGAATTTTTTGGTAGCTGTAATGATGAAGTTGAAACACACACACACACACACACACCCACACACACACACACACACACACACACACACAAAAACACAAAACCTATATGGCCTTATATCAATTCTCTTTGGAATATTTTGCTTACAATAATTTCCAGTTCAGTAAGCCTTCTTGATGGCAACACTAAATGTTTCATGTTAATTCAATGTGTAATTAATTTCACTTTCATTAATCTTGCCACATGTAGTTGAAGAATAAAGCCAGATGCTGCAAAAATATTGTTTAAAATACAAAGTAAGAAACTTTTACAAATGAAAAACATCAGTGGAGATTCAGAGGTATATAAGGTGGTGATTGGTTAATGCCAGAGTTCTGCATACAATTTTATAAAAAACAAAGTGGTAATTCACTTCACAAAAATAACAGGAAATAAACAGAAATA
Source organism: Myotis davidii (assembly GCF_000327345.1). Lineage (NCBI taxonomy): Eukaryota > Metazoa > Chordata > Mammalia > Chiroptera > Vespertilionidae > Myotis > Myotis davidii. Next base: position 597,450 of record NW_006291550.1, read on the forward strand.
GAACTTTGAGCAGTTAAAGGTAGAAGAAAAGAAAATGTAGTTGCCTGCTATTAGACAAAATGAGTGTACCTGAACTCCAGATCCTTGCGTATATTTATCGTTCATTCATTCCACAGATAGATGCCAGATATTATCCTATCTCCTGATTACACTATGTAATAATTCACGAGAGAAATAGCAATCATTTTATTTTATTTACAAATAAAAATAAATTTCCTTAATCTTATGCAAAGTCAGAATTTAAGGACTCCTGTTGGCTTGGAATTATAAAATTTTAGGATTTCAAAAGATCTTACAGTGAGCTGGCCTGGCCGTTTTACATTTGAGGAAACCGGGGCCAGAACCCGATGTGGCATGGATCAAGAACAATGTGGTTCTGACTGTCATGCAAACATCCTTCTTTTTCAGTTACAGAAGTCCAAGTGCTCTATGGATTCCAGATCAAACAGCCCCCTTCCACTCCTTGAAGTGTATGAGAACTACTATGCACACAAGCACTAATTATAGATCATAGCACCATTTATTGGGTGTCTCATATATATTACCCACCTGAGGATATTATTAATAATTCTAACAAATTGTGAGCTGGTAACTATTGTTCCTCATTTTACTAATGAAAACATTAAAGCTCAGAAAGGCAAATTACCTCGTTCAAATTCATATGCACAGTAAATAACAGTAAATAGCTATGCTAAGGCCTGGTCTGACTATTCCCAACAGTCTCAGAGGAGGAGTTTGGAAGAAGAGGAGATATGAGTCTTCTCACAAGTGTATAAAATATCACCAGGGTGAGAATTCACCTAATGAAAGACTTCCTGTCACTGAGGAAAACACCAATATCAGACAACATATATTGGTTTTTAAAAGTTAAGTTTAAACTGAGGACATGACACTTATTCTATATAATTAAAGATATGTAAAAAGCAATGTATACATATATAGTATTAGAATTTTCTGTTTGCCACAGAAAATTTAAAAATGATATGCACTATGGATATGGAATCTAGTCATATCTATTTCCAGCATTTCATTTGACTATTTTTTAGGTTTTTATCTCTTTAATGTATTTCTCATTTGTTTAGACATACATAGATCATTTAACTTATTAATCATAGATATTTTTAAGTCCTTGTCTGTAAGTGCCAACATCTAGGACATCTCTGGGTTTAGTTCGATTGGTTGTTTTTCCCTTGACAATGTGCAGTTTGCATTTTAGCCTTTTTGTGTGTCTCATACTTTTTAGTTAAATGACAAACATTGTGTAAAAGAATGGTAGAGACTGAGATAAATATTTATGCCTGGATATTGGCACACCTCTTCTATCAAATCATTAGTGTGGGAGTTGAGCGAATACAGTTGAGCTGCGTTTGAGTTTTATTGTTAGAGTTATTTCAAATGCTGTGGGTTGCTGCTACCTTGGGATTGGGCTTCGAGTGCCACATTTTTTTTCTTTTTTTTAGAGAGGAAGGAAGAGGGAGAAAGAGATAGAAACATCCATGATGAGAGAGAATCATGGGTTGGCTGCCTCCTGCAAGTCCCCACTGGGGATTGAGCCCACAACCTGGGCATGTGCCCTTGACCAGAATCAAACCTGGGACTCTTCAGTTCGCAGGCTGACACTCTATCCACTGAGCCAAACTGGCTAGGGCTTGGAGTGCCACATTTTCCTCACTGTGTCATACTTCCCTTTCATGATCCACTTTGCATATCTGGGCCACAGTGGGGATTTCTCGCCACACTCTTACCCCTCCACCAGCAGCGGACAACTTTTGTTACTTTCTCCCAGGCTGCTAAAGACAGATAGTATGATTCCTAGATCTTCTCCATAGATCAAGGCTTTTGTTTCAAAGAATGGTTCACAAAATAGACATATTTCGTGCTTGTTTACCACCAAGGGGGCTCTTTGGGACCTCCTGCTCTGATCCCAATATCTTCTGTGAGTACCTTGTGGAGGCCTATGGAAAAGAGTTTATGAGACACTCCTTGCATCAGGGTTTATCAACTGTCTCACGAATCCACAGCCAGCCTAAGTGTTAGTTATTTCATTGATTTTTTTCTTATTCTCTTTCATGGTAGGTGCCCCTCTCTCCTGTGTTTTCTTGAAGGTGAAACAGTTCTGGTGCCCATCTCTCCTTAGGAACTCAGGTCACCAAATTGTTCTGAAGCCTTAGCTCTCCGACAGGCTCAAGAAAATTTATGATTTTGTAGATTTTCTAACTTTCTCTTGTTGTTAGAGTGAATTACATCTTTCCCAACTTTCTATTATTGGCAGTAGAACCCCCTGCCCCATTCATATTAAAAGAGAAATCTACCCATTTTGCTTATTCTTGGTTCTAGATATTTGTGCAATAATAGCTGAATGAACAGTCTAAATTTGGGTACTTTTTAGTCCTTAAGGATATTCCCTCATGATTTAAAAAATATAAGTCTGGGAATGCAATGAGGTTGGATGTTACAGTGAATCTACACACTTGTGTTTTTAGCAAGACAATACTAGCTGGAAAACATGGTTTTGCCACTGATTATCAGGGAGCATTGATAAACTTAACCACTTTGAGCAATAGTTTATTACTTTGTAATGTACTTTTAAAAATTCCATCATTTTCATAATGTTGTGAAGAGTAGAATATACTTATTCATTCATACTTGAGAATCTACAGTGTGAATCAGACACCATTGAAGGTGCTGGAGACACAGGGGTTACATAACAGAAGCGATCCCTTGGCCTTACAAAGCTTGCATTCTGTTGAGAAAAGACAGACTCTAAACACATAAAATAAAATATGTTCAGATAGTAGTAAGTGCCTTGAAGAAAAGTAAAGCAGGAATCAGCTTCTCTGAGTAGGTGACTTTTGACTAGAAACTGAATGACAGAAAAGACAAAAACTCCCTCATACTGTCAGTATTTGATTGACCAGTGTTTTTTTTTTTATATAAAAGAAGTATTTGGCTCCTCTTTTTCTTTGAAATCTAGTCTCTTTCTTTACCCAACAATCTTCATCTTCCTATTGAAAATATGTCTTCCTTCTTATTCCAATCCCATAGATTCATCATCGTTTTTAATTTCTCTTACTTCTTTCTGAATTCCCCTCTTGAGATTTTCCTTTAGCTTAGGAGACTATCCTGCATTTATTAGGAAAAAATTTACCTACTGGTGTTTTGTTTTTCTCATCCTGAGTTCTGAGCTCTGAACAAATATCTGTATCATTCTGCCCTTACTGGTTTGGCTCAGTGGATAGAGATCGGCCTATGGACTGAAGGGTCCCAGGTTCGATTCTGGTCAAGGGCATGTACATTGGTTGCTGGCACATCCCCAGTAGGGGGTGTGCAGAAGGCAGCTGATGGATGTTTCTCTCACATTGATGTTTCTAACTCTTTATCCTTCTCCCTTCCTCTCTGTAAAAAATCAATAAAATATATTTAAAAATATATATATCTGTTTCATTCCATGGTCTTTACAATATGAACAGTTAGTACTTTTCTAAAACATAAGTTATACAAAATTTTTCCCCATAGTTTTCAGCAATAAGAACAGAGGCAAAGTTGTTTTAAGAAGAGTTGGGTGTTTTTATTTACTATATATTATGTTCATTGTATTTCTAGATCCATAAAACATGGTTTTTTAAATCCTTACCTCAACCTAACCGAAAAGCACCTGGCATTGGTTAATCTCTCTTCTTGCCACAATTTTAGTCTGTCTTTTTTCCCCCCCTAGATCCAAAACTGACCATTTTTACTCAGATCTCTCTTACAAAAAGCATTTTATTCCAAAGAGAATGAAAAACAAACAAAAAAACCCCATCTCCTTGGCCCCTTTCTTCCTATTGCTATAGTTTCCAGAATTATGTATGTATTTACTCAATGCTGTGTCAAATGGTTTAATTCCTAAGCATTTTTTTAGGTGTTGTGGTAAGACATTAGACTTTAGAGGCAAATAGAATGCAATTCAAATAACTCCTGGGTTCTGATCTATGGGGCCTGGATATCTAGCTTCCTCGGGCTTAAATTTCGTCCTTTGTAAAATACAAACAGTACCATTCAGAACACTGAAATAATAAAAATTAGAGGCAGTATATATAAAGGGTGATTATAAACACATTTACATTTTAGAGCAAATGTATGTAAAGCATCTAATACAACATCTGCCCCATTGAAAGTGTTCATTAAGGGATCAGTGTTATTTGTTATTTCAGTAAATGAGAGCTCTAGATACATTCCAATTAAGAAATGACAAAGATTACATAATGTCTGGTACCTGGTGTCGCAGCTTATTTTTATCCTGTCCCAGCAGTTTTATTGATTTTCTTTACCCTGTTTCTTGTCTACCCTTTTCACTGGAATTTCTAGGATTCTAAAAAGCAAAACAGGTAAACCAGATCTTTGCTTCAGATTTTCTTTCTTTGACTCCCTTGACTTTTATTTTTCCTTTGTCCCATTTCAGGTTTCTGGAGTTGAACTGTCTTTTCTCTTAGTCAGTTTCCATTTTTATGTGACTCTGATCCTTTGCCTTTCATTAACTGGGGTCTGAGAGGAAGCAAGGAAGGGACAGATAATATGAGGTCTCAGCACAACCAATCCTCACCAATGTACCTGTGTGGTTTTTTTTTCGTACTGTTTTTCTTTTGGAAAGAAAATTCATAAGGCTCCTTCCTGCACTGTGGCCTTCCTATCTTCCCCCTGTCAGTGATCACTTTGGCTTTTTTTTTTTTTTTTGCAGGTAAAACGCCTTATTTTAGAAAACTTACGCCCTACAAGTGTCAATGTTACTGTCTTAAATATACGTATTTGCAACTGGCAAATAAAACTGGCAAACATATCTGAGTCTCACATTTGATTCCTATCACAGGACATTTCTACCTGACCAACAGATCTCTCTGCGTCAATGTTTCTGAAACCTGGCTAACCATGAGAATCACCTGAGAGGTTGTGAACTACTAAATGCCTAAGACTCACCACGATTAGTTCCGAATCTCTGAGGGTAGGGCTCAGGCCTCTGTATTTTTTAAAACCTCCTACTTGATTCTGATGGACAGACAGTTGAGAAACTCCTATAATGCATTTTCTAGTTTCTAAGCTCACTTTTATTTTTAATTTCCATTTCAATGGTTCTAGACAGCCAGATAAATAATTTTCCAAATACTTTTTCATGTTTTTTTAGTGGATTTTTTTCTTTAATAAAACAAGAAAAAGTGGAGCTGCTCTGGAATGAGTGTGTGGAGGTCTACCTAACCAGGAGCCCTCAGTCTGTATGTCAGAACCCAGGAGGCCACTCACAGAACTTTTTGAAAACCTTCAGCCTAGGATAGTGAGGAGTAGCACAGGTGTATAGTGAATACTTGAGGCATCTGAACAACACTTCCTGGCCAATTGGTGTAGAGCTGTATAAACATTCCCATTTTCTATTCTATTTATGTCATGATGTGAAAAATATTGGCAAGTACTAGTCAGCAAAATTGTTTTTAAGTTAGTTTTGTCATCATAGATATGACTACAGATTTACTGCACAAGCACCACAACAATTTATAGCTTAATGAACAATTTGTAGAATCTTTAACAACTTTTACAAGTTTACATGTTTGCCGCTTCTGCATTCTTTTCTGTTGCTTTCTTTCCAGTGTTTATTGGTAGTAATTTCAGAAAAAGTATGTACTGTAATTAAAAATTAATCCACAACTGGTTATAATAGGTGACACTAAATCGAGGAATCATTTTCCATCACCGTTTCTCAGGATTTCTCAGTGGGTACGAGCCTGTTTATGTGTGTGTGTGTGTGTTTTCAATGGAAATCTTTCTACCCAGAGTGGAATAGATTTTTGCTTCTGGCTTATTGCCTGATTTTTGCCTGAGATTCCCAGCAGGCACGCACACGCTGGGCCATTGATTCTCATCTCATTTCATGCATATAATAAATTGCTGTTGGGTGTAGTTTGAGGGTCTGAGTGAATTTCAGCTGTCATCTCTAAGGCAGCCTACCTAGAATTAGATCCTGGCATTTCAAATGCTATTTGTCTTCATTAATCTTCACTCTTGTTCCATTTGTCCTATACAGGTAATGTGACCTGAATAGCTTAATGGTGTCTCTGTGCTGGCAGGCTGGCTGGGACTGAAATACAGACATATCCTCCAGACGCTGTTACCTGTAAAATCTAAGTAATATGAAATCTATTCTTTTCGTAGACTTGTTGTTAATTTAGCTTGGCTTTTATTATTATCTTTTTGATAATCTGATACCGTGATTGCTGCTGTCCTCCTATTTCATGTTTATAGCACAAGGAGTATGACAGGCTCCTGAAATCTAAACCAGTCTAAAAATTTCTGTTTAATTCAACAGGTATTTAATAAGTCCCAACTACCTCCTGGGTAGTGGTTTTTCTAGATTAAAAGTGCTTTGAGATCAGGGAGCAATGTCTTAATCTCCTTCATATTTCAACTCTAATAGTGAATGACACATAGTAGGCCTTGGAGTAAAATGTAATGATATGCTAATGAAGTGGGGAATACAAAAGAAGTGCATGTTAATTGTATTTGAGTATAGAAATCCCTTCGCAGAGGAGACAATCCCCTGATCTGGAAGCCTTACACATCGGTCTGTTTTAATGCTCTTAACATCATTATGTGGTAGGCATCATGCTCTTCATTTAAGATGACTAGCAAGACTCAGAGAGGAAGAAACTTATGCAGGTTACATAATGTATTACTTGATATACTTGTTTAATTTGAAATATAATTCATACAGAAAGGCAGAATCAGGGTTTAGATTCCTTAACTTTCCAGCTTTCAGATGAATATGTTGACATCCTGGCAGCCTCCAAAGGGAACTAATAGTTTTAGTTTAAAAAATATTAGTATTAATTCATAAGTTTGAACTAATACATTTGCTGCTTCAATCAATTGTAGCCATTATTCTTTTGATGCTTAATTTTTCTACTTTTAGCCACGGTGTTTCTTTGAAATTGCTTTGGTGTCCTTTTGATACTAGCCCAGTAAGTACTCTGATATTTTTCTTTGTTTCTTGTACAAAAACATGCAGCAGGTTCATTTTGTATATTTCCTGACTGAGATCTGGAATTATATATTTCTCTAAGGAGTCCTGGTTGTTGTTTAGTTTTTAGAGACCATAATTTGAGCAGTTGTGATGTTTTTCTGGGTTTTCATTACTTCTGGGTTATTTCAATGGGTAGAACTAAAAAATACTTTTTTTTTAAAGAAAGAAGGAAATTATGGGTTAATAAGGAATTTATAATTCAGGATTAAAAATGCAGGTTTTTACTTAATTAATAATATGTTTATTTTTTTCTCTTTCAACAATGTCTTAGTTCTGAATAATATTAGTATAATTATTTATTTGCATTAAATAAATTGTATGTATAATAATTGCAAAATAACAATATTACTAACAATAGGCACACTATGCCTACATTTTGTTTTCACTTAAATATATCCTGAAGATTATTCCATATCTGTGTATAGAGATATTCCTTTTTTCATAATTTATTTTGACATCTTTTCAAACTACATTAAATTAGCAATAATAGTAAAAAAATACCACAAAACATAAAATCCTCTTATACTCCATTATTCCCTTCACATAAATGCCTTGATTATTGATATTTTACCAAATATGGTTTATCACTTATATTCCCTTTTTGTTTCCATATATTTGTACATGTATATGCTATATATTTTATGCTTATTATCATTATTATTTATTGAACCACTTGAGTGAAATTGCAGACATAGTGCCTTATTACCCCAAAATATTCCACTCTCTATCCCCCCTACTTTCTAATAAATATAATATAATTATCCAAAGAGGAAGTCAACATCCGACTCACAGACCCCATTTACATCATAGCAACTATCCCAACAATGCATCATTTTTTTGGTCTGTCCTTACTCCAATCCAGTATTACATACAGATTTTAGTAGTGGTGTTTCTCAAGTCTCTTTTGAATTTATCACTTTCTCATGATTCATGAATTTTATTGACTACAGGCCTCTCAATCTGTAAGACGTTATTCAACCTAGATTTCTTCATTGTGTCCCCATGAGTCTCGGCAGGAATGTGATAAAGGTTGTGCTGTGTTCTCCTCAAGTACATCAGGCACAAATGGCTGCTCTCATCTCAACACTGGTGATGTTAACCTTGAGCATCGGGCCATGGTGGTGTCTGTCAACTAGCTCCACAATGATGTCACTATTTTCCATTTCTAATTAATAGGTATTCGGTAGAGAATACCTATTCTCTCTGTCAATATCTGGTTCCTTATCAAACATCCAACCACCAGCCATACCCTTTGTTGATGATTCTCGACTGAATTAACTACCCTCATCTTAGTTTTAAATAGTGAATTTCTATTTCTATTATTCCTTTTTAAATTCTTTAATTGATATCCTGCTGTCAGGAAAAGATCCTCCTTCTTCCATTTATTTATTTATTCGTTTATGTAGTATGGACTTACAGATTCCCATTTTGTCAACATGCTATAATCCATTATTATTATCAATTTTGGTGCTTAAATTATTGTAGATTTGGCCAGTGGGTATCCATTCAAGCTGATTTCACTATCTTTTTATTTTTTAAATTATTATAATAGTGTGTATTTTGAGTATACATTAAAAAAATATTGACAAATGTATACATCTGTGTAACCATTGCTACCAACAAGATATGGAACAAATTCCATCACCCTCACGATGTACCCTGTGCCCCATTCCTCTATCCCCAGCCTCAGGCAACAATTTGAAATCTGAAGATATGTTTTAGAAAAAAAATGGCTTTCATTGAAACGTGTATTCCATTTACATTTACTATACTAATGGACATACAAAATTCTCTCTGCATTCTTGTCTCCTTTATAATTCATTTTGAAAAATGTATTTCCCCTTTTTCTCTTCTATTAGCTAGATAGTTACACTCTTTTTTATTTTCTTAAATTGATTAAGGTATTACATATGTGTCCTTATTCACCCATTGCCCTCTTCCCCACCCCGACCCCCTGTTTATGCCCTCACCCCGCTGTTGTCTGTGTCCATTGGTTATGCTTATATGCATGCATACAAGTCCTTTGGTTGATCTCTCCCCCTTACCCCTCCTCTCCCCTACCTTCCCTCTGAGGTTTGATTGTCTGATCGATGCTTCTCTGTCTCTGGATCTGTTTTTGTTCATCAGTTTCTGTTGTTCATTATATTCCACAAATACACTCTTTTTAAAACTTTTTTCAGTGATTACCATGCATCATTGTTTCATTAAAGTCTAACATAGATTAAAATGTAATTATTTTTGGACAATTAAAAGAATTGAGAATACTTGACTCCATTTACATCTCTCAAGTTACATATCAAGAATGTTTATTTAATTTCCATTAACTATAATCCACACAAGAAATCATTATCATTATGATTGTTGTTCCCTACAATCAATATTTATCCTCTTCATTATTTTTCCATCCTGCATCTCTGACCTTCCATTTGGTATGATATTTTAATACTCAGTGTAATTCGGTTGTATTGGTAAGCTATTCACTCAGTTCTATTTATCAGAAAATATCTTTATTTATCTTTTCACTCTCTTTTTAAAAAATATATTTTTATTGATTTCAGAGAGGAAGGGAGAAGGAGAGAGATATAGAAACATCAGTGATGAGAGATAACCAAAGATTGGCTGCCTCCTGCACGTGCCCTACTGGGGATTGAGGCTGCAACCTAGGCATGTGCCCTGACTGGGAATGGAACCCTAATCTCCTGGTTCATAGGTCGACACTCAACCACTGAGCCACACTGGCCAGGATATATTTTCATTCTGGAATATTTTTACTGCATACAGAAATCTAGTTTGGCAGTTACTATTTCTCAATATTAAAAAAAAAAATCAATGGATTGTTTTCCATTATCCATTGTTTCTGTTGAAAACAATCAATGTTATTTTTTTTCCCATTGAAGACATTCTTTATTGGCTACAATGGTTAACATGCTTCAGAGAGACAATATTCTGTGTATTTCTTTTTTTTTTCTTGGTTATCAAATAATCTTTAATAGAAATATTTTCCTTTGTAGTTCTTAACTAGCCCGACATTCCACTGCACCACTGTTGATATCATCTGTGATGTCATGAGGGTGGCAGCCATCAACATTGTAGTCCACAGACCGGGCAGTCCCCAGGATCTCTTTAATGGTTTCAGAGAGTTCTCTAGCTACAGATCGGTGCCGCATCTGTCGGGCAATGCTGACAATCTCATCAAAAGTGATATTTCGACTGTGGTTAATGGTTTTTTTGCTTCTTTCTGTCTCTTGGCGATTCTTTGAGGACTTTGAAGATCAAGGCAGAGGCAGAAGGCACTACCTCAGTCTGGGCGTGTCTATTCTGAATGGTCAGTTTCACTGTAATTCTCAGACCCTTCCAATCACTGGTTGCTTTGGTGACGTCATCACCAACCTTTTTTGGAGACAGGCTCAGGGGGTCAATCTTGGGGTGCAGAGCAGACGTGGCACCCACTTCCTCCCCCGTGCCCCTCAGGGATACGAGTTTGACTTGAACTTCTGCGGAATGGTGGAGGCAGCTGGTGTCGGATGAACCTGGATCCGGGACGACCAAGGAAAGTTGCATCTGAGCCTCCTCCGAGCCAAAAGCCTAAAGCTGGCTCTGGAAGCGCTGCCCCAGCTTTCCAGCGGAGCAGACAGAAAGGTACTGGAAGAGCTGCTGGACAAGTTCAAGAGCGGGATGCTCCTGCAACTCACCTGTTTCCAAGCTGCTTCTTCAGCCTTGATGAAAACAGAAATGCCTCCAAAGTAAGGGTCATCCAAAGATAACAAGTGATGAAGTTATTCTCTTTAAGTGCCCTAAAGGTATCTACACTAATAAAAGAGAAAAATGGTAATTGGCATACGACCCTACCCTTCTCCTTGGGTAATCAGGGCTATATGCAAATTAACTGCCAACTAAGATTGGCAGTTAACTGCCATCAAGATGGTGGTTAATTTGCATATGT
>NW_006291550.1:608840-616071 GCF_000327345.1 Myotis davidii
GAGGGCTGGGGGCAGAACCAGTGATGGGGGGAAAAGAGGGTCCCCTGCCCAGGCCTGACACCTCTGCCCAGGGTCCCCTGGCCAGGCCTGATTATGCGATTGGAGGGTGATGGGGGTCAACGCCTGGGGTCTCCCAGTATGTGAGAGGGGGCAGGCTGGGCTGAGGGACCCCCCCTCCCCACACACACACCCAATGCACGAAGTTCGTGCACCAGGCCCCTAGTTTGTATATAAAGCATTACATTTGCAGTTTTTCTCCTTTTTTTTCTCTCCTGAATTAGTAGCTTAGAAAGATGTTGGTATATGTTTTATTTCAACCAAAATACTCTTGTTTGAAATGCCAAGCTTATTAAGAAATACTCAGCTTTAGGCTTTTGGCTTGGATCAATGTTACTTTTGTTGTGTGTTTTTGTTGTTGTTGTGTTTTTTTTTGATTTTTTTTTAGGATTATCTCTCATTTTATCTTGCTTCCTACAAATATTTGTCCTTGATTTTGTGCAGCTACTACAATGTGGGTTTATTTCTATTTATCCTTATGGAGGTGCATAGTGCCTCTTGGATGTGTGACTTGGTGCCACTCATCAGTTTTGGAAAATTCTTAGCAAATTTCCCCCCACATATTTACTTTCTTCATTTTCTCTCTTGTGATTCCAAGTTAAAATGCTGGAGTTGTTTGTTTTATCATATTATTATTTTTTTAAAATATATTTTATTGGTTCTTTACAGAGAGGAAGGGAGAGGGATAGAGAGTTAGAAACATCGATGAGAGAGAAACATTGATCAGCTGCCTCCTGCACACTCCCCACTGGGGATGTGCCTGCAACCAAGGCACATGCCCCTGATGGGAATCGAACCTGGGACCCCTCAGTCTGCAGGCCGACGCTCCATCCACTGAGCCAAACCGGCTAGGGCTCAGTTCTTTATTTTTATTTGTTGTATAATTCACTCCAGAATTTCTATTTGACTCCTTTTTATACTTTCATTTCTATGAGAAATTATTGTTTGACATGTCATTTCTAAAACATATTATTATTCATTATTTTAAAATTTGAATCTTCATACAACCATTGCCTTGATCACCCTTTAGTCTGTTTAGTTTTTCTATTTGTTTTACATTACCTCATACATTTCATACGCCTAATTATTTTCTATTGTGTGCTGAACATTGTTTAGGAAAAATTATGAAACTAATTTGAAGCTCTGAATGACATTCTTGTAATATGGAGTCACTCTTATTTGTCTTGGAGGCAGCTAGGCATAGAGTATCATAATCCAGTCAGGAAATGAGGTGATTCTGTACTATGAGGCAGATATATTGCTACTTTACCCTTATTACACTAAGGTGAAGCCCTGGATGATTTACCAGGGTTTACTCTTTTCGTTGGACCCTGAACTCCAAAATGTGTCCAACAGGATAATGATTCCATATGCTCTGTCCTTAGCCTCCAAACTGGTGTTCTGAATCAACACAAAATTTGAGAATAAACATTGGTGCACATGCAGGGCTTACCTCTCTGTGATTACCTACTCTTCCCTGTCTTGGCTCCACAATTCTTCAATGCCTTGGTAGCTTTCTTATGCCACTAAATATGACTTTTAGAATACATTTCTCCACATTTCTAAGTATACTTGCAGCAGGATGTGTGGTCCAATAATAGACTGCCATTTCCAGAATTAAAACTCAGGATCTTTCCTTAACAATCATATTTTTTAAAAAATGCCCCTTGCTAGTATTTAGATAGACATTTTCTATGTTGTTCTTCCTGTATAATAAAGAGCTAATATGCAAATGATTGTCACACCCTAGTGCATTTGCGCCCTCACAACCTTGTGCCAGGGCCGGGGATCCTGAGGCCGCGTTCCCTGCCCTGGCACCAGGGCCTGGGGACCTGGGGCCACGTCTCCTGCCCCAACACCGGGGCCGGGAGACCTGAGGCTGCACCAGGGGACCTGAGGTTGAACCCCTGCCCACAGGGCTTGACTGTAGATGTGAGGCTGTGCCACCCACACCTGGCACCAGGCCGGGGGACCTGATGCTGCACCTCCCGCCCTGCAGGGCTTGACGGGGGTGGGGACAGCTGGGTCTGGGTCTCACGCAATTTCGAGGTGCATGCGACTGGGCAGGGCCTTGACTCTGGGTCCCGTGGCGTGCCCCAGACTCTGACAAGAGGGAGATTTTCATATACATTTTATTAATTTTCTTCCATCTCTGACACTTCTATTACAGAGAAAGGGCAAATAGCAATATTAAAATATTTCCTCTAATTAATTCCCTTTTAATGTGCACGGATTGTGTGCACTGAGCCACTAGTATATTAATAAACTTGTTAAGCTTTCTTAATATTTTGTATTTTTATACATCCTGTTGTCTTCACTTTGCTGGTGATTATAGCTACCTGACTGGTATTCTTTAGAGCCAATTTAGTATATCTATTCTACACACACCCACACACACATAGTACACAGATATTTAAAAAATAAATTTGATTATGTTACTCCTTTTCAATGATTTATCAGCATAACAAAAATAAGACCTAATTTCTTTATTTCCTACATAGTCCTGTGATATCAGGTTTCTGTATTTTCTTGCAAACTAGGCTCCTTCTTCTACAAACTCCAACAAAACAGACTTTTCCCTAGTGCTGTCTTGAGTGCTTCCCATTAGGAAAAAAATAACTCAGATAGCTGTGCAAAGAAGGCTATGTATTCTTTATATTTCAGCTTAAATGTCATACCTATAAAGTTTTCTTCTCTGATAATCTTATCTAAATTGTATCTAGGTCTCTCCCACTGGCCTTACTATTTATTCCTTTTCATTAAATCTTGTTTGTTTTCTTTGTAGCACTTCCATTTTTTAAGTCCTATGTTGCTTGGGGAGTTTATTTTTTTAATTTAAAAATTATTTTAAGTGGTCTTCTTATTAGAATGCTAAAACCACAAGGGCAAGGATTACTGTGTTTTGCTCACTCTTGTGTTCCCAGTATCTGGGATTGTGCCTTGCTCATAGTAGATGCTCAATAAATATTCCTTACATACATTATTGTGGCTTTATATTTTTCTAAATATTACTAGACCTCTTTTTAGAAAGATACAGCTTGTTCATTTAATTCAGGGTTTAAAGTTATGGATGAGTCCTCTTTTTGTCACCAGCAGCATATCAGAGTCTCAACTTTATCTGTAAATAACAGGATTTGTTTCTCCATGTACTAGGATCATTCTCCCGTTAACCAACTGCCCTTATGGTTGTGGGGAACCATACAGAGGGAGAAAAGTTAAAGTATCTTTTTTTCTACCATGTAGTGGGAATCAGACTATGTTTTTCTTTTTTTAATCTTTATTGTTGGGAATATTATAGATGACCCCACTTTTTTCCTCTCATTTCCCCCTCTACCTGGTTCCTGCCCCATCCCAGGTCTTCACCACCCTATTGTCTATGTCCATGGACAATACATGTTAACATATAAGTTCATCGGTTAATCTCTCCCAGCCCCCACCCCACCTCCCTTCCCTCTGAGATTTGTTAGTCTGTTCCATGTTTCCATGTTTCTGGTTCTATTTTATTCATCAGTTTATTTTGTTCATTAGATTCCATATATGAGTAAGATCACATGACATTTGTCTTTCTCTGACTGCCTTATTTAGCTTGGCATAATAATCACCAGGTCCATCCTTGCTGTCTCCAAGGGTAATAGATCCTTCTTTTTTACTGCTGCATAGTATTCCATGGTGCAGATGTACCACAGCTTTTTTATCCACTCATCTACTCTTTGCTCATCAGACTACACCTTGGTCAATCTAATCCTGTCTTAGAAAGAAGAAACTCCATGACTGTTTATAGTTTAGTAATATGATATTTTTTGTTTTCCTACTAGGTCCTTTTTCCCTTTAAAGCCATATTACAAAGGGTAGAGAAGAGGATCCTGATATCTATTTTTATCTAGGGCAGTGGTTCTCAATCTGTGGGTCGTGAACAATGAAAATACATCCTGCATATCAGATATTTACATTACGATTCACAACAGTAGCAAAATTACAGTTATGAAGTAGCAACGAAAATAATTTTATGGTTGGGGGTAAAAACAACATGAGGAACTGTATTAAAGGGTCACAGCATTAGGAAGGTTGAGAACCACTGATCTAGAGCCTTGTCTTCTTTGATATTCCGTGATTTATGACTGAATTAAACAGGACAGAGAGCACTCTATATTTATGCCAGGCATCAAAACTACCAACTTACTTATATTTTACATGTCATAGAGGGCATTGTTCCATCTGTACCTCTGTTGACAGAGCACTGTAATTGGGTCCAGGAAAGGTTGGTTACCATCGTATTCGGTAGGCACTACTGAAAACCTTTCAACAAACATATGCCCTTTCAACTCTACAATGCTTTGAAGATATAAAATCAAATACCAAGTAGAGAACAGGCCAAGGGTCAGTTTCTACATTTTTCTGTTTGAGGGCACTCCCATTTTATTTTAATACTTGAATTCGTAAGTAATTTGTGAACTTTTCGGTAAGAAGCTTTTGAAATTTCCAATTGTTGCTACATCTCTAACTTCAAGAGGTATTGCTTTTAGATCTAATATTCTTTTATCCAACTCTGAGATATACAGATCAATTTTTGCTAAAATGGATTTAGAATATAAGTTAGGTAATAAACAATTTGTTTATATGCTAACCTGCCAGTTAAACTTTTCAGAAACAAGTCAAATTAATGACTTATTGAGAATTAAAGAGCAGTGTAGGGTACTGTGTTCTAGATTGGACTGTAGCAATACATATTTATATTGTTGTGGTAACAAAATACATTTCAATAAGAAAAACCTACACTTGAATTTCATTTCTAATATTTTATAGCTAAGTGACCTTGAGATACCTATGTGATACACTGTTTCTCCTACCAGATTCCTAGAGACCGTCCTTCTTCATTTTCTACTGAAAATGTTAAGTACTGTTTTTAGCCCAGGACCAACAACCATCCTATATAATAAGGAGGTAATCTGCAAATTGACCATCATTCCAACACACAAGATGGCCACAAGAGGAGGGCAGTTGTGGGGGACCAGGCCTGTAGGGGAGGGCAGTTGTGGGTGACCCAGTCCTGCAGGGGAGGGTAGTTGTGGGGGACCAGGCTGACAGGGGAGCAGTTAGGCATCGATCAGGCTGGCAGGGGAGTGGTTAGGGAGTGATCAAGCTGGCAGGAAGAAGCAATCAGGCAGGCAGGCAGGCAAGCGGTTGGGAGCCAGCAGTCCTGGATTGTGAGAGGGATGTCCCACTAGGAGCAGCAAGACATCCCTCGAGGGGTCCCAGATTGGAGAGGGTGCAGGCTTGTCTGCTGTACACATAACCCCCTCTCCATGCACTAATTTCGTGCACCGGGCTGCTAGTCCTATATAATAAAGAGCTAATATGCAAATGGTCATCATGCCCTCACACCGTCATGTTGTAATGACTCACACTCAACCCTTGGGAGAGAGGAATGGGGACCAGCCAGGCACAAACGAGCTCACGAGAGAGGAAGGGGAACCAGCCAGGCTGCGGCCTGGGAGAGGGACAAGCCACCCGCCCTGTAGTCCAGGGTACCAGAGGCTGCACCTGCGCCTGCGGCTCAGGAGAGGGACAAGCTGCCTGCCCCACTGTCCCAGGCGCCTGCAGCTGAGGCAGGTGAAGTCACCCGCCCATGGTCTCTTGCAGCTGTGGTTGGCCCTGGTGAAGCTGGCCTGGATCCTGGGTGCCTGCAGTGGCCAGAGGGAGGGAATCCTGGGTCCCAGGTGCCTGCTGGAGGAGGGAATCCTGGGTCCTGGATGTGGGGTGAGATAGAAGCAGTTAGGGGTGATCAGGCTGGTGGGGGAGCAGTTAGGGGAGATCAGGCAGGCAGGCAGAAGGGTTAGGGGTGATTAGGCAGGCAGGCAGGCAGGAGAGTGGTTAGGAGCCAGCGGTCCTGAATTGTGAGAGGCAGTCAGACATCCCCCAAGGGGTACCAGATTGGAGAGGGTGCAGGCTGGGCTGAGGGACCCCCATCCCATGCACAAATTTCGTTCACCAGGCCTCTAGTTATAGTCATATGCTTAGGGGTTAATGAGCAAGCTTATATCACTCCTTTCATTGTTTAAATGACTTCTGTTAAATACTGTTTAAATACTTCTGTTAATTTGAGGAATGGCTCCCAAATGTACATTGAATCTATTAGATTTCCATTCATTTCCATAAATTGACCTTTCTTAGAGGCATTATGAATGGAAATGGGTAGAACACTCAAATTCATATCAAACTGGTGCATTTTTCGTAAACTCAATAATAACTTGTTTTTACTTTGTGGAAGCTGCGGAGCATGACGCTTGATAGCTAAGACTGTGATGTGAATTCTAGCTCTGCCATTTGTTGGTTCACTTATTTGTTTAGGGTGAGCGACTTGAACCGACGTGGGGGACATGGACTGAGAGAGGTGAAGTTCTTGTCTGAAATAACAAAGTTGTTACCGACGGTGGGGAAGAGCATAAGCATTCTGCCCACCCCACTCCATGCTTTAGAGAAAAGTAACATGTTTACCCTTAAGCAATCGCCTATGTTAATCACAGAATCTCACTGAAGGCATTTCAGGCAT
The DNA here is from genome assembly GCF_000327345.1 of Myotis davidii. Classification (NCBI taxonomy): domain Eukaryota; kingdom Metazoa; phylum Chordata; class Mammalia; order Chiroptera; family Vespertilionidae; genus Myotis; species Myotis davidii. Next base: position 615,448 of record NW_006291550.1, read on the forward strand.
TATAGTAGTCTAATCCTGGTGACCCCCGCATGGGTGCTGTGAGTCCTAGGTCCTGGACCCTTTCTGGTCTCTGTGTTATTTGGTTATCAGACCCACAAACAGCATTGCAGTGTGTCAAGGCAGGTGTGAGGTGTATTTTGCTCAATTGTTTGTCTTGAAAGAGACTTTTACTATTATTGGCACCTCTCGTGGCATCTGAGAGCTGGCTGTGGGACATACTTTTTGTGGGGGGAGGGGAGGGGAGTTTTAACCTATTTAAGAAGTTTGTCAAAGGCAGGAAAACTATGCATGATATGAAGGATGTTTTCCTAATGCAGTTTCTGAGGCAATGAGTGAACTTTTGTCCATTTTTGCTGAAATTGGAGGTTTGTCCTTTTCCTCTCCATGTTCCCTCTTCATCTGGTCAGCACTGGGTACAACCTGAACTCTAGAGCTTTCTTTCTTTCTTCCTTCCTCCCTTCCTTCCTCCCTTCCTTCCTCCCTTCCAACCAAACTTCCAACCAACCTTCCTTCCTTCCCTCCTTCCCTCCTTCTTCCGTTCTTTCTTTACTTCCTTCCTCCCTCCCTCGTTCCCTCCCTTCCTTCCTTCTTCCCTTATGTCCTTGCTTCTGAATTCCTGATATG
>NW_006291550.1:616087-617395 GCF_000327345.1 Myotis davidii
TCCTTCCTTTCTTCCTTCCTTCCTTCCTTCCTTCCTTCCTTCCTTCCTTCCTTCCTTTCTCTCTTTCTTTCTTTCTTTTTTAGCTATTGACCTCTTGGAGGTTTCTTTAACATTCAGATGTTGCACAAAATGGCTTCTATTATTTGTAAAATATTCAGAAATGTGTCCAATCATACATTCTTTTAGATGTGTGGGATCATACCAGTATAGTCCGTACATTTATGAGACAATGGTGGTCAGTGACTGTCTTATTATTTTGCTCACACATTAGGTCCTAAGATCCCTGAGGGTCCCAGTGCTATTTAACAGTGCCTGAAACCAGCAGTTTCTTATTATCACTGTAAATAGCCCTGTTCTTAAATTATCATTTCAATTGAACTCCATTTGGAACTCTATGCTTATTCTGCAAAGGTTTGGTCAGATACCCCGAAGCTGACTATTCTTGTACTTAACACATTGCGGACCAGGACCAGTCGTTTTATTGCCGGGTTTACCCAGTGGCCTGATAAGTTTCTATTGAAGGAGCACAAACAACGTTTTACGTAACTGTTAAAGGCGCGCTTTAAAATTAATACCCATTGCAGTTTGAAGTTATTTATTACATGTTCTTACAAGCTAATGCATTTTTAAAGTATGATACTTTGTAAAACACTGTATAATATGAAGTGGGACTAAAAGCTGGCAAATTCTCATGATCCATTTGCAATGTATTAATTGTTTTTTTTAATTAATATATATATTTTTATTGTTCATAGTATTACCGATATCTCCCAGCCTCCCCCCCCCCCTTACCCTCCTTCTCCCAGCCCCTGCTCCCTCCAGGTTTTCACTACCCTATTGCCCATGTCCAAAGACTATGCATATAAGTATACTAGAGGCCCGGTGCATGGATTTGTGCATGAATTTGTGCATGGTAGGGTCCCTTGGCCTGGCTGGTGATAGAGGCCTATGGTGGGGAGGGGCAGCTGGCAGAGGAGGGACTGAAGGTGGCTGCCCCTGGTCATTCCAGTTGTTTGATCATAATGGTTGCTTAAGCTTTTATATATATATGCTAGTAGATAAGTTCTTTGGTTTATCTCTTCTCACCCCACACCCCCACATCTATGTATGTCAGTCTGTTCCATGCTTCCATGCTTCAGACCAGTTTACTTTGTTCATTAGAGTTCTTGTTTATTTTTATTTTTAGATTCAATTCTTGATAGATATGTATTTATTGCCATTTTATTGTTCATATTTTTCTTCTTCTCCTCCTTTTTATTCCTTTCTCTTCTTAAAGAATATCCTTCAACATTTCCTATAATAGTGCTT
>NW_006291550.1:617559-621698 GCF_000327345.1 Myotis davidii
ATGGTTAAAGAACCTGGCTGGAGAACCTGGAGAACCTGGCTGGAGAACCTAGCAAGAGAACATGGACACAGAACCTGGCTGGAGATCCTAAACAGAACTTGGCTGGAGATTGTGGCTAGAGATCCTGGCAAGGCTGCTGATCAACTGAACGCAGTCACTGTGTCATTCCTTCTTTGCCGACTCCATCCACACCTTTGGGGACCCCTGGACCTAATGGGGTTGGACCCCGGCATTGACTGTCCTTCCTAGTTAAGTGGATGTCAACTGTTTGGGACATCCCTGGTGAGAAAGCATTATATCCAAACTAGACAAGGAAAACCAAGAAATCCCTGGAAAGGAGACATGAAAAATTCAAATCTCACTTGTGGGCTCATGACTCTTATGGTGTTCAGGGATCATGCAAAGGTAATTAAGACTTTGTCATAAAGAGAGAATAACAATGCCTAATGTTTGGCTGGTGTGTTACCACTTGTGTATGTAGTTACATCCTCTATGCATGGCTAATCCAGTCCTTTGAGGTTAAGAGATTGGTGCTTTATCAGATGGTTCGTTGAGCAGACAAATACAGGATGGCTAGGAATATGGGCATCAGAATCAGCCTAACTTGCATTCTAATGCAATAGGGCTCAACCACTTACTGGATGCTTGACTTTGGGCAAGTTATATCACCTTTTATTTATTTTTTAATATATTTAATGATTTTTTACAGAGAGGAACGGAGAGGGATCAAGAGCTAGAAACATCGATGAAAGAGAAATACCGATCAGCTGCCTCCTCCACATCCCCCACTGGAGATGTGCCCGCAACCAAGGTACATGCCCTTGACTGGAATCGAACCTGGAACACTTTAGTCCACAGGCTGACGCTCTATCCACTGAGCCAAACCAGTCAGGGCTATATCACCTTTTAAATGTCAGAGTCTCAGCTGAGGAAGGATGATACTGCTTTGTTTCATGCATCTGTCATGAGAATTAACATAAAGCACCGAAAAGCTTAGCACAGTTTCTGGCATGCAGTAGGTGCTCTTTTAAAGAGGAATAATTATTATTTAGGAAAGAAAATAGCCCAGACTTCCAAAATACTACTCAGGCTCTATGTTTATTGTAGTTTGCAAAGTAATCAGAGAAAATCTTTCACCCTAACAAATTGCCGAACAAACTCAAAAAGAGTCTGGAGGTTTCCCTAGAAATAAATGAAAGATTTATTCAAGGGTTTTAGAGTTTGTAAACTGAGAACACAGCTATGCGAAAACTCAGAAGTGTTTCAAAGATAAAAGAGAAGTTGGTAAAAAGTGCGTTCCTGAGAACAATCAGTCTTGCATCCTTAGTCCTTGGATTGGTCCAGATGGTTGACAGCCAGATGTCAGGCAGGGAGGATGATGGATATCCGTTGTTCTGGAAGGTGGGCTCTAGGAGATCTGGTCACTCCCAGGGGTTTGGATAATGGCTGTCAGGTGAGCGTATATCTGAGTCCTTCAGGGACAATCAGTTGGCCTGGATACATGAATCTTTCATGGGGTAGAGAGTTACCTGGCATTGGCTGACATGTTACCACTTGTGTACATAGTTATATCCAGATATAAATCCAGGCATTGATGCAGGACTGAAAAGTTAAAAAAAATTACATTCTGGGGTGAATTAAAACAAAAATGGAGTCTTTCCTCATGTCTCAAACTGTTATTGGAGAAATTGGGGTAAGAGACTTTTATTTAAGTAGAATTACATTACCGTGTTTCCAAAGTCCCATTTCCCTTAGCCCAGGCATAGAACAAGTGCAGCTGGGGTTTCAGGAAAGCTAGAAGCAAAGCCAGTGTCCAGAGTTTCCTTCCAGCTTGCAGCCGGGTCCAGTTCAGCATCAGGATAATAGCAGTCCACTAGTCATAGTTGTGAAGAAACTATTTTCCAAATCCCAAATATTTTTTTTTTCAAAATTGTGAAGGTCAATGGGAGTAGTAAAATATTTGAAAAGGACTGACCCAAGATGTAGCTGGAGTTGATTCCTGGTGGCTAGTTACTACCCTCCCTTCTTAAAGAGAAGACAGGGTTGATTAACACCTATCACTGGAAAAAAACACTTAATTTACAGCAGCTACAAATAGACCTCTTCTAATTGCAATGTTGCCCAGTGGATCCTATAAAGGAATGTTCTTATCAGTAGTTGGAACGGATTGGACATAATACTAGACCAGTCACTGGTTGAATGATCCTAAAGTAAGTGCTGAGACAGACCACAGTGCTGGGTGTGTGTTGGCAGCTGCCTGAGAATTCTCCTCCATTTGAAACATACCTAGAGCTATAGTGAAGGCCAAATGCCCAGACATATTCAATCATAGTTTCCTGATGTCCCAAAAAGTACTTGGATAGAGTTATCCAACTATTTTTAGGAGTTCGGATATCATTTTCTAGCATTCTTTTTCTATAGTGAGTCAAGACCGAACTAAGAGCTCTACAGACTGGAGCTGAGCAGCTTTTAAAGGAGGAGTAAAGGTCCCTTAGGATTACATTTCAGATCCATGTGTCAGTCAGCCTGGCTTCATAGGGCCCTACTAACAAAGTCAAGGAGGAAAAACAGATGTTTTTAGTGCTAGTGGGAACAGAATATCTGTTTTTTCAAGTGTAGTTCACTTTCAATATTATTTGGTACTGGTTTCAGGTATACAGCACAGTGGTTAGACAATCATATACTTTAGAAACAGACTGTCTTTAACTTGTGGCTTGCATCTTCATGAAAAAGATGTATCCGTGGACACAGTCTCATTCTGTTCTTTCAAAGCTGGCGATTTCAATGTTAAGGCTTGGAACTTGCGTGGAAATGGATGATGTGCTGTCTTTGCTGAAAATTCTCAATCTGCCCTGTGGGCGTCCCTCTCCAGCTTTCTTTTGCTCTGTGTTTCAGGAGGTTGACCTCTATGCATTGTGTAAACCAAGCTCCATTGCCTTTCAGCTTTGGGTTGGGATGGCCAACGGGAGGAACCAAAAGGAGCTGGAGAAGAAAAAGAGGTTGGAGTGTTTGTTTCTTTGGTGCTTTCTCTCTGTGTCTCTGTCTGAGGCCACAGCTCCTGTTGAAGGACCCTTTCCTGTGACTTTCTGTTCTGTTGTTTCCAGGAGCCATTCTTTCTCTCAGCTTCCTGTTGTTGCTTGCCCCAGGATGCCTCACCATCCTTTGTGATTTCCTTTAACTCTGCCTACCTTTTGTGAACAGTCCCTTTATCCAACAATCTTCAGTCATCCCTTTTGATGGCGGTGCTCCCTGCTGTGCCGTTGTTTCTGAAGGAGCTGAAGAGGGAAGAAAGGAGGGCTCAGTGTAACCATGGCTTTCTAGCAGTTTCCACTCAACTTCTGTTAGAAATAGAGAGTTTAGGAACCTCAGCCTCTATTTATTCCTGACTGTTGGCTCACAGCCTGAGAGGAATCAGGCACTAGAGTATTTGGTACTGTGATGCTGGGAGCAAAATGCAGATGAGGAAAAGCAACACATATTTGCAATTTAATACATTTTTAAATAAACCACGGGATAAAACAAATCATGAAGGAAAAACTCAAAATGGAAACAAAGCATAAAATTTATGAGGCTAATATTTTTTTCAGAATGCAGATTTATTATATAAAAGATCAATTAAATAGTGTATCAAAAAAAAAAGGAAAATCAAATTCCAAAAATTACCATTTAAAGTGGCATCAAAAATAAGAAATAATTAGGGAATTTTAACAATTATATGCTTGACCTGTACACTGAAAACTATAAAACATGGTTGAGAGGAATGAAAGAGTTACATAAATGTTCATGGGTCAGAAGATTCAATACTGTTAAAATGCCAGTTCTCCTGAAAATCCTTTACAGATTCATCAGAATGCCAGTTAGAACACTTGCAGTCTTTTCTTTCTTTTTTAAAATACAAATTTAGCTGCTTCTAAAATTTGTATTGAAAATATAAAGAATTAGAATATCCTAAATCATTTCTAAAAATAAAAACAATGTTGGAAAACATTATTATCAAGGATTCCAAAACTTTCTGTAATTATACTAATCTAGACAGTGTATTATTGGTATGAGAATAAACATAAATCAAGGAAACAGAATAGGAAGTCTAGAAAGACATGCCTGGTATGTGTATATAAGTTACTATATATATATATATA
>NW_006291550.1:621852-640482 GCF_000327345.1 Myotis davidii
ATATATATATATATATATTCTAAATTTATTTTTTAAAAATTTATCTTTATTGTTGAAAGTATTACAGATGTCCCCTTTGTTTTTGTTTTTATTTTCCCCCATTGGTCACCCTTCTAAAAACAAAATCAAACCTCCTTCCAGTCATGGTGGATTTTGCTAATTAATTGAGTTTACCTTAAAATTTTGTTTTAGTGTAGTGTTATTTTGGGGAGGGGGCAGGGGGGGTGAGGACAGCGACTAAATAGTAAAAAAACAATGGCATATTTCATGATGTGAAGATATACCAATAAGTTTAAATAACTTGTTTACTCATGGCATTCAAAAATCTCTGTGCATAAAAAAATAGAGGTTCTTTTTAAAAATGCAAATTTTGGAACTTACCCACCTCCCATAATCATGAGTTGGAACCCAGTACTTTCTACCTTTAAACAGACATCCTTAGTGGCTTTAAAACATACATTCCCGGAACCAACTTTAGGAAACACTATACTTAATTATACTGGGCAAGTTGTATAACATTTTTGAGTTTCAGTTTCCTCATTTTCCCGCACAAGAATGTAAAATCCACCAGGGTGAATAGTTTTTATCTGTTTAGATTACTAATGTAGAACCTAGAACCATGACTGGCACATTACAACACACACATATTTAATAAGTAAATAATGAATAAATGAATGATTAACTTTGTGAAATGGAATTAATACCTACTGCATAGGATTGCTTGTAGGTTTCCATGAAGCAATTCATCTAACGTTATTGTATGCTATAGCACGTAGTAAATATGAGCTCTCTTTTTCCGCTTGAATTTTCAGTCATCACAGTACACAAAATGCCAGTTACAACTCAATGGATGGTGTTATTTAAAACAACAATAATTATAATAAAACAAGGAAAATGAGCTTGCCAGTTCAATGGCACAACCATGATATGTTTTATTTTTTTAATGGAAGGGTTATAAAGATCAGTCCATACGTTGCCCTTTCTTTACCAAAGAATCTATCAAGACGGGAACATTAACTTACTTCAGTAGCTGTATGAAAATGTGAAAAATGAGTCACAGAGCACTATACTAATGTTGCAAGCCACTATAAATCATACTCTGAGTGTGTGCTTATAGAATGCAAAGGGATATTACTGAGGATGATGGAAGACCTATTTAGTTTCAGAAATTATTTTAACTAGTCAAAATTTAAGGACAAAACATATTCCATATAAACTAACATAAATTATTTATGCAGATCTTAAATGACATTATTTTTGTCTAGGCTGTCAAGACTTTCCTTACCATTGTTTACCTTCGAAATGCTTTGGTTTAAAAAGTAGACAATACTTTGCAAAATTTTAGGTCTCTTAGGTTAATGACCCAGAACTTCCATTTCCCATTAATATCAACTTACTATTTAACTGGGCATATAGCTTTACACTCTGGGAACTTCTGTGAAACAGTCTCCTCATTCAAGAGGTTGTGAATACAATTATATTGCAGGAAAATTACTGGAATGCTAAGTTCCACAGAGAAAAAGTTAAGCTGTAGCCTTAAGAGCTTTGGAGGTAAACATAGAATTTCAGTGCACCAAATAGGTATTGTATTGAAAAGAGTAAAATAAACTCATAAGTCTCTTTTGTGTGTGTGGGAGTGGGGGAAGGTAATGGTAGTATGTTTTATCACAAAAATAAAAGATAGTACTTTCAACGTGTCAGCTATTTCTCATCAAAAATAAGACAAAGTTGACTTATTTTAAACAAGTACATAATGTTAAGATCATCTTTTCACATCGGGACAAAGTGAAATATTATGTAACTAGAGGCCCAGTGAACAACATTTGTGCACTGAGGGGCTGTCCCTCAACCCAGCCTGCGCCCTCTCGCAGTCCCTCGGGGGGATGTCCAACTGCCGGTTTAGGCCCACTCCTGGGGGGGAGCAGGCCTAAGCTGGCAGTAGGACATCCCTCACAAGGGGTCCTTAGTGTTGCCGCGGAGGCAGGATGAGCCTGGCTTCTGGCTGAGTGGCGCTCCCCTGTGGGAGCGCACTGACCACCAGGAGGCAGCTCTTGCGTTGAGCATCTGTCCCTGGTGGTCAGTGCACGTCATAGTGACAAGTTGTTCCCTTGCTCAGTTGATTTGCATATTTGCCTTTTATTATATAAGATATCTTGCCAGGCAGACTAGTTAACTTAGTCCAGGTAATTGAGGGAGTCTTTTGGGAAGATGAGATGATGTAGGGAGCTTTCATCATGACTTATGAAGGATGTGATTTCATAGAGCTGATGTTGGTTAATGTAACAATTCACAAAAAGTAGAAATGAGCAATATTTTTGCCCTCAACAGGACTGTACTTCATCACCACATTTTATTTCAGAGGTGAAAGTAAAATCTAATCTAATAAGAGAGAAACATGCAAATTAACTGCACCTCTGTTATGCCCCAAGCCACGCCCACCAGCCAATCAGAGTGACTATATGCAAATTAACCCAACCAAGATGGCAGATGGCAGCCACGGAGCTGGAGCAAGCAGGAGGCTTGGTTGCCCCGGTGATGGAGGAAGCCAAGCTTCCCACCTGCCCTGGCCGGCTGTGGCCTCTGCCCAAGGCAACAAAGTTTCAATTATAGAAGATAAATAAATCCCAGATACCTGCTTCCAGCCAGCCTCCACTGGGAGCTTGGGTGGCTGGGGGCAGCCTGCAAACAGCCATCAGCCCCTCACCCAGATTGGCCAGTCACCCCAGCAGGACCCCCTTCCCTGAATGGGGTGTGGCCAGCCTGAAAACAGCCCTCAGCCCCTCTCCCAGGCTTGCCAGGCACCCCAGCAGGACCCTCACCCTGGTCCATGACACCCTTCAGGGTAAACCAGCCAGCCTCCTCCCATGCAGCAGGCCTCTATTCTATAAAATAAAAGGTTAATATGCAAATTGACCCTAACAGCAGAACAACTGGGAATGACTGGTCACTATGACACACACTGACCACCAGGGTGCAGACACTCAATGCAGGAGCTGCCCTCTGGTGGTCAGTGCACTCCCACATGGGGGAACTCTGCTCAGCCACAAGCCAGGCTGATGGCTGCCAGTACAGCAGTGGTGGTGGAAGCCTCTCCTGCCTCCTCAGCAGCGCTAAGAATGTCCGACTGCAGCTTAGGCCTGCTCCCCGCTGGCAAATGGACATCCCCTGAGAACTCCTGGGCTGCCAGAGTGATGTTTGATTGCCAGCAGCTGCAGTTTAAGCCTGCTCCCCGCTAGCAAGTGGACATCCCCCGAGGGCTCCAAGGCTGCCAGAGGGATGTCTGACTGCCAGCTTAGGCTCAATCCCCCCGGGGAGCGGGCCTAAGCCAGCAGGTGGTCATTTCCTGAGGGGTCCCAGACTGTGAGAGGGCACAGGCCGGGCTGAGGGACCCCCCTCCCCAAGTGCACAAATTTTTGTGCATTGAGCCTCTAGTTAATGCATAATAAAGCTAAACAACTTGCCCCAAATATATAGCTCTTAAGAATCACAGCCAGCACCAAAAAAATCCTTGAAATATAAGACTCCTATTAGCTTTATAAATGAAAATGGCTGCCAAACAATCTTATATCATTTCTTGGGTAGAGAAAGTTACTTTAGTCAGCTGGATATGGTCTCCTAGGTACCTTTCCAGGGGAAAGGTAGGCTAATCTGGACTTGATCTGATTCCACAGATGGTGATTGCCAGTTCACACAAGTAGGGCTGCCTGGTACATTTGTGGGATCCAGCTGCCCTAATCACATTGCCTCATCTAACTCCTCTCCTTTTTTTTTGGTTAGGCTAACTGTCTCAGTTTGCAAACTCTTCTGCATTTGTTTTAGACATTAAATATTTTGATGTTTGGAAAGAATTGTGAGTGTTATATAAAAATGAAATGTATACTTTGAAACTTCTATGTGAGAAAGGAAGTTTGGTTTCTTCCTTTGAATACTGAAGTGAATTCTCACACTCATGACAGGCAAACCTATCAATGCTCTGTGCAGACAGAATGTCCATTGGTCCCTGATACATCTTGTCAGAATGTTCTCTATCGTAGTTACCACCACTATGGAATCCGTACACTCAGTTTAAACACAGCTGGGCCAGGTTGAGCCAAGAGGATGGGAACTTGATCCAGATAGACAGGACTAGACGATGCTACCAGCTGAGATAGCACTTCGCACAGAGGCTCTGAGGTGGGACTAAGCGTCATATGAGTTACAGGTGGTGGAGAGGAAGTGGGGAATACAAGGAGGAGATCAGCTTGGTTAAAAAAAACAATAAATATATGGAAAGTGGACTTATGACTCAGGTGGTGGCACAATTCTGCCAGTATTAAATTTCAGGCAAGGACTTTCAATATGGAGTTGTAAGTAATCCTTCAGAATGATTTGGAAATAAAACAGAATATATGCAGACCAATGTAGTAGTAGTATCATGTTCTAGGCTGGAAGTAATGGGAAGAAAAAGCAAATCTCAAAGCCTTTATTGGTAACTAGAGTAAGAATTAGTAGTTCATATATTATCAAACTCATAGTCAATATGTACCATGTATTCATTGGGCCAGCTTTGCTCATCAGTAAGATAGTTATAATTGTGACTTGGAGATTAAAAACAACAGGATAAATAAACTGTTACTAGAGAAATGGCTAGTCCATGGGGGATGTATTATTATACCTAATGCAGACCACAGACAGGACTGCCTACAGGAACTTTGAGAAAAATAAAAAAGGATCTCCCAATTCACTCCTTCTCCCAAGCTGGACTTCAGATGCCAGAAGCCTACTTAGCTATCAGGCCTCTCATCCTGATGAGAAAGAATCGTCCTGAAGGTCACACACTTGGAACGAAAAGTTACTACATTGGCAACTGAGGATTTGAAAGAACTTGACCTGGCTAAAGAACTATGAAAATAACAAGGAGATAGAACTCTTGAAACATATGACTCATATTAGAGTTTTATATACTGGCGACCAAATAGTGAGTCTTAGGATGTTTCTTGGGGAAAGTACATTTGTCAGGTCACCTCTGGATACTGTACTTAGATAACGGAAAGTGCAAATATTTGGGGCTTCTTAGTCCTGTCCTCTGTGCAGATGTGCCTAAGGGGAACTTCTCATTTGTTCATTTGATATCTATTTGCTGACAAGAAGCTTTGAGGATGCAGAAATGAAGTTCTAATGGTTGAAATGGGTAAGTAAACAGGAGCATAGGACAAGAAAGAGGCGTGTGTGTGTGTGTGTGTGTGTGTGTGTGTGTGTGTGTGTGTATACTAAGGTTTTCTACAAAAATGTGAGTTCTGGACTTGTTAAAGGAAGGCAAGTGGGAGCTGACCATGTCAAAAAGGTTGAAGGAAAAGACATTCTAGACTGAGGACAGACCTTGAAGTCAATTCCTACTTGGACATTTTGTTTTGCCAGTTGAGAGAGATGTTTGCAATATCATCAGTGCATTTGAAAGGCATTTTGTTCCCTGAAAGCTTTCTTTCCCTCTCATTCAAAAATAAGTGAGCTGTGGCTCCATATGAAGGCTGATGGCAGAACCTGTCTGAAGGAGAAGAGCTCCTTGGAACACTAATGTAGCAGGTCATGAGGTTATGCCCTCTAGGACATTGGAGGAAGTGGTGGATCTGAAGTAGCAATGGGTTCCCTAATAATGATGGAAGACTTTCTGAAGGGGGAGGAAGGGCTTACCAAGTGCCGCCTTCATTAGAGTTCTTAAACCTACCTGTTTGTATCTGTTTCAAAGGAGACACTGTTGATTTGGTGAGGATATGTGGGATTTCTTACTCAGCAGAGAGGGACAAACCCTGATTGGGAATTGGCTGTCCAGTGGGAAATACATGCATGAGAATCTATCTTCTAAAGTGCCTTCACTGAGTCTTTATAGAATCCAGGAAAAATCATCTTTAATAAAGTTATCTGTCTCTTACACATTATCTCTCAGGGCTTTGGATTCTTTCCTTTCATAGTAACAGAATTCTGTGTATCTTCTCCTCTAATCCTATATAAGAAAAGACTAATATGCAAATTGTCCCCTCTCTCCACCAGGAGACTGGGGGTTCGATCCCTCGCTAAGACACGCACTGACCACCAGGGGGTGGCGCAGAACATGGTGGGCGACCATCAGAGGTGGGGTGCTGAGGGAGGGAGCGTAAGAGGAGGCGGGGATGCAGGGAACCTGATCAGCCCCGATCGCAGGCCAGGCCTAGGGACCCTCCCCGTGCACAAATTTTAATAATAACTACATATGAAAGATTTTTTTCAGTCACACACAGACTGGCTTTGGAGCATTTAAAAAAAAAAGACAATATTTCCAATACGAGGAAAGAGGTATGTTGTATTTGTTCAATAAATAATGTAATTAATTAGCACATTAGATAATTAGGCTATTAATAACTTGATTACCTGTTAAAGTTTTATTAGATTTGTCCATATTTGTTCAACAGTAAAAGACAATAAAACTTTGATGGCAATTGTCTATATGATATTCTATGAAAGGCCATTTTCAAAGTGTTGTGTGATATTTTTTTCTGAGATGAACTTTAGCAACTGTCATGCTCTGTTCTCTAGAAGTTGTAGCTCTCATTAAATACTTCACACATCCTCAACATCAAGCTTCCTATGTTATGTTATTTGTGACATGTTTCCAATCACAGAATGTTCTTTAAAAAATGCTCCTGTTCTAACATTTCTATCTTGACATCTCCTATTACAGTTTAACCCAAACAAATATTTTTTTCATACAACTAGAAACTTATATAAATTTCTATTTTAAACGCCTCATAAAATTCTTTATGTAAATGCTACTCAAAATTTAGTGATTTTTCTGAAAAAAGGGGAAGGGAGCTAACATTTATGAGTGCCTACATGATTTATATGTTTCTAATCAATTCTCAAAACAAATTTATGAGGTGCGTATTATTATGCTGTCTTTTTACAAAAGCGGAACTTGAAACTCAGAGGTAAGACAGTTGGTCAAGGTCACACAGTTAGTTAATTCTGAGCAAGGATCTGAGCTGGAGTCTATATGATACCGGAGGTCATCCTCATTCTCTTACACACTATCCACCAATAGGAAAACCCCCAAAACTTGAGGGTGCCAAGGACTCTCCAACTGCAAAGAGAAGTGTTAACATATGTTGCTGTTTCAGGAAACAACTTAGTACCTAGCATCTCAAAAAATTAAAACCAAACAACAGAAAGCAAACAACAATAACCCCCACTTTCAATCCTCCTGACAAATTATGAGATTTGAGATGTTTTGTCTGCACAAAGCTTTTGATTGGTTTTAAAATCCTTTAATTGATCTATTTTCATTAATGACCCAAAATAAAATTATTAAAACAAATAAATAATACTCCCCCACAATACCCAAAGAAGGGAGACATTTGTTTGAATCAGTTAGTTTTATTCCACCAGCATTCATATAATTATTTGGCAATTTGATAACATTTTAATAACTCATATTATGTTTAATAATAAAGAATTGTAAATGATAACAATCCTCAATGTCATTATGGGTGCACAAGAAACCTAGGCACTGTTGTGGATGCTTTTTTAAAAAATGGATGATAATGGAATATTGTTCTATTCAGCACTTACAAAACATTTACTGAGTGTCCAAGATAGATGCCTTTTATGGCAAGACTGCACTGCAGTTTGGAAGAGGGAGAAGGATCCGAATAGAAAAGCAAAGGTCAGAACCATCAACAAAATCTTAGCACAACAGCTGCTTATATGGAAAAAACCCACAAGCTATTTGACTTTAATGGAAGTTCCTGGGGAAGGGTTAAGTAAAGGGGGATTTAAGCTGTGTATATTCAGACAGGCTCTCAAAATCTCACTAAGCACTATGTTGAAGCTTTACATGGTTCCTTTATTCCTGAGGAAGTCCTTTTATTCCCTTTTACAATGATGTTGGGTAAAGAAGCACTAAGCGAGTCGTGAAGATGCTGAAGGTCTTGTTTGAGAATAATTAAAGTTCTCTTATTTCTAGCTTAAGATTAAGCTAACAAATGTTTATTATCTATGGGAAAACACGTTTCTGTGGACTTTTCTGGTCATTCAGTTTTTCTGTGAATTCCTTGACCTTTGCAAAGGCTACTGCTATCAAGGAATAAGAGATAATATTGTCGGTCCAATTATGATTCCTTACCTACCTGATAGAATTCAATTTTCTCAATTTAGAAAAATAAACTATCTTTAAAAACTACTATTAATACTAATTGTGGGGAATGCAAAACACAGAAGAGTAAACAAAATATCATTCATAACCTTATTACTCATTAATATTTTAGAATATTTACTCATTCATTTATTATATTTATTTAACCAATCGATATCTCCACATTTACATCTATATCAGTACCTACTTTGTGCCAAGTACTGCAAAGGAGTGCCATAATAGGCAAAACTGATATAATTCATTCTCTCAGAGTATCCACTGTGTGTTTTGGGTGAGAGCACAGATAAATATTAACCAAATAATCACATATGTAAATAACTGCCACTGTGATTTGGTGCTATGGAGAAAAACATATGACATGAGATATCATAAGAGAAAACTATTTTATCAGATTTAAGATAAGATCTTAAAGCTGAGTAGAAAAGAAGAAATAGAGAGAAAGTATGGAGTAAAGAGAGAAAGGAGGAAAAGAACATTCCGGGAAAGGGAACATCCTATGCCAAGACTTTGAAGGGGAGTGCAGAACGTGCATTTGATGAATATAAAGATTAGAGAATCTGGGGCACAGACTGTGATGTTGAAGAGGTATTTGGGGCCAGATCATAGCTTTTTATTTTAGGTTGTGTTATTGATTTTGAACTTTATTGTAAAGCCAATGGGAAAACATTATGCTGTTTTAATCACAGGCCTTACGTGAGGAGACTGATTTTTAAAAAAGTCACACTGGTTGCTAAACTGCAGAGGAGATTGGAGGAGAGGCCAAAATAGATTTAGGTAGAAAGGTTTGGAGTTTTTGGTATCCTATATAATAAAAACATAGTATGCAAATTGTCCCCTTGACTGGGAGTTCTTCAGGGAGTTTGACCAGGAGGCGGAGCTGGCCAGGGAAAGGGAGAGAGGCCCAACTGTCAGCCAGCAGCAGCTAGGGACCCTATTGATGCACGAATTTCATGCACTAGGCCTCTAGTCCTATCTAATAATAGACAAACATGGTAATTAATCGTAACTTTGCTACCCTTTCCATTGGCTAATCAGGGCGATATGCAAATTAACTGCCAACTAAGATGGCGGCTAATTTGCATACTGCAGGCAGATCCTGCTGCACTGCCCAAGGCGAGATCCTGGCCTGCCGTGTCTTGGGCGGGGCGGGCAGGGTGAGTGGCAGCATGTCCCAGCTGCTGTCCGCCCCAGTGCGTATCTGGGCCTGCTGTGCCTTGGGTGGGGTGGGCGGGGTGAGCGGCAGCATGTCCGAGCTGCTGTCTGCCCCAGTGCGGGATCCAGGCCTGCGGTTTCTTGGGCAGGGTGTGTGGGGCGGGCAGGATGAGTGGCAGCGTGATCCGTGAGAGGGCACAGGTTGGGCCGAGGGACCCCCCTTCCCTGCCAGTGCACAAATTGTGCACGGGCCTTCTAGTCTATATATAAAAGCATAATATGCAAATCGACCAGATGGCAGAACGACCAGTCGGCTATGACGCACACTGACCACCAGGGGTCAGACACTCAATGCAGGAGCTTCCCCCAGCCCAAAGGCCCTGATCATCTGATGGGGACTGGGGAACCGTGGGTGTGTGGTGCAGATGTGCACACTGGGGCCCCACTAGTTACCCCATACACAGAAGGTGACCAGCAGTGGTGGAGGGGGGTGGGACCAGTGAGTGGGTGGGAATGACCAACCTTTTCATCCCTACCCCCAGCTGGCAGGCTCTAATCCCAATGGGGAATCAGGAACCAGAGGTGGGTGGTGGCAGATGCAGATGGCTTCGGGGCTCCGATCACCCCACTGGTGGTGGTGGCAGGGGACGGGGCCAGCTGCCAGCAGCCCGTGAAGACTGACCCTGATTGCAGTACAGGCCTAGGGACCCTACCCATTTACGAATTTCATGTGCTGGGCCTCTGGTTAGTACATAAGAGTCATGACAGTCATGTAGACCTGGGTGGTGGTGGAGAGGAAAAAAAGGGGGGGTGGGCAGATTTGAGAGCTATCTGGGAGCTTAAAAGGGTAGTACTTAGTCATGGATTGGGTGTGGGAAGTTCCTTAAATTGACCTTTAAGTTATTGGCTGGCTTAATTCAACAGAAGATAACTACTGTGGTAGGAAAGAGTTAAGGTAGCCAGGTTTGAAGAGAAGTCTAGTATTTAAGACATTTATGCTGAAATGTCAGTAAGCAGTTGAGTATTGATGTTTAGGGTCCACAGATCTCGTCTAAGATAGTAAGATATATTTGGGGGTCTTGGGGACAGACGGTAATTGAAGTTAATAGGTATGGCTGAATGTTCACTGCTAGGATTTTTTTTTTCTTCTTCACTCCTCCTCCTCCTCTTCTAAGTCACTTCCTCACTTAAAGTAACGGTGCTAAAAGAAGAATATCTAATATGCTTCTGATCAGATGCAATTTGTTTTAGATATTTTAAAGCATTTTTGTCCTATGCTTACAATAAAATTTGATTACTTTACCTATGGTATAGAAGAAATAGCACATATCAGTGAGAATTTGATTCTGTTTTGTATAACTGTGACTTTAATACACAAGGAATTATTTTTCTTCATGTAAATGGAGTCTAGAGATTGCTTTCTGGGGCCAGTATACTGACTCCACACTTATCAGGAATGTAGACTTAGAACATAACCCAGGATCTGAAGGTTGCCTCATGATTTAAGATTACTGCTACCCCTCCAGCCATTACAGCCAGACTCCTGGAAGCAAATACAAAGCAGAAGACAAAGGCACTGTCCACCCCAGCCACGAGGGAAGCTGAGAAACACCACCTTTTAACAGGGACCTTTGCCACCTGATATAATGTCTACCCAGTGGTTCTCATCCTTCCTAATGCCACGACCCTTTAATACAGTTCCTCATGTGGTGGTGACGCTCAACCATAAAATTATTTTCGTTGCTACTTCATAACTGTAATTTTGCTACTGTTATGAATTGTAATGTAAATACCTGATATGCAGGATGTATTTTCATTGTTCGTGACCCACAGTTTGAGAACCACTGGCTCTATTCTCTTCTTCTTTTAGTGAGAAAGAAGAGGAGAAAGAATAGGAGTAGGCAAGTAGATCATTAGATCTCTTTGTCACAGAACACATTTAATTCCAGAACCTGCTGTAAACGGGCTTTGTTACCTTAAAAAGAAACAGAACCCTCTGAGAAGAATACATGGCATATTACCTGTGAAAATTGTGTTTTGTAAATGCTATAAAATGTTAGCTTTGGGGGTTATTTTCAAAGTGATAGGCTCTGTGGATACTTGAAAAGTAGCAAAGTTTTTTATTATAAACTAGAGGCCCAGTGCACAAATTTGTGCATGGGTGGGGTCCAACAGCCCAGCCCCGATCTGCCCCGATTGGGAGGAGGAGAAGGCAGGAGGTTGGCTGGGCTGGCTGTAGGGAGGGGCTGAGGGTGATTGGCTAGTGGGGCCTTCCCCAAATTAGGGTGGGGGGCTGGTTAGGTTGGCAGGCCAGTCTGTCCCTATTGGGGGAGGGGGGTGATCAGGGCAGGGCTGACTAGATGGAGGGGCTGTGGGCTGATTGGGGGTGGGGCCAGCTGGGGGAAAGGCCGTGGGGGGTTTGGCTGGTTGACCCCACCCCTTGATCTGGCCAGTTCGCTGGCCACAGTGGTTGTCATAGTGACTGGTCATTCTGGTCGTTCCAGTGTTCTGGTAGCTGACTTTTTATATATATAGATACTAGGGGCCCAGTGCACAAATTTGTGCACCTTGAAAGGAACTGTGGGCTGTGTAAGTACAGGGGCAGGTCTCGGTCCATCCTTCATGATGCTGCCTGGCCCCTCCCACTGTGGCCCCTGGTCCCCTGTCTGCCAGAAACCCCACTCCTGCCACCGCTCCCATGCACTAATGGCGCTGGCCCCAATTTCTCCACACCATCAGTGGGTGTGAGCAGGGATGGCGCCATCAGCGGGTATGAGCAGCGGCTCCTGCCCTGATTGCTCCTCAGGAGCAGGGGGAGGTGGAGAAGCCCTCAGGGGAGATTGGGGCTGGCAGCCGCCACTCGCATCCACTGATGGCACCAAGTGATTAGGACTGGCACTGGGCACTGGCAGTGGATCTGAGCGCCTGGTGGGACCGCGGTGCACGGAAGCAAAGAATTTTCAATAACGACCAGAGGCTTACTCCAATGACAGTGTCCAGCACCCCGCCTTGGTCTGGTGCCTCCACTCACCTGCTTCACCATCCTGCCATGGCCAATGCCCACCATGTTTCGCACACTCCTTCTGGTGGTCAACGCATGTCATAGCAACCAGTTGTTTGGTTGTTCGGTTGTTCCAGTTGTTCTGCCGTTCAGTCTATTTGCATATTAGCCTTTTATTATATAGAATTGAAAGTCCACTTGGATTTCAAAATTATTGCTCTAGAAATAAGTTCTATTAAATGTATGAGTATTACTTTTTTGTAGCTATATTGAAATGTAATTTTATATCTTGCTTTCCGATTTAAGCTTACATGCTAGGCATGGTCCCATGCTTTCACATAATACAGCCATCAATTTTATCAGTAGCTGAATAAAACAATAAAATCATTATTTTGTAAATCTGCTGCTATTTCAGTAATTTTTATGAGTTAAGCAGGGAGCATACTTTTTTCCTTTGATTCATGCATTATTGCATTCACTTGAAATAACAGAAAAGCCAAGGTGGCATGGATCAGTGGTTGAGCATCTACCTGTGAACCAGGAGGTTACTGGCACATGCCTGGGTTGTGGGCTCAGTCCCCATTGGGGCGGAGGTTATTTACAGAAGGCAGCCAATCAGTGATTCTCTCTCATCATTGATGTTTCTATTTCTCTCTCTCCCTCCCTCTCCTTTCCTAATTGAAATAAATAAAATATATTAAAAATAATAAAAAAGGTATAAAATATTGCTAAAAGTAGGAAAAGTTGTCTTTTTCCTCATTTAAAAGTGAAAGTTTCTTATGTTGGAAGATGTCAATTTACTTATTTTTTGTAAACTTTTAACTAGTTTTTTGATAAATCTCAAAATTTGTAGCATTGAAAGAGATGATCCTTCTATTTTGTATATCAATGTGATACATTTTATTAATGGATTTTTGAATATTTGATCTTTGTAATCCTAAAAAAAATTACTCTGCTAGATAATTTTCTTACAATGCTATTGAATACAGTTTGAAATAATTTTACTTATAATTAAAATGTATTTAAAATTGTGATTAGTCTATTATTTACTATGGAATGATGATAATTTTAGAACTACATGTAATATTTATCATGTTGCACTTATTATTTAAGCACTTTAAAAAATTTATTTAATCCTCTCAGTAACTTCAACATTGGGAATATTGTTATCCCTACCTTAACAAGATAGTTGAAATAGTTGAGACACTATTTCTATAACAGTAGAAATCAATGTTAAAGTAGCTTCATAAAACAAATTGAGTAGTTTTCTTATATTATGTAGCATTTTATAGGGTATGGAGATGAAATCCTTCTTGAATATTTGAACGAACTTAATAAATTAAAGCAGTCATTTTCAACATGTGTGCTGTAAGAATTTTTAAAACATGCAATACCTGATTGTTTAGTCAGAGGCACTGACCTCTTTTCCTTTAGAGTGACAATTTAAAAATGATAATAGCCAACAAACAATAGCCATCCAGTGTGTATGAATCACAGTTATAATATGCTAGAGGCCCAAAGCACAAAATTCATGTAAGGGGCTCAGCCCTCACAGACCCAGTTGCCTTAGCCAGCTCTCACAGCCCCAGCTGGCCCTTGCAGCCTTGGCTGCCTTGACTGGCCCTCGCAGCCCCAGCCAGCCCTCGCAGCCTCAGCCAGTCCTTGTAGTCTTGGCAGGTCCTCGCAGCCCTGGCTTCGTCCAGAAGGACGTCTGGAAGGTTGGCTGTTTGGTCTAATTAGCATATTAGCTCTTTACTATATAGCACTAGAGGCCCTGTGCACAAATATTTGTGCACTTGGGAGGGTCCCTCAGCCCGGCCTGTGCCCTCTCGCAGTCTGGGACCCCTCTGGGGATGACCACCTGCTGGCTTAGACCTCCTCCCTGGGGATTGGACCTAAGCTGGCAGTCAGACATCCCTCTGGAAGCCTGGGAACAGTCAGACATTTCTTTGGCAACCCAGGAGCCCTTGGGCATGTCCACTTGCCAGCAGGGAACAGACCTAAGCTGCAGTCGGACATACTCAGTGCT
This sequence comes from Myotis davidii, assembly GCF_000327345.1. Taxonomy (NCBI): domain Eukaryota; kingdom Metazoa; phylum Chordata; class Mammalia; order Chiroptera; family Vespertilionidae; genus Myotis; species Myotis davidii. The sequence continues at coordinate 636,199 of NW_006291550.1, forward strand.
GCTGAGGAGGCAGGAGAGGCTCCTACCACCACCGCTGTACTGGCAGCCATCAGCCTGGCTTGTGGCTGAGCAGAGCTCCCCCTGTGAAAATGTACTGACCACCAGGGGGCAGCTCCTGCATTGAGCGTCTGCCCCCTGGTGTTCAGTGTGTGTCATAGGTACCAGTGATTCCCAGTAGTTCTGCTGTTAGGGTCAATTTGCATATTACCCTTTTATTTTATAGGATACAGGTCTGCTGCATGGGTGGGGGCTGGCTGGTTTGCCCTGAAGTATGGCCCGGATCAGGTTGTGGCCATCCTGGGTGAAGGGCTGATGGTTGTTTGCAGGCTGGCCACAGCCCCCAGCCACCCATGCTTCCAGTGGAGGCTGGCTGGAAGCAGGTATCTGGGATTTATTTATCTTCTATAATTGAAACTTTGTTGCTTAGAGCAGAGGCCACAGCCGGCCAGGGCAGGCGGGGCGCTTGGCTTCCTCTATCGCTGGGGCAACCGAGCCTCTTGCTTGCTCCATCTCCGTGGCTGCTAGCCATCATCTTTTGGATTAATTTGCATATAGTCACTCTAATTAGCTGGTGGGCGTGGCTTGGGTGTAGCAAAGGTACAGTCAATTAGCACCTTTGTCTTTTATTAGTGTAGATTTTTTGGTGTGACTCAGAATTTTAGTAATTAGTTTACTTATTTATTTTTTGCAGTCAACAACTTTTAATCTTTGAATTTGTGTTTTTAGCTTTATTTTTATTGTTTACACTATTACAGATGTCCCTATTTCCATCCCCTTTGCCCACTTCACCCAGCCTTCACCTCCTCTTCCCTCTGGCCTATTCCACACTGTTAGTAATTAGTTTACGTTTGCCATTAGATGAAAAATGTTGAAAATCATTGAATTAAGTTGTGTCTCCCCGAACTTTTGGGGACAAGATTCTTTTATAAGAATTTTAATGTCATTTATAGTTATAGCTCAGTCATCTTTTCTGTGTTATCAAGGCAACATTGATATGGCAGAAATTGTTCCTTTCAAGGAACACAGGATACTGACTTTGTCAGCCTTAATTACAGTTAAGTGGTCTTGCAATTAGGCCAGATGAAAGTGGATGATAATGATATATGCTACTCTCTTGACTACCTTGAAATAGTCCTTTTAACTTCCATTGCTATTCTTTAACTTGTCTAGGTGTCTGCAAGTGGAGGAAGAACACTGAAGTCATTGCTTATAGAAAAACTGTCCAGGTGTCAACCAACCCACATTGGGATTCTGTAAGATGTAAACCTTTAATATTTTGAGCCACTGAGACTTTGCATTGCTTGCTACAGAAGTTACCATTATGTACTCTGAGTAATCTATACTAATAAAAGCCTAAGTGGCCCTCGTACACAAAGTCATCACAAGATGGCCACCACAAGATGGCTGCGCTCACAGCGGGGGTGTGGCCTGGTGGTTGTTCAGTGTGGTGAGGCCTAGGAGTCCCGCGGTTCTGTGCGGCCCGGAGGAAGCTGGTCCTGGCCTCTCCACCGCCTCATGCGGGGGAGGCAGGTCCCAGCAGAGGAGGCAGGTTGCAGCAGGGGAGGGCAGTCGGGGGGGATTGGGCCAGCAGGGGAGCAGTTAGGTGTCAATCAGGCCAGCAGGGGAGTGGTTAGGAGCCAGTGGTCCCGGATTGTGAGAGGGTGCAGGGATCAGGCCTAAACTGGCAATCAGACATCCCCTGAGGAGTCCCAGATTGGAGAGGGTTCAGGCTGGACTGAGGGATACTAGTATTTTTAGAAAATAAAAGTTTGACAGAAAAGTAGATTTTTTATCACCACTTTCATATTTATTCGTTTTTAAAAACATTAAGTCTTTGTATTATTATAAAATCACAACTTTACCATTCCCAAATTCGCTTATTATTTTGCCTGTATTTTCATCCTTTCACTTTGCTTAAGGCAAGTTAATTTTATTCTTTATTTTATTACCTTTAGTGTGGGTCCAGCATGGCCTATATTCTTTCTCCTTTCCCCTTCCCTTCCTCCCTTTCTTCCTACCTACTTAATGATATTTCCTTTGTGGCAAAATATTTGATTATTATTGCAAATGTTCTATATGGCTTAAGAAAATACATGCACTATTTATAATATTTGCAATTTAAAACTGATTTAAGTGTATTATTTAAATATCTTGTAATTTTCGTTCTGTTTTGGTGTGTCAGTATCTTTGTAAATGGCAACCCGGGTTTGCTTTTAGTCTTTACTTCTATGGCCTAGATTTATTCCATTTATTTTTTAATTGAAATATATTTGAGATATAACATTATATAATTTTAAGGGGTACAGATGTTGAATTGATATATTTTTATGTTGCAGTATGATTGTCATTGAAGCATTAGGTAGCACCTCTATCACATAATTATTTCTTTTTTTGTGGTGGGATTAATGAAGGTCTAGTCTTTTAACAAGTTTGATGTTTATAACATAATATTGTTATCTATACTCACAATTCTGTGCATTGGGACTCCAGGACTTACTTACTAGTTGCAACTTTGTACCCTTAAATAATATCTCTCCTATTCCTCCTCCCCCCTTCCCTGGTAATCACCATTTTATTCTCTTTTTATGCGTTTATATATTCAATCTAAAAACAAGTAAATAATATTATACAGTACATTTTTCCTTCATTGTCTGGCTTATCTCATTTACCATATCCTGAAAGTCCACTCATGTTGTCACAAGTTGCAGGATTTTCTTCTTTCTCATGGCTAAATAAATTTCCTGTGTGTGTGTATGTGTGTGTGTATATGTGTGTGTATGTGTATGTGTGTGTGTGTGTGTGTGTGTGTGTGTCTAGATTTCTCATGTATTTTTCTTTTTTATCCACAGTGATTGACAGACACTTAGGTTTCCTTCCAAATCTTAGGTGTTGTGAATAATGCTACAATAAATGTGGGAGTACACATATCCCTCTAGTATTTCATTTTTTTTTTTTTTTTGGATATGTACTCAAAAGAGGAATTGTGGGATCATATAATTCTCTTTGTAATTTTTTTTTTTTACAGAGAGGAAGGGAGAGGGACAGAGAGCCAGAAACATCGATGAGAGAGAAACATCAATCAGCTGCCTCCTGCACACCTCTTACTGGGGATGTGCCGCAACCAAGGTACATGCTCTTGACCGGAATCGAACCTGGGACCTTTCAGTCCGCAGGCTGACGCTCTATCCACTGAGCCAAACCGGTCAGGGCTGTAATTTTTTGAGAAACCATACTGTTTTCCATAGTGGCTGCACCAATTTATATTCCCATTGGTACCAATTTTTCACCACTGAGTATGACATTAGTTGAGGGTTTGTCATGTATGGCCTTCATTATGTTGAGGCACTTTCCTTCTATACCCACTTTATTTAGTGTTTTAATCACAAATGGATGTTGTATTTTATCAAATGCCTTTTCTGCACGTATTGATATGATTTTATCCTTTATGTTGTTAATGTCATGTATCACACTGATCCATTTGTTCATGATGAACCTTGTGTCCCTGGGTCCCTTTTCAATTTTTTGGAAATTTTGAGGATAGGTATTAAATCTTTGAGGGGTAGAATTCACTGATGAAGCCATCTGGTCCTGGACTTTTCTTTGTTGGGAGGTTTTTGATAACTGTTTCAATTTTCTTACTGTTGATCGGTCTATCTAGGTTTTCCAATTCTTCGTGGTTCAGTCTAGGAAGGTTATATATTTTTAATAATTTATCCATTTCTTCTCGGTTATTGAATTTAGTGGTATATGGCCTTTTATACTATTCTTGTATTATCCTTTGTATTTCTGTGGGGTGTGTTCTAACTTCTCTTTCATTTCCAATTTTGAGTATTTCTGTGTGTGTTTTTTCCTGAGTCTAGCCAGAGGTTTGCCAATTTTATTTATCTCTTCAACGACCCAGCTCTTTGTTGCATTAATATTCCCCATTGTGTTTTTGTTCTCTATTTTGTTTAATTCTGTTCTAATAGCTATTATTTTATTTCTTCTACTGGCTCTGGGCTTCATTTGTTCTGCTTCTAGTGCTAAGGTAAAAAAATGTTAGATTGTTTGAGATTTTTCTTGTTTCTTGAAGGTAGGCCTGTAATACTATAAACTTTTCTCTTACCACTTTTGCTGAATCCTTAAAGTTTTGATATGTTGTTTTGTCATTCACATTTGTCTCTGTATATTTTGAGCTCTTCTTTTATTTCTTTTTGACCCAATAGTTGTTCAGCAGCATGTTGTTTAAACTCCATATATTTGTGATTTTTCCAGCTTTTATTGCAGTTGATTTTCAAATTATTG
>NW_006291550.1:641293-650339 GCF_000327345.1 Myotis davidii
CACCGGGCCCTTCCCACCACAGCCCTGGTCCCCTGTCTGCCAGCAGCTCTGCTCCTGCTGCCACCACTCCCATGCACTGATGGCACCAGCCCCACTTGCACCCACTGACTACGTGGAGTGTTTGAGGCCGGTGCCAGGCGCAGGCAGCAGGTTCAAGTACCTAGTAGGACCGCAACATCTGAGAGCAAAGAATTTTCAGTAACCACCAGAGGCTTGCCTGGCCTTGGTCTGCCATCCTTGCTCACCTGCTCCACCGCCGTGACCAATCCCTGCTATGCCTACCATGTTCTGCGCTCTGCCGCCTGCTGCTGCCGCCTGCCATGTTCCGTGAGTGCCCCCTGGTGGTCAGCACACGCCATAGTGACCGGTTGTTCCAATGTTCCACCATTCTATTTGCATATTAGGGTTTTATATATATATAGAAGATTGTCACAAATGATCTCTTTTTATGCTGTGAATTCATTTTACAAATTGCAGTAGCTATTTTATTTTAAAAAAGATGTTTACCTCCTTTAACCCCTTCCCTGGCAGAAACGTGTATACTCATTTTCACAAAATGTTCTTTTTCAGTCGTCGACGAGTATACTAAGAAAATATGGTAAAAAAAATATGGTTTATAGGAAATGTTCCACCATTCTATTTGCATATTAGGGTTTTATATATATATAGAAGATTGTCACAAATGATCTCTTTTTATGCTGTGAATTCATTTTACAAATTGCAGTAGCTATTATATTTTTAAAAAGATGTTTACCTCCTTTAACCTTTATGCTATATTTCTGAACAAGAGTTGCAATTTCCTGCTTCTGTCTTTCATTTTACAATTTTGTGTCCTTTTTTTGTTTTGTTTCAGGTACAAGAGCTCCTTTCAAAATTTCTTATAACGCTGGCCTTGTGGTAATTCACCTCAGCTTTTATTTGTCTGGAAAAGCCTTTATTTTTCCTTCAAATCTATAGGATAACTTTGTTGGTTATATTATTTTTAGTTGGTAATTACCCTCTTTCAATATTTTAAATGTTTGCTTCCACTCTTTCTTAGCTTGTAAGGTTTCTGCTGAAAATTTTAATGCTAATCTAAGGGGATTTCCTTTATAGGCTGCAGTTTTCCCTGTTTGCCTTGAGAATTCTCTCTTTGATCTAATGGGATTTCCTTTATAGGCTGCAGTTTTCTTTTCCCTGTTTGCCTTGAGAATTCTCTCTTTGTAAAACATTTGATGGTTTTAATATAATGTGCCTCAGGGAGGTGCTTTTTGCATTGAGATAATTAGATGTTCTCTTAGCTTCTCGGTTTCCAAGGTCCTGATCTTTCCATATATTTGGGAAGTTCTCACCTATTATTTGTTTGAATAGCCTCTCTGTTTCCTTTCCTCTCTCTCCTTCTGGTATACCCATTATTATTTTTATATTGTTCCTTGTAATGGAGTTAGATCTCATAGAGTTCTTTCGTCCCCCTCCCTCTCTCAATTCTCTCCTTCTGCCTGAGCCACTTCTAGATTTCTATCTTCAATATCACTAATTCTTTCTTTCATCTAGTCTGCTCTATTTCCTAAGGTCTTCATTTCATTTCATTTCATTTCATTTCATTTCATTTCATTTCATTTCATTTCACTTCATTTCATTTCATTTCCTGTGTTCTTCAGCTCCAGCACTTCTATTTGTTTTTTATCGTTTCAATCTCTTTGGTAAAGTACTCTTTTTGTTAATTGATTTTATTCCTGAGCTCACTGACTTTCTGAGTTTTCTTGTATCTCACTGAATTTTTTTCAGAACTGCTTTCTTGAATTCACTGTCATTGAAATCACAATCCCCCATGTCTTTGTGTTTACTTTCTTGAAATTTTTCATATACTTTCTGAACTGCCTTGCTACCTTGGTTGTTTGTAGTACTTGATATATTATTTCTTTGTTTTGGCATTTGAGGAATGGAAATTTTTTAAAGTACCTGATGCCTTTAACCATGTAGGGGGTTGATTGGTAGAGGCCTTTCTTTTGTTTCGCAGTAGATTGTGCCACAGTGCCAATTTTTTTGTTTTCTCTTACATTACTAGGACTTCTGAAATCTTGGTGGGGGTGGTGTTGCCTTTAAAATGGAAAATGCCCCATATTCCCCAAGAAGGTTGGTGTCCTCTATAAGACCCGGTCACCTAGGTCTTAGGGCACCACCCCCATGATGGGTGTGGTGGGCAAGAGGGATCATGGCATGTGAGTTCGTGGCATTGTTTTTCTGGAACCAGAATCCACCAGCTCTGCCATGCTATCTAGGTGTCCCAGCTACCTCTACTAGGTTCTTCTCTGATGGTGAAAAAGAGGTGGTTGGATGGAGGGAGGCTGGTTCACATGTCTGTGGCTTTGTTTTTTTCCACTGGGTTTAGCTGCAATGAGTACAGGCCACTTAGGCTGAAATGTTGCTTCTACCCTTTGTGACCTCCCTCTGTTACTGCCACATCTGCTGAAGTCCAGCGGGCCATGGGAGGGAGAGGGGGGATGGATTCATGTGTCTGCAGGTTTGTTCCCTCCCACCCCTATTCACCTGGTGATGGCAGCTACTTGATTACAGCCTCCACCCTTTGCATGGTTTCTCTGTCCTGGACCCTGGGCTCAGCCTCAATGTGTACCAGTCACTCAGGGCAGAATGCCCCCTCTGCCCCTACGGCCTTCCCAGCGGAGATTGTAAGCTGACCCTCCACTACTACCATGTCCACTGGGGCATGTCAAGTGCCAGACTGTGTCTGTGGCACCTGTCTCTGTCCTTCCCCCGTCCTGCCTGCCCTGTTACTCTGATAGACCCATTTTCATATGTCCCAATGCATCAGCCCTTCAGACTTGTTTGTGTGTTGCACAGGGAATCCTTTGTTGAATTATAGTTGTCCAACTTGTAACTATAAGGGGAGAGACCAAAAGGTTTTCTCACGCTACCATGATACTGATGTCCTGTTTCATCAGGGTTATTTCTAAACTCGTAGAAAGAACCAACACTAGAGGGACAGCCTCCTTGGGCTGTAATATTTTTAGCCCTGAGTATTTAGAAGGGTGGGAGACCGAGGAGGATTGTTATGCAACCAACCTGTTTGCACCTGGTTTACCAGTTCTTTGTGCTGGGTGGTTCCTGACAACTTCCAAGGTGAAGGCCATGACTATTAGGACTCAGGGAAGAGACCAGTGATGCTGCTAAACATCCTATAATACACAGGACAGATCCCCACAGCACAGGAATGTCCTGATACAAAGTTAATACTTTTGTTATTTACTTCTCTTTGCTGTCACCTTCATTACAGTGTGTGCTACTTATTGCTTCTAACATATATTTGCTTTGGCTCTTGTCTGCACTAAATTCTGGGAGTAGATGAGTTACCCTGGGAGAATGTGTAGAGTGAAAAGAACGTAGATTCTGAAGCCAACACCTGAGGAACATTAGCATTTAAAAGGAGTTGATCAAGGAGACTGAGAAGAAATAGAACAGTTTGGAGAAAAAGGAACCAATAAAGCCAAGGGACAAAAGGTTTTTAAGAAGTGAGTGGTGCCCCAGCCAGTTTTGCTCAGTGGATAGAGTGTCAGCCTGTGGACTGAAGGGTGCCAGGTTCGATTCTGATCAAGGGCATGTACCTTGGTTGTGGGCACATCACCAGTAGGGGGTGTGTAGGAGGCAGCTGATTGATGTTTCTCTCTCATCGAGGTTTCTAACTATCTCTCTCCCTTCCTCTCTGTAAAAAATCAATAAAATATATTTTAAAAAACATTAAGCTAGAATTGTCATTTATAAATGTGTCTCATTTAAGGGAAATTAAATGTATAAATTATCTTAGACTAGAGCAGATGTGATGGGGACAACTGATTACTTATATTAAATACTCATTTATTAGAGTTCCTTCAAATAATAAATGCTTCACTATGGCTTTAAGCACTTCATTTTGGCCAAATTTGATTTTCACTTATTTCTTTAAGAGCTTCTAATGAGAGAGGTTCATCTGTATATGAATAACAGAGGTTTGTCTTTGTGCATTTTACCTAGAATAAGATAAATTGCTCAACACTTTAACAGAGCCCATCGTTGATGGAGATTGCTCTGAGCCTCCGAGTGATTACTAATTTGAGTATGTAAATAAACAGGCATTTTTCTGGAGACAAGAGAAATACTTGTCTTGAGAGAAACAACAAGGACTGTAGAATTTATAACTATTCGAATATTAGTACCTATACTTGATGATATTAATAGACTTAATTCATGCTGTAATTAGATATACATTTTATACAAAAAAGAGAATGAATAGATATAATTAAACGATTGCTTGGAAAAAATACTTAGCTTAACATTTTAAGTAATCAATCAATGCAAACCCAAAATATAATTTATTCAAGAATATAATGCCTTATGACACTAATGTGCTCTTAAAGAGCTCAAGTCAATGTTCTGTAAAATCATTATAAGATAAATCTAGAGTGAATCCTTCACTAAAATAAGGAAACATTTTTTCATGTTGCTTGTTTATATGATGAATATTGACTTTCTTATAGTGCTTAACAGTATTGAGAGACACACTGCTGGAGACATCAGTTCTTTTTTGTTTTCAGGGTCATTATTTTATAGTATGTAGCTGTTTCCATGAATACAAGTCCTGGAAAGTATCTTTCAAATTCTAATAAGATATTAGAACCAAACAATGTGAAGATTGTTCTAGCTAGTAAAAAACAAACAAACAAAAAACACTGGAGTTTTTATTCCTAAATAATGAAATGATGCTTCTTGAATTAAATAAGAAGGCAGCAAATACAATAAAGTGTTGCATGTTCTCAATATACATCCATTTATTAATGCATATGCCACAGGATCACATTGCACTATGCATTTGGAGAAGTCATTAACAAAGCAATTGCCTAACAATTTAACATGAATTAGTGGATTTCACTGGTCTGTGTTTTCACATCCAGTAGCAGAATGGTTCTGAGATTCAGGATAATATTAATTTTGTTCTTAACATACCAGACCAGCTTGTTCACAAAACACAATCATTGTAATTGGTTCTTGTTTCTGCAGGTATATGTTGTCCACTAACAGTTATGCGCATGTTTCAAAGTACTGTTCTACAGCCAACTATTTAGATAGACTCCAAAAAGTCAAACCATAAAGATACAGCAAATGCAAATATTCATGAAGTATTTCATATTCAAAATCCAACTTAGTTATTGTTTTCCTATTTCATCTGATGCATCTTGGTCTTATAAATAACATAAATTACAAGATTGTAAGCAATTTCTTTAGATTCTGTTTTACATTTTTCATTAAGTAGATGAAGACAAGGCTTTGTGTTCCAGTGCAATATATAGTAATGCTGTATTTAGTACAAATCGTTGAATATTTTTAAAAGAAAAAAAGCATTTAACTGATTACAGTGCTAAGTAATTAAGGAGTTAGTCATATCTGTCAGAGGGAAAACACTAATGGTAGTTACTTATGATAGATATTTTTTTAAAAAAACTTTCCATTACATGACTTTGTAAAGAATTAAATTTGATAAAGCCAAGACATAATGCTAGGTGGCAAGTGCATCAACTTACCTTTTTAACAAATGTGATGTGGCTGTGGCAGTTTTGAAGAACAAAGTTTTGTCAATATATCAAACATTGTTAACAAACTATTTAGCATTGCTTTGTATAAGTTTGCTTTAATAGCATTTCTTCACAGTGATATTTCAGAAAGGTTGGAAACTGGTCAGCATAAAATATTTCCCACCTTTTCTATTTTAATTTGTATGCAAAAATCATCACAATATATCTTCAACTATAAAATTACAAATGCTTTCTAGTGGTGACTGCATTTCCAGTTATAATAGAAAAGGGTATTTCTAAGACATCTACAATGAGGTAAGTCTAAATAAAACAGAATTTGAGTAACAAATCTTTTTGATCTATGGGCAATTGAAACCAATTTAACAAAAACAACTAATAGATGAACTGAAAAGACTTAATTGTTTTTCAGTATGCTTAGTGGGTGAAAAATTGTTAATGAGATGCAATAAACATTTAAAAAGATCTGGATATTTCACTTTACATCATAATTTTGGCACTTCATGGAACATTTATTTCCCAAAGACCAGTGATGGTCTGTATACAAGTTCTGCAGGTTTTCCACGTACTTTGTAGACATTGTACGTGATTACTGGCAAACACCGAAATGTAGTGAAATAAACATTCCCATGTATTTGCACATGCATGCAGTAGTCAAACAATTATAGTTTATGCATTCTCGAAGATGGTATCTTCAGTATTCCTTTCAAGCACTCTCTTCAGCAGATCTTGTTTCAGATTTAAGTCTTACAAATTCTTTCGCCACATCATCGCTGGTCCTCTGAGAGAGTATTCTAAGAATAGTCAAACCGGTGTCATCCATAGAAACATTTTTCAAAAGGGGATACCATGCCCCATAGCTTCCCTTTTCTGCTATGCTCTGTAGCTGAATCACTGTCATTCCGATAATTCGATCTTCCCGGGCAAAGCAGTAATCCTTAACTGAGAGATGAAGTTCATAGGCTCCTGGGTGGTTTTCATTACCCAAAATACTGTGTGGATTAAAATTATGAATTTTCAGCAAAAATTTTATTTCACCTAGGGATCAACACAGTTCTAAAAATGCTATACATTTTTATATTGGGAAATAGAGTCTCGCTTTATTTTAATTCTGATGTGTATATTTTTAAAATTTTACTTAGACTGTCTTTACTTAGATATTACTTATAATGTAACTTAAAAACTTCTTCTTTCCCAAAAAAATTCCCTAGATATAAAAAGGAACTCCATCTAAATATGAATTTGTGCCCTGATGTTAAACTTATCAATAGAAGCTGGAATTAAAGCATAGTGCTGTACTTAATCATTGAAGTCAGGAACTCCGCTCAGATATAGTTGTAGGATAGGGTTGCTGGGGATCATGGGAGCTAGGCTTGGGTAAGGGGTATGTCAGAAGAATTTCGGTGTCATTTCAACATCATTTATTAAAACCTCAGGCTCCTGAATGTGTTGTATCTAGGAGACTTGTCTCGGGGGAATACACTGCACAGACCACCAAGCACTATTCACAAGATGCCAAATTGGGTACAAATCTCCAGAGCACATTAGTTCCAGCAGGGGCCGATTCTTTAATGCCACTTCGTTCTTATGGCAACAGTGAGGCTGCAAGGGTGGGGCTGAGGGTGGCCTCTACTGATAACAACGCAAGACAGCTTGTCAGGGCCCAGCTGAGTGTAATGTAGAGGCTGGGCCCTGATGTGCTGCGAACGATTCTCTCCTGCAGTTTCCTTCAATTCATTCTCAGATATTGATTTTCTCATAAATGCACATCTATTGCTCAGCAGAACAAGCGTCCACATGCCTTCCTATTAAAGTGACTTTTTCTAATCAAGCATGTTATAGACACAAACTTTCATGAGCTTGATCCTATGTCTCCCTCTCTTCTTTATCTGTCTCTAGTTCAGATTATCCAGATTTGTGGAATGAATTCCATCCATATGCAGATCATTTTCAAGTCATATTCAACTATATATTTGATATTTCCTCTTGGGTGTCCAATAGGCATTTCCAAATCAAACAAAATCTCTGATCTCCGTATCTCTTGTCCCTATGCCCCCATCTCAGTAAACAACTACCCCAAAATCTAGGGGGTATCCTTTATGTCCTTCAGTAACTTCCATTTTCCCTAATTGGATGTACTCCCCATCTTTATTTTTACACTTTGTCATAAATGGAATGCTGGCCTGCTAGGACTATAATAGAGTTTCTCTGTGTTCTGGCTTCCAGTGGTTTTGGCCAAAAGGAAGTCCTATCACGAAATCAGAAGTGATGAGGAGAGTAAGATCAGAGTCTTTGTTTCTGTCTCTCCTTGCCTGTGAGGCTGTTTCCTGACATGGAAGGCCACTGCTCTTTTAAGGTGGCCCACTGCACCGGAAGTTTTCACTTCCCCAATTTTAATAGTATCTCATTCTTTCCTTCCTCAGTGCCCTAGGGGCCACCTCCTGGCCACTACTTGCCCCAGGTTACATTTCTTGTAGTCCCTCTACTCATATCTTTGTAAATTCCTTTGTACATAAGTCTGTCTTAAAATATTCTAAATTGAATGTTCTCAGGAACCTAATTATATTCTCTTTCTTTCATGTTCTACCTCCAGTCCACTGCAAGTTCTATAGAACCCACTTCCAATACATACCCAGAATCTTTGTACTACTTGCTTCCATTTCCTACTACCATCTCGCCAGTCACTGTTATCTCTTACCTGGACCATTGCAAAAACCTTCTAACTGACCTTTACATATTTGGTCTTGATTCCTTGTAACTTTTCTCTATGCAGCAAACAGAATAGTCATTTAAAGATGCAAACCAGATCGTTCCTCCCCTAATCTGAAAATCCTTCAAGGTCTCCTGTTGAACTGAGAGTGTAACCTAGTCCCCTTTACCCTGACTGCGAAGCTTTGTACCCTGATACCCTCTTCAAATTCAGTTCACCTCACTCTCTTGGCCAGTATATACTGTTTCTTACATTGGCCAGGCAGGCTTCTGCCTTAGGGTCCTGGCACTGACACTTTCGATTGGCCTGAAATGCTGCCAACACTCCTCTGCATGACTGATGTTTTGCTTTTTTTAGGTTCCAATTTAAAACTCAGAGAGGCTTCCCTGAACACCAGTGTAAGTAGCCAAATAATCACTCTACTAGGGGCCTCGTGCACGAAATTCGTGCACTGGGTGTGTGTGGGGGGGGAGTGTCCCTCAGCCCAGCCTGCCCCCTCTCACATACTGGGAGCCCTCAGGCGTTGACCCCCATCACCCTCCAATCGCAGGATCAGCCCCTTGCCCAGGCCTGACGCCTCTGACAGAGGCATCAGGCCTAGGCAGAGGACCCTCATTTCCCCCCATCACTGGTTCTGCTCCCAGCCCAGGCCTGATGCCTCTGGCCCAGGCGTCAGTCCTGGGCAGGGGACCCCCAGACCCCTCCGATTGCTGGCTCTGCCCCTTGCCCAGGCCTGATGCCTTGGCCAGAGGCGTAGACCCCCATCACCCTCTAA
>NW_006291550.1:650901-652835 GCF_000327345.1 Myotis davidii
TTAGGTTCCATTAAAACTCAGAGAGGCTTCCCTGAACACCAGTGTAAGTAGCCAAGTAATCACTCTATTACATTGCCCTGTTTTAATTCTTTGCATAATACTATCATAATAGGTTTTTGTTTATCATAAGTTCCTCATCTCTAGAAAGTATATTCCACGAGAGCAGAGAAATCCTATTATACATTCTCAATGCTTATAGTATTTCCTGATACATGGTGGGCACTGAACAGATACTGACTGAATGGAAGGAACTAAAAACATAGCCTTTTCATCTGCCTGGGATCTGTGGTGCTCAGTGAGTAAGTTTAGTCACACAGTGACTATTGCCTGGTTGAATAAATGAGTTGGGTCATGACTTACAACTGAAATGTTTCATTGTACTTGGGCGACCAGGTGTTGCTTTTTGTCTTTGTGCCTTGTTTTCTCTTCTTGTCTCCAAGGTTGGGTCCCAGCAGACAAACTTCCACAAAGGGGCGGAACATGGCGGTGGTCTGCCAGTTCAGGTTGTTAATAGCCATCACTATAAAACCAAAAAGGGAATGGGATACAGAGTGTTAGCCAATGAATGTGTGGAATCTCTGCCTCTCCCTTTTGGTCCTTACAATGAATTTTTGTTTTAAAAAATGATGTGTGAAGCCATAACTTGTATTTGATAGTGTCCTAACTCCAATGATAATATTCTTGAAGATAAACATTTCACTCTCTGGAATGCACACTTGATGGGACTTTCAGCTCTTAGTTGTGTGACGCTGGAGTGGTGAAAGTTATCATTCCTCTTGCGTGGGTAAAAACATGATGTTTTTCATATTAAAAATAGTGTTTATATCTATCATTAAATATTTAGAAAATAGATTTAAAATCTATAATTTTTCAGAGGCAGTCCCTTAATATTTTGTGTATGGTTTCAACATTTAATTCATATATAGAATGGGATCATGATATATTGCAGTCTTATAAGTAGCTGTATTTTTTAAGTTCATCATGGATATCTTTCTAATTCAATATATTCAATATTTTCCAACTGCAAACATTCCACTATATATATATTCCATCCTATATTTAACCAATCACCTATTGTTAAACACAGTTGTTTCTTAATTTCAAGCATCACACATAATTCTTAAGTGTACCTTCTCATATTTATACTTTGCCTATTCTTTAATGATGATATTCTTCAGGAAGTATCTTATAACTAAAATTGCTATTACAAAAATTTCATAAAACTTTGAGCATTTTCTCTATAGTGACAAAATATTTTAGGATACTGGCATGTATAGGCATTCACATTTATCTGTATTTTTCTCTATATTGCACATAATTTGTTATAGATCATAGATAGCAGTGATATTTTTATAATACAAAGATCCATTCAGTAATGCAATTTTAAATATATTAGAAGGGCATAGTTTTGATTGAAGTGGATATTATTTAGAATATGGTTCTATTGAGCAAAATATTAACCATTTAATTTCATCTTTGAAATGACCTTTGCATTCAGGTGATACTTTTACAATATAAACCAATAGATTAAACTATCATTTAAAAAATCAAATCAGTTGTTGAAAATAACTTAGAGAAAGAATTAGGTAGGTTATGTGAATATTAAGCCAACCAAAGCGCTAATATCCATATATATATAATAGGATTAACCACAGAGAAAATATACAGTTTTGAAATGTAATCACCAATGTATTTAAATATTTCAAATTACATATGTTAATTATCTGTGGCATATATTTGTTTTTAAATAAAAGTTCCAGTTCAGGAAGATATTCTAAACCCCTAAAATGATTTAATACACATATTCAAACACATAAAAATGACATTTTAATATTAATTTTGCAGACATTAAAGTCTGATGAGCTGCTTGGCCTATCTGGATCCAAAATGTACCTTTCACAGTGACTTTATGCTCTCCAGTTCCTGGGGTGGGG
>NW_006291550.1:653148-656771 GCF_000327345.1 Myotis davidii
ATATATATATATATATATATATATATATTTTATATTTTTCACCACCTTTATATTTTTTTAAGGATATATATATATATCCTTTATATTTTTCACCACCCTCCCACAAACAAATATAGTTATCTCTCATTCTTTAATGTAGCCTGGAATGTCACAGCACTAATTACAAAGTAAAGGGTCAAAGAGCATTTGCTTAAAAATAAATTACTGAGCCCTGGTCAGTGTTGTTCAGTGGTTGGAGTGTCAGCCTGCACACTGAAGGTACGTAGGGGTGCATTTGTCAGGCGGCCAATCCAATCGATGTGTCTCTCTCATATCAATGTTGCTCTTACTCTCTCTCTCTCCTCTGTCTTCCCTCCTGCTCTCTCTAAAAATAAATGGGAAAAAAATGCATAGTTTTGATTGAAGTGGATATTATTTAGGATATGGTTCTATTGAGCAAAATATTAACCATTTAATTTCATCTTTGAAATGACCCTTGCATTCAGGTGATACTTTTACAATATAAACCAATAGATTAAACTATCATTTAAAAAATCAAATCAGTTGTTGAAAATAACTTAGAGAAAGAATTAGGTAGGTTATGTGAATATTAAGCCAACCAAAGCGCTAATATCCATATATATATAATAGGATTAACCACAGAGAAAATATACAGTTTTGAAATGTAATCACCAATGTATTTAAATATTTCAAATTACATATGTTAATTATCTGTGGCATATATTTGTTTTTAAATAAAAGTTCCAGTTCAGGAAGATATTCTAAACCCCTAAAATGATTTAATACACATATTCAAACACATAAAAATGACATTTTAATATTACTCATAGGATTACCCACAGAGAAAATGTACAGTTTTGAAATGTAATCACCAATGTATTTAAATATTTCAAATTACATATGTTAATTATCTGTGGCATATATTTGTTTTTAAATAAAAGTTCCAGTTCAGGAAGATATTCTAAACCCCTAAAATGATTTAATACACATATTCAAACACATAAAAATGACATTTTAATATTAATTTTGCAGACATTAAAGTCTGATGAGCTGCTTGGCCTATCTGGATCCAAAATGTACCTTTCACAGTGACTTTATGCTCTCCAGTTCCTGGGGTGGTGGTGATGTCCACATGAACAGATATCTGACCCACTGAATCTTTGGAGGAGCGACCTGCAAGCAAGCAGAAGCTTAGGGCCTGAACGTTCAGATACTTAATAACGGACATCTACATTATCCGCATAAGGGGCTTGAAAGCGTTTCTTCCTGGAATTGAATGGTACTTTGTATTAATAGCACATAACATTGATATATGTTCACCAAATTCAATTTGCTGCGCAGGTTTGAGACTTGGATATAATCATATTTACCCAAGGAGTTAAAATTTCATCTGATCCTCAGATATTGTGTCACTATTACAGGAAGATGGCTGTAGAGCACCTGCCCTCATGAAGCCCACAGTACGCCAGGCGAGACCAACATATAGCTACAGTATAGTGTGATAAGGTCTACTGATAGCATAAAAGTTAGTCGACAGTTAAGCATGTTGTATTGAAAAGTACCTGTGATTTGGGGTCAGATTAACTTGAATTTAAATCATGGTTATGCTACTTCTGGTTCTGTGATAAGAATTTGCTGTATTCTCACATCTCAATTTGCTCATTTGTAAAACAGGGATAATAACACCAACCTCTCTCTCTCTCTCTCTCTCTCTCTCTCTCTCTCTCTCTCTAAAAATAAATGGGAAAAAAAATATCCCTGGGTGAGGATTAAAAATAAATAAATAAATTACTGAGCCATTGCTTATAATAATCAAAACAGTAAAATATTTAATGTTTGGCCATTGATCCATTATATGAACATATCATAATTTAACCATATTTCAGTTGTTTCCAATCCTTTGTTATTATAAACAAACTATAATAATTATTTTTATAAGTTTATCTATAGTATAATTCTTAGAAGTAAAATTTATTTGTCAATTTTAATTTTGCCCCAGAGAGATTTTAACAATTTACACTTTTATATGCAATATAGATCAACAAGAAATGTACTTTTCTAAAATAAATGGCTAAAATTGAATCTGAAAATAGATGACTCTGAGAAACGTTCAGTTTCTAATCTCAGATAATTGCTAGTTTGGGGCCTGAACCTCTCTCCATAGGACCTGCTGAGAAGAGCCAGTTCATCACCAGGACCCCTCTCCCTCGATAATAAAAGAATTAAAAGATAGAAAGTGATCACTTGGGCATTAGTAAAGGGACTATTCTTTGCTTCTGGGGAAAGGAAGAGGGGAAATGTCCCCTTTCCCAGAGGTGAGGAAAAGAAAATCCAAAAGAAATACTCCTAAACTCTGAAAGTGCCAAAAAGATGGGCATTTCACTTTTGAATTGGCTGCTTACTTAGCAGACAATATGACCCGAGCATGGTTGAGTGAGGGACAATTAGCCAGAGAGGGGGCCAAGGACTACTTCCTTAAATTTATGGTTGCTAAGAAGTATGGGAGATGGTTCCTGGATGGGCTTGAAGTGCCAGAATTGGGAACAAGAGAGGGAAGATGTGATCATGGACTGTGGTCTTGTCATGGATTGCACAGATGGGGCAAGGAGGCAGGCAGCTCGAAGCTCGTAGCATGCCAGTACCAGCTGAAGTGCAGTGGGAATGAGTAGCCCAGGCCTGAGTTTGGAAGAATTCATCAATGCTTTAGCTGCTATTTGGAAATGAGTCTCACACTGCCAGCTTCACAAGCTTCTAGTTCCCCCAAAACAATAAGCTGGAAGAGCTGTAACCCTACTCAACGACCAGCAATGTTCACCACTGACGTTTAAATAAAGTGTCATTGGTCTTGTTCCTCTCTTTTCTTCCTTCCCAACACCAGGGAACCTACCACCAGGAGGGAGAGGAAAGGTTCACATGAGAGAGGCCCATGCCTTCCTTCTCCTTTTCCCATTTCTGTCTGCTTGCAGAGAGAGAAGGGACTGTAAAGCCGGTAAGAGATTAAAGATGTAAGGTGACCAGGATGAGGTCTTAAGCACTGGAATGACTTTATAATCGTGCAGATCACTGATAGGCAGGGACCTGGGCTGTGATATCAGTGGGGGAGGTGTCTGTGCAGTAGAAAACGGGCTCCTTGCCAAGAGACAGCTTTTCCCAGTTCTACTGCTTTTTCTTCCCTTGTTACTGTCGTGTAAGGGAGGTCAGCTTCCTCTTCCTTTCTTTCCTTTTTATATCCTGTTCATGCCTTTGTGTATAGGTATTAAATCCTTATCAAAAATCTTAAATTGGATGTGCCTTTTGTCTGCTGGGTCCTTAGTTTATAGAGTTGACATCTGTGATTTGCTCATAACTTGAACGGAAATGCTCCTTGTATTTTCTCAGTACTCTTAGGTTTTATGGAATAACGAACCAATCTTTTGTGGGGAAGGGCAGAAACTTTTATCATTAAAGGTTTCAGAAAGGAGAAAATGCGTAAGGAGGCTCTTTAAAATTGAGTTAGAATTCATCTTTTAAACAAGGAAGCAGAAGAAATAGCACACGTGTGGATGAATAAAACAGAACGGTGTGTCCTGAAAACTGCAAGTAGTTCCGTGTGGATGGAGCATAGTGGTGGTGCCTTGAATATA
>NW_006291550.1:656966-657926 GCF_000327345.1 Myotis davidii
TATTTTCATCAAGACAAACCTCAGGTTTGGAAAATCCTTTGTTCATTAGCCTAGGAAGCCCTGTCTAAGTTCCTCTACCATAAAATAATTTTTAAAAATTCTATAAATAATCTGCAATTATGTTCTTGATTTCCTCAATACTATGACATAGTACAGAAACCCTGGGCAATGCAATTGACTGCTCTGCTGAATATGGTCTCAGTCACTTATTATGGGATAATTAAAACTCCACAAACCTTGATTTTCTTATTTTTGTAGCACCAACCTGGCAGCTTTGTGGTAATTAAAATAGCTAATTTTGCCCGACTGGCGTGGTTCAGGGGCTGAGCATCAACCTATGAACTAGGAGGTCACTGTTTGATTCCCGGTCAGGGCACACATCTGGGTGCAGGTTTGATCCCCTGTGTGGGGCGTGCAGGAGACAGCTGATAGATGATTCTCTCTTATCATTGATGTTTCTATCTCTCCCCCTCTCCCTTCCTCTCTGAAGTCAATAATAATATACAAAAAAATAAAAATAGCTAATTTAAAAAAATGTACACTATTTTCTACCTTCTATGTAACAGCTGTTATAAAGCCTTTATAATAACTGCCCAGCAAATGAATCCAAGTTTATTAGAATTCAATAATTAATAACACAATGTTTCAAAGTTATAAAACCCCTTGAACATTCATGCATAATGCCCACATATAAAAATGGTTTAAAAATCCATGGATATTGTGGTTACCGGGGTCAAACACTGCAAGAAGACCACTCTGGAGTGACTGGAGTTCTTCCTAACAAATTCAGAATTCCCAAAACTTTTCTGGGTTCAGTAGGATAATGATGGCAGATTTTTAGAGCCCTCAAATACCTAAGCGGGAAAACTGTCCCTTCTATTAAAAAACGTTCATTAACCACGAATCTGATCAAAGGCCTCCAGCATCTCTGAAAATGCGTGAAGGTTGCAGAATTGCCTC
>NW_006291550.1:658263-661838 GCF_000327345.1 Myotis davidii
CTGTGCTGTTAAAAACAACTAACAGCTAAAGCATCTAAAACCTTTTACAAGGTGCTCTTTCAATGCACAGAGGTAAGTGTTCCTCTTTCACAAATTGCTGTTCTGTGGTCTTCCACCTGTACATCCTGTGCGTGCGCTTTCTACAGAAACATGGACTGTTGCATTGGGAGGAAAAAAACATTAAAAATCCCACCGAGGCACTCCGCAGTGCCTGAAGACTGTTGTGAAACCTCCTGGGTGGAAACATTTCTCAGGCTCTCTACTGCACATTTTCTTTCCGAACACAAACTGTGAAACTTACTGCTCAATCAAGGCAAAGAGTCTTGAGAACTGACTGCTTAATGTGACACACCCTAAAACTGTGGAATTAGGGAAGTAATAGAGCGGAAACAAATGGTTAAAAGAGTTTTTTGTTATTGCAATTATTGCCTAATAGTCATGCTATTCATAATTGTCACTTTAAAAAATGCCAGGTTTCTGCTTTCATGGCCTGGAGTTATACCACTCCTAGCACCATGGTATGCCTTATTTTGCAGTTAATTATGCAGTTTTTTTCTGCCTATTTGTATAAGTGATATGCCTGGATTCCAATTCTCACCGTTTAGTTCAATAATGCCTGTCTCTCAACCAGACATTCAAATTTCAGCCATCGTGGTACATTAAATGCATAAAATAAAAAGTTTGCTACTATTATTTTAGTCCACAAGTCACTGTGGAAAGAACAGATGTGTATCCTCAGTTACCAATCACATCACTTCTTTCAGAGTCTGTTGGTGATCTAGTCAGTTCACACACAACAGAGGATAAAAGGGCCACACTGAGATGGGTAGGAAAGGCAGAGGCACATTTTCGCCCAAAATACCACCCCTGGCACAGCAACCCACAATGGGGAGGGATCTGAAAATCTCCACAAATACCGCCAAACAGAAAAAAAACAACAACCCAAAACATAGCTCCCTTTTTTCTGAGGAGCAAGGCGCTTCCCATATTGGGGACCTGCACCAGAGAGACAAACTCCCAAAGCAAAACATGTGACTCTGAAAACCAATAGGCCAACTGAGGTTACAGCAAGGAGAACTACCGGGCTGTAGGGAACAGATTCTGCTCTTCAAGGGCTCACACACACACTCACTCACCTTGGGACTCAGCACAAAGGCAGCAGTTGGAAGAGAGCCTGGATCATATGTGAAAGAGATTTATTTGCTAACTTTACAGCTTCTTCCGGAGGGGCGGGAGTGTTTTGAGACTCTTTCTAGGGATGCAGGTGCTGGCAGGAGCCATTTCTGTGCTGTCCTTCTGCATTGCTAGGGCCAGCACTAACGGGGGCCACTTTTGCAGTTTTCCTCTAATTTGCTAATGAGGGTGAGTAAGCAGCCCATTCCCATGCTTTGCTCTCAGGAACAGCCTATCCCGAGGCTGCAGGCATGCAGCTGCAGCGGCCATGCTGCATTCGCCAGAGGTAGTGGGTGAGCAGCCGGCTCTACCCATCCTGACCCACTCCTGCAGCCCTATCAAAACCAGCAGGTGTGGCCAGGCGGATTGCTTTCTAGGCCCCGTGACTTGAAACAGATTGTTCAAGAGACAACCAAGAACTAGGGCAAGATTAAGCATTGCGTTTTACCCCCTGTGCAGGGCTACTCCTTCAAAACTGAAAGGGAGAGCTAATACATAGAAACAATCATAGAAAGTTAAGCAAAATAAGGGGAAAAAGAAATATGTTCCAAATAAAAAAACGAGATACTGAAGCAATGATAAGTAATTTACACCCTCCTTCCCCCAGCAAATACAGTTCAAAGTAATGGTGTTAAAGATGCCACCAAGCTCAGGAGAACAGATGGACACAGTGAGAACTTCAACTAAGAGAAGAGGAGGTCCCAGATGCTGGAGAATAGGAAGATGGAGAACTCGCCTCCTCCCATGAGTAAAATCAAATATACATGTATGTAGGTAGCAATTACTCCCATGAGACAACAGAGCATTGAATGAACAGTTTCTGACATCAAAAAAGAGATGGAATAGGAAAGGGAGGGAAAGCCCTCAGGGAGCTGTGCAAACTCTCCAGTGCCATTATGTCCCCCTCCACTTTGAAAGGACAGGCAGGTCTAGCTGCTGATCACATTGCCTGAAGTCTTTTGCCTCTGAACAAAGGGAGCAAGCAGGAACAATAGGGTCCCCATGCACCTGACCAAAGAAATACAAAGGATCATAGACGATTATGAGCAATTATATGCCAACAAGTTGGACAACTTAGAGGAAAGGGATAAATTCCTTGAAACATACAATCTTCCCAGACTGAATAATGAAGAAAAATAATATCTGAATAGACCAATCACTAGTAAAGATATTGCGTCAGTAATTAACCCTCCTACCCCTGGGACCAAATGGCTTCACTGGTAAATTCCACCAGACATTTATAGAAGACTTAAAACCTATACTGCTCAAAGTTTTCCAAAAAAATTGAGGAGGAGGGAATGCTCCCAAACTTATTTTACAAGGCCAGCATTTTCCTGATACAAAAAAAAAGACAAAAACAACAACAAAAATGAATGTTACAGACCAATATCCCTGATAAACATAGATGCAAAAATATTCAACAAGATAGTAACAAACCAAATTCAACAATACAGTAAGAAGTTAATACACATGCTTGAGTGGGATTTATTCTAGGGATGCAACAATGGTTAAAGGATGCAAAGATGGTTAAACATCTGCCAATCAATCAATGTGATACACCACATCTATACTAATAAAAGAGAAATATGGTAATTGGCCTATGACCGCTACCTTTTTCATTGGCTAATCAGGGCGATATGCAAATTAACTGCCAACTAAGAATGGCAGTTAACTGCCAACAAAGATGGCGGTTAATTTGCATATGTAGGCACAATGCAGGGAGGTGAAAGGGAAAGCAGGAAGAAGCCCCCTGCCACTGACAGTGAGCGGAACCCCGGGGGGGGAGCTAAGAGCCGGGGGGCAGGCCCCCCAGCCATGATCGGAGAATCGGCAGCCTTTGTCGCCCTGGCCAGTGATAGCAGGAAGTAGGGGTGGAGCCAGTGATGGGAGCTGGGCACGGTCGAAGCTGGCAGCCCAAGGAGCTAGGGGTCCCTTGCCTGGGCCTAAAGCGGAGCCCGCAATCGTGGGGCCGCTGCCGCTGCGGGTCCCTGCTGCCCGTGCCGGACACCTCGGCCAGAGGCGTCGACCCCCATCACCCTCTGATCGCCTGATCGGCCCCTTGCCCAGGCCTGAGGCTTCCAGCAGAGATGTCAGGCCTGGGCCGGGGACCCCCAGCTCCCCATGGTTGCAGGCTCTGCCCCTGCCCAGGCCTAAGGCCTCGGCCAGAGGCGTCGACCCCCATCACCCTCTGATCGCCTGATCGGCCCCTTGCCCAGGCCTGAAGCCTGGGTCAGAGGTGTCAGGCTTGGGCGGGGGGATGGAGAAAGTGATCAGAGGGAGATGGGAGTCCTCTGCTCAGGCATGATTCCTGGGCCAGAGGCATCAGGCCTGGGTGGGGGTCAGAGCCAATGATGGGGGGAGATGGGGGTCCGTGTCCAAGCCTGACACCCCTGCCAACACAT
>NW_006291550.1:681935-684270 GCF_000327345.1 Myotis davidii
CATAATAAAAGATAAAAATCATATGATCCTTTCAATAGATATAGAGATACCTTTTGAAAAAAATTCAACATCCATTTATGATAAAAACTCTCAACAAAGTCCATATAGACAGAACATACCTCAACATAATAAAGGCTGTATAAGGGACTAAGAAGCACAAATCAGTAGTTGCAATATAGTTATGGGGAGGTAAATAAAGCATAGGGCATATCATCAATAATATCGTGATAGCTATGTATGGTGCCAGTTGCGGTACTGGAAATATCAAGGGAAACACTATGTAAAATATATGACTGCCCAACCACTAAGCTGTATACCTGAAGCCAATACATAATTAAAAAAGTATTTTCTCATAAATTTTTTAAAAAAGAGTCCTTATATTTTAAAAAGGGCCATATATCGCAAGCCCATTTCTAAGACCATACTCAATGGTGGAAAGCTCAAAGCTTTTTGCTGAAGATCAGAAACAGGATAAGGATGCCCACTTTTATTTAACAGCATTGGAAGTCCTGTCAGTCACAGCAATTAGGCAGCAAAGAAGAAATAAAAGGCACACAAGTTAGGAAGTAAGAAGGAAAACTGTTACTATTTGTGGATGATATCTATACAGAGAACTCCAAAGATTCTACCAAAAAACTATTAGAATTAATAAATAAACTCATCAAAGTAAGATACAAAATTAATATTCAGAGATTGATTGCACGTTTACATACCAATAACAAACTATCAGAAAGAGAAATTAAGAAAAGATCCTACTCAATCCTGAAAAGCTGAAAGTTTTTTCCTTAAGATTAGGAATAAAACTAGGATGCCTACTCTTGCTACTTTTATTCAACGTGCTATTGGAAGTCCTAGGAAGAAGAATCAGGCAAGAAAAAGAAACAAAGGCTTACAAATTGGAAAGGACAAAGTGAAGCTGTCATGTTTTTGGATGGCATGAAATTATATATAGAAAACCCTAAAAACTCTTTAAAAAAACTGTTAGAATTAACAGACAAAGCCAGTAAAGTTGCTGGGTACAAAGTCATTCTGTAAAAATCTGCTGTTTTTCTGCACTCTAACAACAAGCTATCAGAAAGAGAAATTAAGAAACAATCCCGTTTGCCATAGCATCGAAGAGAATGAAATACTGCCCAGCAGGTGCGGCTCAGTAGCTGAGTGCTGACCTATGAACCAGAAGGTCTCGATTTGATTCCTGGCCAGGACACATGCCCGGGTTGCTGGCTCGATCCTGAGTGTGGAGCATGCAGGAGGCAGCCAACCAATAATTCTCTCTCATCATTGATGTTTCTATGTCTCTCTCCCTCCCCCTTCCTCTCTGAAATCAATAAAAATATATTTAAAAAAATAAAAAATAGAGAATAAAATACTATGCAATAAATTTAACCAAGGAGGTTGAAGATGATACAAATAAATTGAAGGATACTAAATGTTCATGAACTGCTCTTCTTCTGTCTTCTTTGTAGCCTCCTCATTTCTTTCAGCTTTTCGTTATGTGACATCCCCCAATATTAATCCCTAAATTCCTCCTCAATACTCCTTTCCCAGGTTTTATAGTGACATCTCTCATCTCAATTCTATTAATTTTTAAATCTACGTTTCTAGTCCTTATCCTGATCTTTATATTGACCCCCATTTCTAATAGTGTAACAGATATTCTTGCTTAGTATTTTCATTTTAGCTTAACCACATCAAGTCAAAAAATAAACTTATGGTGTTCTCAAACCTCCAGTTTTCAACTTCCCCATTTCCAACCTTGTTCACACCATTCTGCTAGCCAAGCTCAAGTCACTGAAAACCACACAGAGCTTTTCCTCTACTTTACCTGTTAATCCCAACCAATGAACAAACCTTGCCCATTATTCTTTACATAGTTTGATTCACTCTCTACTTCAACATTCTATTCTTTTGTTTAAGACCTCATTATGTGGATATCTGTTACATTCTAAGAGTTCACTTTGCTTTCATTATATTTTATATAACATAGCAGGACCAAGCTTCTAAAGTTAAAGATTCCATCCTGTTACTCTTCTCCTTTTAATGCCTATTGCTTTGAGGGGAAATTTCAAATTCCTTGAGTAGCTTTTGGCTTTAAAAATCTTCCTCCATTAAGGACAATCAAATGTCTCTCTCATGCACTCAACAATATCCCTTTCCGCTAGCCTTCCTTTCATATACTGCCCCCTTCGAGCTCTGCCATCCTTACATAGCGTTCCCAGGCACGCTAGTCCCCATTGGTCACTGTAACTTGGAGCCACTTCTGTGTTCTTATTCATAACACTCATGTTGGCATTTAATAATATTATGTCTCATCACGTATTGCTGTGATTTTTTC
>NW_006291550.1:684290-697326 GCF_000327345.1 Myotis davidii
CCTTTATTGCATTGCGAAGTTACACCAACATTAAAAGAGCTGCAATGTTAAGTTTAAAAAACAATATCCACAACTGAAAAAGCTGGTAGATGACTAGTGTTAATTGGGAACTAAGTTTTGGAGAGGCAACATAACCATGAGGCAGTGTGCACAGAAGGGAAGAGCTCAGTCTCTAAGCCATATTGTCTAGATTTGAATTCAGGCTCCACCACATAGTAAGCACAGGGACATTGGGCAAGTTACTTAGTCTCTCTCTGTTTCCATTGTAAAATAGGAATAATAGTAGTACTGGACTCATTCAAATATTGTAAAGATTAAATAAGTTTTTCCCTGCAAGGGACTTATTAAAAGTACCTGGCACAGAGACAATCTTTCATATTATTGTGGTTGTTGTTGTTGTTTATTAAAATATTGAACTCTTCATCTCCTAGCAATTTCCTTTCTATGAGTCTGTCATACAGAAATACTTGCAAAAATACACAAAGATGTATATAAAAAAAAGATGTTAATGGCAACATTTTTTTAAATAGTTAAAAAATTACCTATAAAATTACATATCCTATATAACAAAGAGGGACTATGCAAATTGACCATCACTCTGCCACAAAGATGGCGGCGCCCACAGTGGAGGCTGAGTTCCCATAATGAGCCTTACGAGCAATCAGCAGGGACCTGAAGATGTGCCCTCCCCACCCCCTCGTGGGGCTGGACAGGGGACCCCAGGCTGTGCCGCCAACCCTGGCACCAGGCTGGGGGACCTCAGGACATGGCCCCCACCTGGCGGGGCTTGATGGTGGACCTCAGGTCATGCCCCCCACCCCAGCACTGGGGATGTGCCCTTCCCACCGCCTCCATGGGGCTTGACAGGGGACCTCAGGCTGTGCCACCAACCCTGGTGCCAGGCTGGGGGACCTCAGGCCACGCCCCCCGCCCAGCGGGGCTTGACAAGGGTGGGACTGGCCAGGTCTGGATCTAGCCCAATGGGGAGGGGGGCAGCCGGGTCTGGGTCTTGCGTGATTTTGAGTCACACATGGGTGGGTGGGGACTTGACTCTGGGTCCTGTGGTGCGCCCCAGACTCTGACAGGAGGAAGAGTTTCATATACATTTTACTAATTTTCTTTCATCTCTGACGCATATTATAGAGAAAGGGCAAATAGCAATATTAAAATATTTCCTTTAATCCCCTTTTAATGTGCACGAATTTCATGCACCGGGCCACTAGTTTATTTATAAGTAGTGAAATAGTGAGTATATCATCATGTTATTATGAAATATTATAAATCCCACACTAAAAAGGAAATCTGTATATAAGTTATGAAATGATGAGTGTGAAAGGCCAAATAGTCTAACAGTATGCATGTTATACATTTTTTTTGGGGGGGGGTCAGGGGAAAGAATGTAAGTTTTATATGTGTATAATGATATGAAATGATGAGTGTGAAAGGTCAAATAGTCTAACAGTATGCATGTTATACAATTTTTTTGGGGGGGTCGGGGGAAAGAATGTAAGTTTTATATGTGTATAATTGAAGGTCTGGGAGAATAAACTTTAAAGTACACATAGTAGGGATGGAATCAGCTGAGTTTATTAGCTTTCTAATCACACACTTTCATATTATATGCTTTGTTTTTAGTGAGCATCTACCACTTCTTAAATAAAATGTTTAAATATACAAAAAGGAACAGAAGATTAGAGTGGAAAAATATAGATGACATGTTCATTTTACTGATATAAAACCCTGTGCTTTCCCTCTCTGCCCTGATGTGGTTGTCATTTTGACCAGTATGTTATCTATTCTGCCAAGCAGATATCATGAAGAAATTGCTGAATGCAGCATGTGATCAAGCAATTTAATGCATTGAGAGGGAATGTGTAATGTGCACTGATGGGTAAATGGAGCAGTGTCCATGGTGATCCGGTAATAGATACCTGTCTGACAACAGAATTGACTTCCTTAAATAATCGGTCAAGAATGCTTACCCAGCAGAATATTCTCAAGGAGCAACATTCAAAGCCATTTTAAAAAATGAGCTGTGTTATGGACAACACAAACAGATCCAAGAGATGACTGCAGTTATCAACAGTAGGTCCCAGGGTCAGATCTCTGGCTGAGAGATCATTTAATACAAAGACATTATTGCAGGCCAAAAACAAGAACCAGAGGCTGGTGTAGAAATAGTAAAATGTAATTCTCACCATCACGTTGAGGCAGCTACTCTGCAGGAGGCAGCGTACACAAATTAACTCCGCTGTAGAAAAGGCGTCAGAGCTTGATAATAATAGATTGCTCTGACATTTTAATCCAGAATTGTTCTAATCTAATGTAATTTAGCAAGGACAATATATTGACAAAGAAGGGATTGTTATGGACAGAATGGATAACATGTGTCAGAAGAGAAATAGGGAACCGATAGCTTCCATTTCCCAGCAGATATGTGAACAGAAGAACTTACTGCAAGAAACCCTCTGCATTTCCTTTTCTTCTCTTTTTTTAGCCTATTTTGCTTATTGATCATTACATTGTACTGAATAAGACTTTAAAATCTGGAGTATGTAAAATGGAGTTACTGTATAGGTTTTAAAATAAATGAAATAAACATAAAAACTTCATTTTGTTATTAATATATTTAACTTGGCATATTGCTAGCAAAGCACTGAAGCCATGTAGTTATATACATCTGACCAGTTCCTGCTCTGTTCTAGCTGAATCCTAGTTGGCTGAAGCCATCATTGAGTCATTCATTCATTCATTCAGTCATTCATTTACTCAGGTATCCATCAACCACTTACTGGGCTCCTACTTCTCAGGCACCAAAGGTAGTTTAAGTCAGTGATTCCCACTCTTCAGGTTGTACATTAGAAAGACCTGAGGACTTTTAAAAACATATAGATATGAGCTTCATTCTGGGCCAATTAAATTAGAATCTCTGGGGTAGAGTGCCAGCATTTGTACTTTTTTAAAGTTCTGCAGGTGTTTGGATATGCTGCTAAGAACAGGAGCGACAGGTATAGTGGCTCCCAGGCAAGACACACAAACCTTTGTTGACGCTCATAGGCTCATGGAGAGGTAGAGAAGCAGACAGGCACTCACAGTCCAGTGGGACGTGCGCTGTGATAGGGAAGGGAGGGGGCTTGGGCAGCACAGAAAGGAGAAAGGCATAACGGAGACTAGACATGGATTTGCTCAGGGAAAGCTTCCTCTGGGAGCTGTGTCTGGAGCTGACCCTCAAAACCCAATTTGAGGGATCTTACTCTGCATCACTGAAACGGCCCTTTTCTAACAGTGGCCCCTCTTGACTCTCAGCCACCTGAGCCAGACCAGGACTGAGAATGCGGCCCTGCTTTCAGGCACTGGATGTAGATTATCTGACCCCTTCCTGGGGCCACTGTTTGCCTGTGTCTCCTTTCCTCTCTGATCTCCTCTTCCTACCTAGTAGGTCCTGTGGCCTGTGTCTAAGGCAGTGGCTCCTAACCCCCAGCTGGAAACAAACCCCTGACAGAGTCCCCTGTTGATGCAACATCCTTTGGAGATGAGATAATTATTCATCTCATTATGGAGGACAAAGCTGTTTTAAGGTAGGCCTGGGTTCAGGTCATTTATTAATCAAGCTTTAGCCTCTTCTTTTTCTTAAAGCATGGGGAGGACTCCATTTTTATTTTTTTTCTACTTTTCTCATGTCATCTATTATAATGACATTTCTCTTCAATGACCTTTCAGAATACTAGCATCTGTGAGCAACTCAATGTCTTCCAGGACATTGCTGCCACAGGGCTGCCCTGTGCTGGCCCCGGAAGATGTTCAATGGAAAGATTATCCCGCCAGAAATAACATAGTCTTAAGAGGAATTGTTGACTTTAGAAAGATCGGAGAGGAGTCTACCCTCACAGGAGTGGCCCTGTTAGTTTCTATTAGAACTGGAGAATTAGGGAGTCAGAACCCCCTAAAGATAGAGATGTCAGTGATCCCCAAATAACTTATACTACCCCAATCAAAATAAGGTGTTTACAAGAAAATGTGCACCTGAACCTGGAGGTGTTTCCACTGTGACGTTTTCTGGTTTAAGGATAAATGTATTTCTCTGACTGACTTATTTCACTTAGTATAATAGTCTCCAGGTCCCTCTATCACATGATCTCACTCATACGTGGAATCTAATGAACAAACTAAACTGATAAACAAAATAGATCCAGAGACATAGAAGCGTGGAACAGACTGTCTAATCTCAGAGGGAAGGCAGGGGTGAGTGGGTGGGAATCGATCAACCAAAGGACCCATGGTCGCAGACAATAGGGTGGTGAAGGCCTGGGGCAGGGGTAGGAGTGGGCCAGAAGGGGTTAATGGGGGATGGGGGGTAGAAAGGCCATATGTAATACTTTCAACAATAAAGATTAAAAAAAAAAGAATAAATGTAATTTCAAACTTTCAGTTTTTGTTTTGTTTTGTTTTTGTTTTTGTTTTTGTTTTTTGTTTTTTGTGTTTTTTTTCCCCTAAGAGATGGCATCTCGCTGTGTTGCCCGGGCTGGAGTGCAGTGGCTATTCACAGGCGCGATCCCACTACTGATCAGCATGGGAGCTTTGACCTGCTCCGTCTCCGACCTGGGCCAGTTCATCCCTCCTTAGGCAACCTGGTGGCCCCCCGCTCCCGGGCGGTCACCATATTGATGCCTAACTTAGTGCGGACACTCGATCGGCATAGCGCACTACAGCCCAGTACTCCTGGGCTCAAGCGATCCTCCAGCCTCAGCCTCCCGAGTAGCTGGGACTATAAGCGTGTGTCACCGCGCCCGGCTAGTTTTGGTTTTTTAAAATTGAAAGTAACCTAGAAGTGTTAGACACATGGTTAAGTACAGTTTAACCCATCTATATGACAGGAAATTACACATTCTTTAAAACTCACACTTTCAGAGATTTTTAAATGACACATGAAGGTGTCATTTATATCATGTTATTGGAAAAAATCAGGCCACATGGGTTGTACGCGTTTCTATATATCAATGATATACGGTATGGTATATATGATGCCGAGACATAGCTAGCAATGAGTGCCAGCTGGTCCAGTGTAGGATGAAGAAAAGGCTGACTTTATAAAGCATCAGAAGCAGATCAAAGGTCTGGACACCTGGGTATCAGCATCTTTGCACAGAGGAGATCTAAGACCTATGAGTGCGTGGGCATGAACACTTAGATTTCGGTAATAAAGACAGTGTAGGTGTTGTGTCCAGGACGGCAGGTAGAGAAAAGTCATGCTTAGGAGTGAGCTTTCCCCAAGGTCTATTTAAGCAAAGAAGTTCTCTGTCTCCTTACCATCCGCATGTGAAGGGGCTTGGGATGGAAGTGGTAACAGATTTGAACTGGAATATTAGCAACTAAAATGATGTTTATATATGGCTAAGAATGATCCCTACAGGCAGGATTCAAGCAGCAATTTATGGAATGATAAACAATCAGACAATCATCTCTCAATATAAAGAATAAGCACATTCTCCCAGCGTTGCCAATAAAGTGATTTTCTGAATACTGAATAGTTTTCTCATTAAAAATTAAAGAATCTATTTATTCAACAATACATAAAACATGATAAAATAAATCACACAGGATTCTCCAAAGATGGCTGAGATAGTGGCAGCTTAATGTTGGCTCTTCCTAAATTTACATAAAGACATACAGAGCAACTACTAAGGGAAATAAGAAAACTATTTACATGAAACAGGTGCCAAGATAGCCCCATAACCCCCTAAATATGAGACTACCAGAGGCCCCACTAACAGCCTCAAGGCTTCTGTGTAATGAGTGTCTGTGTGGGAGAAAGCATGGGGGCATCTTACAGACTTGAGAACCAGAGAACCCTACATTGGCCAACTTGAGGTTACTGAGGGCCAGTTTGAGATAACAGCTGGGGATTGGAGGGGATCTCCCCTACCAAGAATAGGTGAGTGTGCAGGGAACAGAGTAAGGACTGAAGGGGTAGGAGCAACCTAGTTCCTATGAACTCTCCATGCTAACCCTAACCCTACGTATTGTTTTGCAAAGGGATGGAACTTGAGTCCACTCAAACCTTGGGACTGAGCAGCCAATTTGCAGACACACAGAAGGACATGTTAAATCACACTCCACATCCTCAATCAGGAAAATCCAGACTTTGAGAGACTCTCTAATAAGGCAACCCATGTTCTTCAAAACACATTGTAAAGAAAAGAGATGGAGGAGGAACTTGTAAATAAAGAGACATTGAAAACATCGGATTACAAAGAAAGAGCAAGATGAAACTCTAGGGTATAAAACTATAAGGTACAAGGGAATGATTATTATCAAAGTCAGGACAGTGGTTATATTTGAAGGGAGAGGCAAGTGTGACAGGGACAGGGCACATGGAGAAGCTTCTGGGGTAACTGATAAAGTTCTGTTTGTTGACTTTTATGGGCCTCGTCTTTGCTGGATGTGTTTTTCTATACCTATTTCCTAAAGGAAAAAAAATACTTCAAAACATAAAATCTGTTGATATTATATTCTAAAAATAAAATATATTAATATGTTCTACCTACATGATATTAGAATGCTGGTAACCACCTAACGGATATGACTGTGTCTTGTTTCTATACAGTTGGCTAGGGTGGGAGGATTCTCTTCCTTAACTCTGTCTCACTTTTAGCCCAGTGAAATTAATCTATTGTTCTCATGAAGCCTGGAAATAATGGTGTTTATCACTCTGGGCAGTGTGTTACAGAGCTATTATGGTAATGAAAGTGTTTCAGAAGTAAAGTTATCCCCTCTATCTCCAGGCTGCACAGTTCCACTGAGACCACCTAGAGCTTTGCCTCCTTTGGATGCTTTTTTGGTCCCCAGAGGCCAGCAACAAACTAATCTCTTCTCAATGGCTGTTAACTGATGGAGAAAATGCTGCCTGTTGGGTGGAAGCCTGGCAGAAGCAGCCAGGTAAGGGGCTAGTGAGGAGGGCAGGCATAGAAGGCTGGGAAGCAGCTGGCTGTGGGGCTCACAGGAGTGAAGCAGGAGAGAGAGTGCAAGTCAGTCCTCTCACTCTTCCCAGGTGGGCGGCGGGGGGAGAAGTCACTGCAACAACACTGCAAAGACAAGGCAGTTCTCATCCTCACCATTTCCTTATCTTTGTCTGTGTCCACTTCTCTGTTTTGAGGGGGAACAGGAGCTTAGATGAATGGTAGTAGCCCTAGAATTGCATCTGGATGATTTTATGTCCTTCTGCCAGTTGTTAAACTCAACAGTACTGGCAAAACTCCGTTAGGTTAAGGTAAGGGGGAAGTGAGATAGATCTCTGGACTGTTCAACTGTGTCCTGAAATGAAAGAGCATTCAGGTCATAGTCAGAGTAAGTCTTGTACTCTCTTGATCAGCAAAACTTTAATATATTTTCTGCTGACAAAGTCAATGAAAGTCAAAGTTAATTTTATTGGTTGCTTATAAAAGAAACTGATGCAAATAAGGCAACCGCTATACCTCCTTTTATGTCTTTTCTACTCTTCTTATTGATGATTAACCAAATCCTACCCATCTTTCAACACCAAGCTAGGTCTCGCCCCTCCTATGTCATCTCAGCCCATTCGCACCATCGAGCACTCTCTCCCTCCTCTAAATCCTTATCACTGACCCATCATGCTCTTATAGGCCTGGCTTGGAATTTTGTTTATGGCCTATTCCCCCAGGAAGTTATCTTTTCCTTGATGTTATGTACCCTATTATCTAGTCCCCTAAATTCCGTGTTGTATCTAGCAGAGTTTCTGGCATGTAGATCATCAAAATATGTTTGTTGCTTGGTTTATTTTACTGGTAGGCACTGCATGGCATGCCAAATACTCGTTGAAACTAAAGAATTAATTGCTAGGAATAATGCAGTAATTCACTCTAATATAACTTAATCTCTTAGATTGTTGATTATTTGAGAATAGGGGCTGAAGTATTCAATGCTTTGCACCAATATCTTGAGTAGTGATTGGTTCACAATAAACATTCAGCTAACTTTAGTACCATGAGTAAATGATCAATAAATCTCTGTAGTTCTCTTAAAGTATAAACAAACTGAGTTGTGTATTTTTTTTAGAGAAAAAATATTCTTGCATAAGAAAAAACCTGATATGATGAGAAGGATATTCCATAATTCAGAAATGTTGTTTATCAATAAACATCTGAAAAAATAAAACACCAAAAATGTAAATTGTAGTGAATATTCAGTTATTATGATTATGATGCATTTAGCACTATGAAAGTACTAAATAGATAAAGAAATCTAATAGGTCTCCTATAAGCTAATTTCATCTACCTGAGCTCATCTTGTTTTCAAACTAGACCTTCTGTTTCAGCCAACCTGGCCTGCTGTCCATGCCTTGAGCACAGCTTGCCTATTCCTATATCTTTGTCTTTGGTGATACCATTTGGTGTCCATAGAAAATCCCTTCTTCTCTTAATTATAATCAAGATCCTTCCCTAGACTTCTCTTTTCCACCCAGTGTTCCTTGGATAACAATTTTATTCTTTGAGGATTTATGGAGGTTTTATTCTAATAAGATCAAGAAACAGTCCAGGATCTGCCATGTTCCCATACTAATATGTGCTGCCTTGAAATGACCCTCTTATGGTCCTATCCTTACCTATGCCTTGGTGAACTAGATCAAGACACACTAGAGTAGATGTCCATTATTCTCTTTAGCCCAAAGCACAGTAGAACAAGGTGTTAATAAATACCATATGCCTGCTAAGTTACACCTATTAAATCTCTTCCTAAAAAGAAACAAAAATAACCAAAACAACAAGTACTGTTTTGGTGAGAATATGGAGAAAAGGGAACCCTCATGCACTGTTGGTATGAATATAAATTGGTTCAGCCACTGTGGAAAACAATATGGAGATGTTTGATTTGCATCTCTCCAATGATTAGTGACATTGAGCATTTTTTTTTTCATATGCTTCTTGGCCGTCTGTATGTCCACTTTCAAAAAGTGTCTATTTAGGTCCTTTTCACAATTTTTGATAGGATTCTTTATCTTCCTTTAGTTAAGTTGTATGAGTTACCTATAAATTTTGGAGATTAAACCCTTATCAGATGTAACACTGGCAAATATGTTCTCCCACACAACGGGCTCTCTTGTTGCTTTGTTGATGATTTCTTTTGCTGTGCAGAAGATTTTTATTTTGATGTAATCCCATTTGTTTATTTTCTCTTTAATATCCATTGTCCTAGAAAATGTTTCAGTAAATATATTGCTATGAGATATGCCTGATATTTTTCTGCCTATGGATTCTTCTAAGATTTTTATGGTTTCCCACTTTATGTTTAAGTTTTTATCCATTTTGAGTTTATTTTTGCGTATGGTGTAAGTTGGGGGTCTAGTTTCATTTTTTTGCATGTATCTGTCCAATTTCCCCAACACCATTTATTGAAGAAACTGTCTTGACTCCATTGTATGCTCTTGCCTCCTTCATCAAATATTAATTAAACATAATGGCTTGTACCATCTCACACCTGTCAGAATGGCTATCAATCACATGATCTCACTCATTTGTGGATTATAATGAACAACATAAACGGATGAACAAAAATAGATCTAGAGACATAGAAGCATCTAACAGACCATCTAACCTCAGAGGGAAGGTAGGATGGAGGGGGTAAGAGATCAACCAAAGGACTTGTATGCATGTATATAAGCATAACCCATGGACACAGACAGTAGGAGGGTGAGAGCATATGCTGGGGAGTGGAAATGGCCAGGGAGAAGTAACTGGTGGGAAAAGGAGACATATGTAATACTTTAAGTAATACTTTAAGCCAGCCGTGGGCAAACTACGGCCTGCGGGCAAATAAATAAAAAAGAATAAAATACATCCTCAAAAAATAAATAAAACAAATATTATTGGGGAATCTTATTTTTCAAAACCAGGACAATCTTACCAGAGTCAGAGAAAAGGTTTTTACCTTTTATACAATTGTAGTTAAAAATGGTAAGAATGATTGCAAGGAACTACTGAGGAAATATAAATTACATTGCAGGTTTATAAAAGATACAAAACCAAAGCAAAAGAAGAGTCAAATGTAGAGAAAATTGCTCAGGCTTTTAACATTTCCTGCTTGTACCTCTGAACCTGGCATAAATATTCATGTTTAGTAGAGAATGTACTGGATGTGGAAACTTGAAACAGATTTGTGTCTATTGATAAGATAGGAATGACAATATCTCTCTACTTGTGTTTCCAAAAGAATCAAGTAAGATTATGAATACAGATATATTTGATAAACTCTAAAATCTACTACTCCTATAGGGTCTGATTATTATTACAAGGAGCTTAAGCGGGAAGAAGTCAGATGTTTTCCCTTTTTGCCATAGCACATTGCTGATTGCCATTCAATACATATTCATTGAGTATCAGCCACCAGGAGTACAAAAACTGAACAAAACAGATAAATAACCCTGCTGCCATTTTTTTTTAAGAAAATCTCTTTAAAGTCATGCGTATGGGTATCTATGTGTGTGTTTTAGTTTAATCAATATTTATAAATGGTATTATGAGTCATCTATAACAAATAAAATTTTAAATAAGAGATCTCCATAAACAAATATATATTTTAAAATATTATACTACTAGGGGCCCGGTGCACGAAATTCGTGCACTGGGTGTGTGCGGGGGGGAGTGTCCCTCAGCCCAGCCTGCCCCCTCTCACATACTGGGAGCCCTCAGGCGTTGACCCCCATCCCCCTCCAATCGCAGGATCGGCCCCTTGCCCAGGCCTGACGCCTCAGCCAGAGATGTCAGGCTTGGACAGGGGACCCCCATCTCCCCCCGATCACTGGCTCTGACCCCCGCCCAGGCCTGAGGCCTCTGACCCAGGGGAACCCCATCTCCCTCTGATCGCTTGCTCCACCCCCGCCCAAGCCTGATGCCTCTGACCCAGGCTTCAGGCCTGGGCAAGGGGACCATCATATCCCCCCAATCCCTGGCTCTGCCCCCTCAGCTCCCCATGGTTGCAGGCTCTGCCCCTGCCCAGGCCTAACGCTTCTGGCCTAGGCATCCGGCCCGGGCATCGGGGACCCGCAGCTGCAGCGGCCCCGTGATCATGGGCTCCGCTTTAGGCCCAGGCAAGGGACCCCTAGCTCCTTGGGCTGCCAGCTTCGACCGTGCCCAGCTCCCATCGCTGGCTCCACCCCTACTTCCTGCTATCACTGGCCAGGGCGGAAAGGGCGCCTGATTCTCTGATCATGGCTGGGCGGCCCTGGGGCCTACTTTGCCCTGCCCCCCAGTTCTTAGTGCCCCCCTGGGTTTCCAATCACTGTCAGTGGCAGGGGGCTTCTTCCTGCTTTCCCTTTCGCGTCCCTGCATTGTGCCTACATATGCAAATTAACCGCCATTTTGTTGGCAGTTAACTGCCAATCTTATTTGGCAGTTAATTTGCATATAGCCCTGATTAGCCAATGAAAATGGTAGCGCCGTATGCCAATTACCATTTTTCTCTTTTATTAGTGTAGATGTCCATTAGCAAATTAAAATTTAGGGAAAATATTTAGCTTTTAATTTTAAGTCAGAGGTCCCAGAACAAATTTGACCACCTAACCTATTTTTTTGTTTCTCTGTTTCCCCCATTATATCCTCTATAATAATCCTAAAGAACAAATGGGAAACACTGAGCTGCTCTTTACCTGATAGCTCTTAAGTAGAGTAACTCCAGCATCCATTGATTTAGCCTAACAGCCTAACAATCTGCATGTCCTCTCAGAGCCTGGCCTCGCATTACAGCAAACATCTTCTGAGCACCCGCTTGGTAACAAATGCTTTATAAATATTTTGACATAAACTTTTGGAACTGAATCTTTATGCTTAAAGTAGCATCGGATATGGAAGCAGTCTAATTTTTCTAAAAATAGAAGGAAAGTTTAGGAAATTTAGTAAAAATTATAATACCAAATCAACAGAAATGGACTTCATTTTTAGAACTTGAATTTTACTGTGCTTAAACTAAATCAGGATATCTCTCTCTCCTTCTACCTTCCAACTTAACTAGCTCTTAGGGAAATGCAAATCACAACTGCAATGGCATGGCTATTAGATTGGCTATTATCAACAAAACAAATAATGTGTGTTGGAGAGGATGTAGAGAAAAAGGCACCCTCATCACCGCTGGTGGGAATGTAAACTGTACAGCCACTATGGAAAACAGGATGGAGGTTCCTTGAAAAAATTAAGAATAGAGCTAGCATATGGCCCAGCAATCCCTCCTCTGAGTATCTATCTGAAAAAGTTGAAAGCATTTATTCTCAAATACATATGCACCCCTATGTTCATTGCAGCATTCTTCATGGTGACCAAGACATGGACGCAATGAAAGCGTCTTTCTATAGATGATTAGATAAAGAAGATGTGGTACACATATACTATGGAATACTACTCAGCCATAAGAAAAGATGAAATACTGCCAGTTGTGACAACATGGATAATTCTTAAGAGTATCATGCTAAGTCAAATAAGTCAGTCAGAAAAAACTAAGAATTATTATATGATTTCACTCATATGTGGGATATAAAACTGAAACTCATAAGCACAGAAAACAGTATAGTACTTACCAGAGTAAAGGCCATGGAAGGCTAGTAAAGGGGAAAGACGGTCAAATAGATGGTGATGGATGATTTGATTTTTGGATGGCGAGCACACAAAGCAATAATAATCATAAAAGAACATAAATAAATGTACGTCAGGAAACCATAAAAATTCTAGAAGAATCCAAAGGCAACAAAATCTCAGACATATGCCGAAGCAATTTCTTCACTGATACAGCTCCTAGGGCACTTGAAACTAAAGAGAAAATGAACAGATGGGACTACATCAAAATAAAAAGCTTCTGCACAGCAAAAGAAACCATCAACAAAACAACAAGAAAGCCCACTACATGGGAGAACCTATTTGCCAATGCTATCACTGATAAGGGTTTAACCTCCAACATTTATAGGGAACTCATACAACTCAACAAAAGGAAGATAAACAATCCAATCAAAAAATGGGCAAAGGAACCCTGCCTCCAT
>NW_006291550.1:697719-706935 GCF_000327345.1 Myotis davidii
GTCAAACTGCCGGGAAGGCTGGGGAGGGTTGGGGGGCAGGAGGTAGGGGGGTAAGAGATCAACCAAAGGACTTGTATGGATGCATATAAGCATAACCAATGGACATAAGACACTGGGGGATAGGGGAGGCTAGGGGATTGTCTAGGGCGGGGGGGAAAAATGGACACATATGTAATACCCTTTGTAACAAAAAAAATAAAATAAATAAAAAAATTCTTCCTCAAACCAAACAAAATAACAAACAAACAAAATAAGTAACAGTAACATTTACTTGCTAACCTCCCAATTGTCTTACTCCAAAGGAAAAGAAGACTTGATTTTCTTCTTTTCAATTTTCATTACATCTGTCGTTTCTTCCACTCTTTTGAATTTTTTTCAGAGTGCCTTTGCTGCCTTTCATCCCCATTTTCTTTCTTTTCTTTAATGATGTATGGCATGTTGCTATATCATAGTTTTACGCTGTTTAATTTGGTTCTACCTCGGGCATTATTATTGCTAAGGGGGATGCTCTATCAAGTTACCTTGCCTTTTCAGTTCAAGAGAATTCAAGGTGTTTATAAACCAAGGGAATTAAGTGACTTTAAGTAGAAAATAAAAAGAGGCATAACTGCATACTACACGATAGCAATTCAATTTAGAGCTAGAAATGATCTAAAGTGTTCTAATTCCATCATAAAAATTTTACATTATAAACAGGCAAACAGCCAAGCTTTCCACAGAAACTGGATTTCAGGTCCTTCACTGAACAAAATCTAAACTGAAAACAACTGAAAATAATTCCTTTTGTTTGAAATAACAGGTAAGGATCAAGTTTCTAGGTTCTTATATTATATGTAAAAAGTAATGTCATTTTAAGTGAAAGCAATAATATGAGGAAAGTGAGTAAGCCTGCATGTTAACTCCAGCGAGCATGAAGTGTGTTTTTGTTTTTCTTTCAGAAAGGGCTTCCTTTCTTTTAGCTTTCAGATTCTTTTATTGTTTTCTTTTATTTTTGGTGTACTGTACAGGAGGATCTTCCTTTGAGGCTGTAAAACACAGGCTTTCATTTAGAAAAGGACATTTTATTGACTCCACATGCTCTTTGAGTGCTCCTTTTATCTAGAGGTTTCAGCCTGGAAACACGTTGCTAAAAAGAATTGCCTGCAGTTATAATTTGCAGCCCATAAGTCCACCTGAAATAGCTACTAGTGGCCCTCACTCATGGGAGTACCTCTGTGTGAGTTAACAATGGTCCCCAAAGTGTGGCCCCTGCCCCAGCAGCATCTGCAGCTCCTGAGAACTTGCTATAAATGCAAATTTTGACTCTTCACCAGACCCAATGAATTCAAAACTAAGAGTGGGTTCCAGCAATGTGTTAACAAACCCTCCAGGTGATTCTGATGTTTTAAAGTTTGAGAACCACAGGTTTACTGTTACAGAAATGAGGTGACACTTTTAAGTACATATAAATGGCCAACATCCTTAGGTCTTTCAGATGGTGCTGAAGGCCATTGTCCTGTTTAACAATGAGTCAGGCTAGTTGCCAGTGATGGTCACTTTAACCCTCTCCCTTCAGTTGGCCCTATTCACAAGCACAATAATTTACTCAAGGACTCACAGTGAGTTACAAACATGTCCCTTCTGAAAGTGCTCACACACAAATTAGAGACCATCTGAGGTGCTAGCAGCAAAAGTGTTGAAATGGCACTGATATTTACCCTGTCCTGATGTGATCTGCACCCTCTATTTCCGGCATCTCCTTCTGCGACTCTGCTTATCCTCCCTCTCTGTGTGCCCCCACTCAGAGCTTGCACCCACTCCCCAGAATTCAAACTCACCTCCTGATTGTAGTTTCAGAACTAAATGCCTCTTAACTCCATCGCCCATCTGCCCCGTGGACAGATGTCCTGCTATTAACACTGACAGAAATAAGTTACACTGAAATGATCATTTGCCTCAAAAACCTGTTAATTTGCATAGATCTACAAGTTACCTAAGTTTATCACTCTTTCTCCTTGCAATGGCCTGTGGGTTTTTCCTTCATAATATGTCTCATAGTTATCCTTTCTTGTCTATTCCTACTATTTCTCTATTTAGATTCTCAATAATTAAGCTGCAAGTCTGTTTTCCAAAAGGTTTTCCTCCTCTCTCCTTCCTATGCAAAGGTAGGTGGTACAGCATGAGTGTTTTGTGTTAACCTGTTTGACCTCCTCTCCTTATGGGCCTCTTCTAACTACAGATCAGTCTCCACACTCTTGGGCCTGACATGTAAAGCTCTCAAAGTTCTTATCACAGCCTACTTCTTTCCTCTCTCCTCCAATCACTCCTCCTTACAGATTACTTACTCTCGTGGTTCTCAAACTCAGAGTCACCATTAGGGCTGGTTAAAACACAGATTTGGGGGCCTTATTCCTGGAGTTTTTTAACTCAGTTGGTCCTGAGGTGAAACCCCAAATTTTGCATTCTTAACAAGTTCTCAGGTGTTAATGGACCAAATGCTTGTGTCCCTCCAAATACCCCCTCAAATTCATATATTGATGCTCTAACTTCCAATGTGATTGTACTTGGAGATGGGGCCTCTAAGGAAGTAATTAAGGTTAAATGAGGTAAAAAAGAGTGGGGTTCTAACCCAATAGGATTAGTGTTCTTTATGAAGAGATCTAGAGAGCTCACTGTCTCTTTCCGCCATGTGAGGACACCTGACATGTCAGCCATTTACAACCAGAAACAGGGCTCTCACTGGAAATCCAATCAGCCAGTACGTTCAGCCTCCAGAACTGCGAGAAAATCAATCCCTGCAGTTTAAGCCACCCAGTCTGTGGTGTTCTGTCAGAATTGACTGACACACCAGGAGACCCTGATGCTGCTGCTCCCAGGACCACACTAAGCAGCACTTGTTTAGTTGTCCCTAATTGCCGGGAGCCGGTCCATCCTTGCTGTTTCAAGGGACCTGGCATATATGGCATACTGTTCTTAAAATGTTTGGTCACCTTCTTGGCACTAAGTGTTTTAACCAAGGTCACCTCTCTGAGAAAGGTTGTTTCCCCAGATAGGGATTTTCCCCTGAAGTTAGGGAGGGAATAAAATCCCTTCACTAAGTGCCAGGTGGGTAATTAATCTCTTTATGAATAATCATGCTTAAGTACATAATCTTTACTCCCTGCAATGGAGATAAGAAACGCCCTAAGCTTTGGAATAGAGGTTGATAGGATTAGAATCAACTGGTATAAATACAGATGCAACAAGACAACAAGAGACAGAACTAGTGGCAGACCTCAGAAGGCAGACCTCAGAAGACAGACCTCAGAAGACAGAACTTAGCGACAGAACTCAGAACTTACAGACAGAACTTAGAACACAGAACTCAGAAGACAGAACCGAGAGACAGAAGAACTTCGCTGGAGAGAACATGGCAAAAGATCCTAGACAGAACCTGGCTACAGAACTTGGTTGGAGAACCTAGACAGAACCTGGCTGAAGAACCCGGCTACAGAACCTGGCGACCGAACCTGGCTGGAGAACCTAGCAAGAGAACATGGACACAGAACTTGGCTGGAGATTGTGGCTAGAGATCCTGGCAAGGCTGCTGATCAACTGAACGCTGGCTCCGTGTCATTCCTTCTTCGCCGACTCCGTCCACACCTTTGGGGAACCCCTGGACCCGCTGGGGTTGGACCCCGGCATATGGCGCCCGAACAGGGACCCTTAGGTAAGCACCCCGCACTCGGGATGGATAGGACTCCACCGTAGGAAGAGGGTGGATAGTCTTTGCCGACTCCATCCACACCTTTGGGAACCCCTGGAACAGGATTCCCATAGGTAAGCCCCCACCATTGAGAACCCCACACTCGGGACGGATAGGACTCCACCGTAGGACGAGGGTGGATAGTCTTCGCCGACTCCGTCCACACCTTTGGGGAACCCCTGGACCCGCTGGGGTTGGACCCCGGCATATGGCGCCCGAACAGGGACCCTTAGGTAAGCACCCCGCACTCGGGATGGATAGGACTCCACCGTAGGAAGAGGGTGGATAGTCTTTGCCGACTCCATCCACACCTTTGGGAACCCCTGGAACAGGATTCCCATAGGTAAGCCCCCACCATTGAGAACCCCACACTCGGGACGGATAGGACTCCACCGTAGGACGAGGGTGGATAGTCTTCGCCGACTCCGTCCACACCTTTGGGGAACCCCTGGACCCGCTGGGGTTGGACCCCGGCATATGGCGCCCGAACAGGGACCCTTAGGTAAGCACCCCGCACTCGGGATGGATAGGACTCCACCGTAGGAAGAGGGTGGATAGTCTTTGCCGACTCCATCCACACCTTTGGGAACCCCTGGAACAGGATTCCCATAGGTAAGCCCCCACCATTGAGAACCCCACACTCGGGACGGATAGGACTCCACCGTAGGACGAGGGTGGATAGTCTTCGCCGACTCCGTCCACACCTTTGGGGAACCCCTGGACCCGCTGGGGTTGGACCCCGGCATATGGCGCCCGAACAGGGACCCTTAGGTAAGCACCCCGCACTCGGGATGGATAGGACTCCACCGTAGGAAGAGGGTGGATAGTCTTTGCCGACTCCATCCACACCTTTGGGAACCCCTGGAACAGGATTCCCATAGGTAAGCCCCCACCATTGAGAACCCCACACTCGGGACGGATAGGACTCCACCGTAGGACGAGGGTGGATAGTCTTCGCCGACTCCGTCCACACCTTTGGGGAACCCCTGGACCCGCTGGGGTTGGACCCCGGCATATGGCGCCCGAACAGGGACCCTTAGGTAAGCACCCCGCACTCGGGATGGATAGGACTCCACCGTAGGAAGAGGGTGGATAGTCTTTGCCGACTCCATCCACACCTTTGGGAACCCCTGGAACAGGATTCCCATAGGTAAGCCCCCACCATTGAGAACCCCACACTCGGGACGGATAGGACTCCACCGTAGGACGAGGGTGGATAGTCTTCGCCGACTCCGTCCACACCTTTGGGTACCCCTGGACCTGCTGGAGCTG
The DNA here is from genome assembly GCF_000327345.1 of Myotis davidii. Lineage (NCBI taxonomy): Eukaryota > Metazoa > Chordata > Mammalia > Chiroptera > Vespertilionidae > Myotis > Myotis davidii. The sequence goes on from NW_006291550.1 coordinate 702,716, forward strand.
GACCCCAGCATATGGCACCCGAACAGGGACCCCGAGGTAAGCGCCCTGCACTCGGGACGGATAGGACTCCACCGTAGGACGAGGGTGGATAGTCTTCGCCGACTCCGTCCACACCTTTGGGTACCCCTGGACCTGCTGGGGCTGGAGCCCAGCACCTAATGGGTGTCTCTGTCAACTTGGCCCCCATGACTTGCAGACATGCCTTTCTCTTCTACTCCCATTACTTGAATCTCACATATCCTTGTAAGCTCACCTTGAGCCATGTTTCTCCTCTGAAGCCTCCCAACTCCCCTGCCCACAGTAACTTCTCCCTCTTCTCAAAGCCCCAGTACCTGTCTTTAGATTCATTTGTATGTAATGTAAGCTACCTTGTATGATTCCTGTCCCTTCTTCTACTTGTCTTAGCTTCACTGTAAGCTCCTTGGGGGCAGGGGATTTTCTCGTGTTTCCTACCCAGCACAATGCTTTGTGCATAGCAAGAGTTCAATAAATATATGATTACTAGAGGCCCGGTGCATGAAATACGTGCACGGGTACGGTCCCTAGGCCTGGCTGGTGATCAGGGCCGATCAGGTTCCTCGCCTCCTGGCCTCCCCGCCTCCTCTTCCCTCGCTCCCTCAGCACCCCGCTGCCTCTGGTTACCCGTCATGTTCCACGCTGCTCCCTGTTGGTCAGCATACGTCATAGGGAGTGATTGAACTCCCAGTCTCCTGGTCTAACTCCCTAGGGGACAATTGCATATTAGACTTTTATTATATAGGATTTAGCAACCATGGCATGCATGGAGAAGTTAATAAAAACTGCAGGTGTGAGTTCTTCAGATGTCAGTGGTTTCCCAGTCAGTCTGAGAGCCTCTTGGTAGTGTGGCTTCCTTCCTTAGAGACCTGCATCCTGAAAGAGTTCTTCTTTTTTGTTATGTTTGGAGAAGAAAGAGGTATTTTTTAGATAATACATGTAATGATGATGATGATGATGCAATAAGAATTCACTTTTATTGAGAGATTGCTGTGTGCTAGGTGTCTCACATCTATTACCACTTGTGATCCTCCAAGCAACCAGTGGGCTTAAGAATTATTATGCTACCCATTTTACAGATGAGAAAATTGAGGCATAGAGAGGTTAAGTGACTTATCTCAAGGTCATATAGCCAGGCAAAGGTAGAGCAGGTGCTTGGGCCATGACTGCATGGTTCCCCGCTCCCTTGTCTTAACACACCAATTTCTTGCCCCTTCTTCTCTTTAAATAAGCAGAGACCTTTAAGCCAGAGGTTTATACAAGCTTGGTTTCCAAATGTTAAGATTTAGATTTACTATTCCCTTGCCACTTAATACAATTCATTTTTCTTTTTTAAATATAATCAAACACTTAATAACAAGTCTTAACTTCTAGTGCTAAGGGATAACTGAAGGAGAAATCATCCCATATCTTTTTTGGAAGTTAGTTATAAAGGGCATATGGAGGTTGTGTGGCAAGAGTCTGCAATTCTCAATTAATGCCACTGACCCCATTGCTCACGAAACCTGTTCTCAGTGAATACAAACAGACGTTATGCCACAGTGGGTCCAGAGAATTTGTATTGCATTTTGCTTGCTTGACTCAGTTATTTGCAGAATGTTTTTCTGACATCTCAGTTTGTCAACATTTCCATAAAATTCCCAAACAACGGATTTTAACCTGTTTTTACTTTCCAGTCAAACCCAAAACAACAATAACAGCAATAACCAAAACTTTGGAGAATATCACAGTTACCCATAATAAGAAAATATTAGACAGCTTTGGAAACAACTAGTTTATAATTGACTTAACTTTTGCTTAATTTCAATCAATGCAGTATATAAGCATTCTGTTGGATGAATGTCTTCATAAAATATGATTTATAAATCATTACATCCCATATCTACACTAATAAAAGAGAAACATGCAAATTGGTGTCATTCCGCTACACGCACCAGCCAATCAGAGCGACTATGCAAATTAACCCAACAAAAATGGTGGTTAATTTGATTATGCAGGCATGGAGTGAAGACTGAAGGCTCTGGATGGAGTGAAGACTGAAGGCTGAAGACTGAAGAGGCTTGGTTTCTCCGCTGCAGCTGCAGCGGAGAAGCCAAGCCTCGCTGTGGATGGAGGGAAAAAGCCAAGCTTCGCTGCAGCCACAGCGGAGAAGCCAAGCCTTGCTGTGGCCGGAGGGAAAAAGCCTAGCCCCGAGGCTTGGCTTCTCTGCTGCGGCTGTACCAAAGGCCTGGGTCCTGGGTGCCAGAGGAAAACCAGTGCCGGCAGCCAGGGGAAGGAAGGCCTATTGCGCGAATCTTTGTGCAACGGGCTTCTAGTACATATATAATGTATATATGTGTGAAAATAAAATGTATATGTAGATCCCACTCCAGATAGTTCTCTTACCTAAAGAGCAGTTTTGAGATCCTTTGACTACTAAAGAGAGAGAGTTCTATTGGGCTGTTTATTCCAGCCCACAGATTTAAATCCCAGGCCTGGAAAGCCTTCAAAATCTACCACTTTTAACTAGTTATACCTTTGTGTTCAATTAAACTAATTTACTTTGCATAGCAATGTGTGTTATTCATATTTTTAAATGAAAATTAATATTAAAAAAGAAATACCTGGACATTCTGAATAATTGGAAAGTGCAGAAAATTATGAGCAGGCAGAAAAAACACACAAAACAACCATAATGTTAGCACACAGAAGTAAATGTTGCTTTATTTTGGAATCTAAAAGAAATTTAGTATCCTAAATGTTGATTAATTTAACAAGGTTTATTTCACTAGTGCTTATCTATTCTACTGCTACATCTTGAATCTGCCCAATTTCTCCATCACTCTCCCCCCCAACCCAGCCTCTTATTTGTCTTCCCACTTCTGTCTTGCCTCCCTTCAGACTTTTCCCACACTGCACCCTTGCTGAAATCACTTCAATTACATCTATTGCTTTTGGGTGAAATGATCATCTCAAAAAAGCACCGCGAAGCAGAGTGCAGTATCAGACCAATAATCCAAAGACCGTTGAATGACTTTGCAGGGTTGTTCTGAGACTCAGGTATTTGTGAGAAAAAGGTATTTGAAGAAGCCTATAAACTCGCAAGCTGAGAGTGGGAGTGGGTATTGGTTAGACCTTGGAATGGAATGCCAAATGTAAAGTGTTTTTCTTGTTTTGATTTAAATTTTAATTGTTTGGTTTTGTTAAATGTTAGAAGGTTATATACATTATTTTCAGGATTATTTGAAACAATGTTAGCCTTTGAGTGGCAAGTAGCTGAGAACAGTGTAAGTCAGAAAACAGGGTTCTAATACCACTGATATTCTGCATGGCCTTGGAATGAAATCTGGTTCTCAAACAACTGAGAAATGGAAAGATGCAACACACACACACACACACACACACACACACACACGCATGCATGTGCATGTACGTTGATTTGATAAGGGTAGTGTTATAAAAAATTAACCTTTCAACTATTCATGGATAAAGATAAAAAGAAACAATAAAAGTACACCTGTTCTGACACAGACACATACTGAGGTTAGTGCACGAAGAGTGACAATTTCCCCATGGCATGAGATACAGCAAACACCTGCTTATTCTGTGCTGTGAAGACTCTTAAATTCTGCAAATGATGTCATCAATGACTCCCAGTTGTCTCAACTTATCAGGTTTCCAGAGAAAATGAGATGCTGGGCAAGAAAAACTGCATCATGAGAAAGTGAGATCTGGTATTTTGATGACATGACTTATTCCTATAAGTGAAAAGCTAACATACCCTTTTGTTCATTCTGGACAGCTTAGCCACCAAAATACAGTACTTTCCCTCACCCCAAAGAGAGTTATTCTGGAGCTTGATTTGATTATTTTAACATGTTAATCTTTGATGACCAAAATGAAAGAGTCATGGATGCAAAACAGAACAGAGCCATGAACATTAGCCCTTGTGTCAGGCGGGATATCAATAGCAAATAGATTGAAACGAAATAAGGGTAATTTGAGGAAGGCTTAAGAGAGAGACTATTTATGCAGGTTTAGGGAAATACAAGGAATAGTGTATCTGACACTCTCAGTAAGGAGTGGAAGTGCCACTGGGGTCTAGAAGGAGACAGTTCTCTAGGGAAGGTAACTTTGAGAGTTAGAGTCAAAGTAGACAGCCAGCTTGAATAAACCATCCTAGAGGGAGCCTAGAGAATGAATACCTGAACTCACTCCTTCCTGCC
>NW_006291550.1:707181-742020 GCF_000327345.1 Myotis davidii
ATTTCTCTCTCTCTCTCTCTCTCTCTCTCTCTCTCTCTCTCTCTCTCTCTCTCTCTTTCTCCCTCTCCCTCTCTCCTAAACATACACACTTTGGGTGTTCTATAGTGTATAGCATAGGCAGTAAGCATACTTTCAATAAAGGTTTGTGGAAAGGTTTGTAATCGTATCACTTCAAATATGATGATTACATCAAATTACAATTTTTAATTTTCTTCATTTACTATTCTAGCATTTATTTCTTCTAAAATTTACTAAGTACCTTCTTCATGTCTAGCATTGTACTAAGCACTTAGATTTCAAAGATGAGTAAGGTCTCTGTCCTTGTAGGGCTTACATTGGGAGAAGAGAGATATACAACCTAGCAATCCTGATATGACTCAATGTGCTGGGGGTGGGGGTGGGGGTCACAAAATGATCCTTTTGCTGGTAGGGAACAAGCATGGAGAAGAGTGGGACAGGGAGGGAAAACCAAAGCAGCAATGTCCTATACCCAAATACAGCAGGCTCAAGATTCCAGAGTCTAAGAATGAAAGGCTATATTAGAAAGGGTTTTCTAAAAGTAGGATGCATTTTCTTACATTACACTTGGATTCCTACAACTTAAATACTTCATTCATATTTGAAAGGTGCCTTGACTACTGAGCATGCCCAGTAACTGAGGCTACAATAAGAAGAAACTGGGAAGCAAAGGAAGAAGAGAGAAGTTGGGGATACAATCATAATAGACCTTCTCCAAAGAAGATATACAGATGGCCAGTAGACATATGAAAATATGCTCAACGTCACTAATCATCAGAGAAATGCAAGTTAAAACCACAATGAGATATCACCTCACACCTGTCAGAATGGCTATCATCAATAAATCAACAAGCAACACCTGTTGGCGAGGATGTGTAGAAAAGGGAACCCTTGTGCACTGCTGGTGGGTATGCAGACTGGTGTAGCCACTGTGGAAAACGGTATGGAGTTACCTCAGAAATGAAAATGGAACTGCCCAATGACCCAGAAATTCCACTTCTGGGAATATATCCAAAGAAACCAAAACACTAATTAGAAAGGATATATGCACCCCTATGTTCATTGCAGAGTTATGACAATAGCCAAGATTTGGATGCAGCCCAAGTGTCCATCAGTGATTGAGAAGATAAAAAGGCTGTGGTACCTTTGCACAATGGAATGCTACTTACCCATAAAAAAGAAGGAAATCTTACCATTTGCAATAGCATAGATCAGTGGTCGGCAGCTGCGGCCCCTTGAGTGTGGCTCGTCCACAAAATACCACGTGCGGGCGCGCATGTACAGTGTGATTGAAACTTCGTGGCAACACTCAAGGGGCCAAAGAGCCACATGCGGCTCGTTAGCCACAGTTTGCCGGCCACTGGCATAGATAGACCTGAGAGTATTATGTTATGTGAAATAAAGCCAGTCAGAGAAAGACAAATATCATTTGATTTGGGGTGGTAAACACACAATAGAAATATAGAGAGTTGTATACCTGAAACCTATATGATTTTATTAACCCATGTCACCCCAACTAATTCAATTAAAAGGAAATAATTTGGGGGATAGAGTTTGTTGCAGACATAGAAAAAAAAGCATTAACTTAAAAGATGATCTCCTGAACAGAAGGGCTAGTCACAGTAAAATGAAAAGTGAAGTAAAACCAATTATTCAGAACAAAGGAGAAGAAAATACGGTCCGTAGAAAGTAATACTTTTACATTCTTAGTTCTTTGTTGATTAAAATAAGTGAGAATGTGGGAAGGGCACTGTCTCTGCCACTTATCTACATAACTCTAGCACATCTCTCAATCTACTTGTGCCTCAGTTTCTTACCTTGAGAAATACGGATACGTTACTGGCCTCCCAGGATTATTTTGGAGAATAGCAAAGTGGTAGACAACATGCCTGGATCACAGTGTTCCTGAGCATTGTGTAACCTTACCTACTATTTGCCATTTTTACTTTGGGAAAGTATTCAGTGTATGCAGAACCTTATCACACATCAAACAAATGCTCCGATTAAAGGTATTTGTGCATAGCCTTAGGGCTGCCCCAAAGAGCCTCATCAGGCTTTGAATGTCATTAGACTGACTGCGCCACTGAAAGGGCCAAACCTCATGAGTTCTCCACTTTCCCACTTGTGCCTCCGAGATGTGCTAACCTCTGGTCTTGGAAGGCAATGCTAGCTAGTTGTATTCTATCATCCCAGGGATACGACAGGCGTGGAGAGTTGCTGGATGGGATTCTGGATCTCTGGTTATCTCTGAAAGGCTTATCAGATAAAGTGAGAAACTACTTCAAACAATGCTTTCAAATCAGTATTAAACTGAAGGTGGCCAAATGGACTTTACTATTTCTCCGCGTAAGCTGAAGACATTCCTGAGCCTTTTCTTCCACAGGTGGCAGCCAGCTGAAGTTTCAGCTGTAGACTTTGGCTCCAAAGCTCATTTCTTTATTTTGATGCCAGTCCTTCTACCAACTAAATATTATTAATGTTAAGTTCTCCTACATTTCTGGTAAGAAGAGACCACAGTGAACCACTTCTGAAAAGAGTTTCTTTTCTACTGTGGACATATTTTTGATAGTTTAAGGAACATAATTAGAATAATTAATACTTTGTATATATAATTCGTGTATTGAAGCATATTAATAGATTCCAAAATGTGACTCTGTAGCTCTCTCATTTCCATTTCAATTTAAACTACATTATACTTCACTTTAGCAGAAAATGAGTTATTAAAATGATCAAAAGGATATATTTGAATTTTAAAAAACTTTAAATAAGCAGGGACTCAAAGTTGTTACAAAAAGTTAAAAAGAGAATAGATCATAGAATTAAAAAATTAATCTCATATACTTTAATTTTTTAGTTGTTAAATATAAAATTTTTTAAATTTGTGAGCCAGTTGTAACTTAGATATAAAATACCCCTTTTGTGTGTAAAGTTTTTGAGGCTTGGATTCCTCAAGCTGTAATAAAAGCTCAACTAAGGAAACAATATGACACGGATAGCTTAGCAATTAATCATTCTGAGCCTCATTCCAAATTGTGTTATCCATTGGGAAAACTTCACTTAACGTGTTTTTGTTTTATACATTTTCACTGTCTACTACAGCATGAAATATTCAAGAAGCCCTTGGTATAATGAAATAAACGTTAGAAGACTTTTTTTATGATGAATATTATAATCAAGATGCAAGAAATGAGTTTTGTAACAGCTTCTAAAACTATAAGTAACACATTCTTGAGAAACAACTTTTCAAGCTAACTACCCAATTTAAACTATTGGGTCAACTTTACGAGGAATAATATGTGATAATTATTATAAATATTAAAATAATTCCTACTCATGTTATACAAAGCTTACCTATAGTATTTCTGTATATGTTAATGGCATAGGGAAACCTAAGGCACTTTTAACTATATATCTTTATCAAAAATAGGTGGTAATATGGTGAGTTTTATTCTAAAAGCAAAATAAATGTTCTTGTCTTAATAAAAATATATTGTGGGTATGTTTGACATATAGGAACTTTAAAATTAAGAATACAAGCATATACTTTCCTGCAGTTTCTTCATTCAGAACACCTTTCTCTTTCTACTTCCTCATGACCCAGGTTACCTACTGACCTCTGTGTTCTCTTTCTTCTCAGGTCAAATTTCCCCCTCTTCTAACATGACCTTTGTTATATCACTTCTCACTTGCTAGTCTAGTTTTATAGCAGGATGTCCCAACCTCAGCACTATTGCCATTTGGAGCCACATGCATTTTTGTCGTAGGGAGCTGTCCTATACACTGTACAATGTTTAGCAGCTTCCCTGGTCTTCACCCAAGAGAAAACAGTGACACAACTACCACTCCTAGATGTGACATCCAAAAAGTTCTTATGATATTGCCCAAAGCCCCTGGGTGAACAAAATAACCCCACTTCAGAACCACTGATTTAGAGCAACTTGTGCATATAACTTCACTAGAGGCCTGGTGCATGAAAATTCATACACTGGAGGGGGGATCCCTCAGCCCAGCCTGCCCCCTCTCACAGTCCGGGAGCCCTCAGGGGCAGGAGGTGACCCAGCGATCAGGGAAAGTGATGCCCCATCACCCTCTGTTGCTGCCACTGCCGGCAGCGCAAGCCTCGGTTGGCCCTGGTTACCTGAGCCTCAGGTGGCCCTGGGCAGCTGGGGGGCTGAGGGAACTGGGGTACTCCGGAGGCAGGCTCATGGCAAGGTGGGGCTGCAGGGACTGGGTGCCGCCATCTTGTGGCTGTTGGTGTCACTATCTTTGAGGGTGGGACAGTCAATTAGCATATTCCCACCTTATTGGCTGTGGGCACCTCTATCTTTGCAATGGTGTGAGGGTCAGTTAGCATAACCCCTCTTTATTAGATAGGATGTTCACCTTTGAATATATACCTCACTGTATGGGACTTTGTTCAGAGGTGATGCTCAGTAAATACTTGTTAAAGAATGCAGATGGTGTTTTATTGCTGCAGTGCTTTTCTAGAATAATAAACATGCTACTCTTATAAACTGAACTTTCAATTTCATTTGAGAACTTAAGCTTCTACAACCATTTTGGATTTATTTTTCAATGTTTGGAATAGAAAGCAGAGAGAAGACGGTGTGTTTTCCATATTGATAGATCTCATTTCTTTCATAAATTTCTAATGAGACTCAATTCCTTGTAGCTTTTTTATGACTTTCTTTTTTTAACCACTAGAAAAAGATGACAGAAATCTACGTAAAAAGAGAAGAAAGCCAAAAGCAAGGTAAAAGTGAAAACGAGCTAAAAAAATAAAAGGAGAAGAAGAAAAAATATGAACAAGATCAGCAGGTATTTCTATACTTATAAATCTATTTTTAAAAAGCTGAATTCAAATAAAAATATATTTTTTATGCCCTTAACCGGAATGGAACCTGGGGCCCGTCAGTCCGCAGGCCGATGCTCTATCCACTGAGCCAAACCGGTTTCGGCAAATAAAAATATTTTTAAAGAAAAATAGATCTTCCAATTTGAAGATAAAAATTTTAATAGTAATTGGTTTTAAAAATTTTAATCTTATAGTTAATTTCCTAACACAGACATACAAGGAAAAAACATAACAGAGAAAAAATTGAGAAAGAAAATTTTAACAAAAAGTAGACTAGGAAGAAAATGAAATAAGGGAAGATTTTATGAGAGGAAAAAAAGTAAAATATGAATGTTTCAAAAAGCACACTTATATTTCTAACTAGAGGCCCAGTGCATGAAATTCATGCACAGGAAGGGGGGGTCCCTTAACCCAGCCTGAACCCTCTTGCAATCTGGGACCCCTCGTGGGATGTCCGACTACTGGATGTAGAAGCTTAAGTCCTCAAATGAACTGGAATTGGCAGTTGGACATTCCTCTCACAATCTGGGACCACTGGCTCCTAACTGCTCACCTGCCTGCCTGCCTGATTGCCCCTAACCACTCTACCTGCCTGCCTGATCACCCCTAACTGCTCGCCTGCCTGCCTGATTGTCCCTAACCACTCTGCATGGCTGCCTGATGCCAATAACTGCCTCTGCCTCAGCCCCCACACCTGGGACCCAGGCTTCCCTCCTCCAGCTGGCCGCAGGCAACTGGGACCTGGGCTTCCCTCCCTCTGGTTGGCTGCAGGCACCCGGGATTTGGGCCAGCCACAGGCACCTGGGACCTGGGCACCTGGGGCCCAGGCTTGCTTCACCTGGGACAGCTGCAAGCACCCCGGACCCCGGGCAGTGCCTCCAGGGCCCTGGCTTTGTCAGGAAGGACATCCAGAATGACGTCTGGAAGACGTCCGGTCTATACAGTCTAATTAGCATATTACCCTTTTATTAGTATAGATGGATCCCAGTCCTTTCATATAACATGTAGATCTATTAAATAACACTTGAATAGCTTAAGACAAGTATTTCCTTGTAGAATATGAGTTAGACATTAAAGGTATAAAAATTACTTTGTTTTACTGGTCATGAGGTAAATGAAAATGTATTTATTTATAGATTGAATTTCATTTAGTTCTGTATTGTTGGCTTGAAAAATCACAGGGAGGGGGGTGGGGAAAGTCCAAGTAATGTCATTCAGAGTATTTGGCCTTCACACTCATTATCAAGAAGATGAACACACAATGGTTAAGAGCACTGAATCTAGAGGTCTAGACTAGCTGAGTTTGAATCTGACTCCCTGCTTTCTAGGTGTGTGACCTTGGATTTCTTGTTCCCCCAGAAGCAGACTCTGAGACAAGCACTCAAGGTAAATGGTCTACCTGGGAAGGAATCCCAGGAAACACTGATAGGGGATGGAAGAGGTGAGAAAAGGAAAAAGCAATATGGTATCAAGCCAGCCCTCTGAGGGAGAACGGAGCTCTGTACTATAGGGGAACGCGAGTCTGTGCAAAACACAAGTTAGAATTGACTTAACTGAGGAAGCTGGATTTTATATTTTTGTTTTTTTAAATTGCCCATTTCCTATCTTTCCCTGGTTGTGGGCTGCTTCCTGGTGCATTAACTCGTGGCACTGAGCATGCTCCTGTGGCTCCTCAGACAGAAAGTGGCAGGGTTTGCAGTATGCAGTGCTAGCTTCAACTTCAAATGGTGTATTTGAAAGTTATCATAACACCAGTGTGATCTTTCTAAACTGAATTAACAAAATATGAGATTTTGATGAACAAAAATTCAATATAATAAATATTAGGATAAATGTTTAGATAACTGCAACAATATTTACACTGGAAACAGACTTCATTTGGTCATTTTGGACTCTGCATGCCACCAGGATATCAGGTGTATGAAGGGGATAATTGATCCTACCATTAACCTCTGTTTCTGATTGAACAATGGCAATGTTATATTACGCAGTAGGATTCCTCTCTCCAACCTCCCTCAGTGTGGAAATATAAACCTCTATTTGAGCAGGTGGAGAAGAGAACCGTAAAGAGATGGCAGGTAACAGTGGAGAATCCTTCATTATCACCAAAGATGTCGAAAGAATGTTTGCGTTCCCTCTGGCTCAAGTGAACTCCAAAGGAGGAAGCTGGGCTTCAGCCTCTTGCTGGAGCCCCATTCCAGAGGGCTGGCCACTAGGAGCAAATATCAAAGGAGCAAGAAGCTATGGCATGTGCTGCAGGAGGCATCACTGAGGAGTCTCTGAAGGGAGCTGGAACAAGTTACACTCATCAAGGAGCTGAACATATACAATGGCCCGTAACACTGGGCCCTTCAGAAAGCCAGCATTTGGATGCAACCATACAGAGAACTCTGAAGACATTTTCCTCCTTCCCTTCCGTGTCTGCCCCCCAGCTGCTGTAGCAGAAAGGGATCTAGAAGAGGGCAGAGAAGGGGAGCAAAGAGTACATCAAGCTCCCTTTACCCCTCAGGTCCTTGGGCCTGATCACACCTGTTTGGGGATGATGAGGTTGGTAGGGATACGTTTCCACAGAGCATGACTGAAGGTAACTATTGGAGAAAATGCAAAGCTGTTTCATATCTATGTCTTGCAAATTTTAACTATGCCCCTCCTCACTGAAAGACATACTAGGTCAAGCCAGAAAAGTAGAGTAAAAAAGAAAAAGGGAGACCAAGTCTGAAATAAAGTTATGTTAAATGGGGTGGTTACTAGGATTGCAGATACTCTTATCTGCCACCATCCATTTTTAATGTTGCCATACAATACATAGTATAAAAATAAATACATGTGCCAAATTCCATATATCAAAATTGATATATAAGCAGTTTTTTGGTGTGGCTCTATGCTAAAACATAGGCTGTATACATGTATGTATATACTATAAATGCATACCCATAAAAACAAAGCACAGTTTTATATTCTTAGATACTCTGGGAATAAAGCTATAATACTATTTGTATGATATATTAGAATTGCATTGATATCTATAAAGTTCAGAAAAAATTCAAAGATCACGGATTCAGGGGTAATGTTCTGAATATTTCTATATTTCTTGATAAGCTCTCATGAACTCAGCTTATTCTTTCTTTCTGGAACCATCCCAAGATGTAGGCTAGGTTTGCATATCATATGAAGAAAAAGAAAAAGAGCATTTAAGTGGACACTATCCGAAAACACCAAGTGTTAAAGACAGGCCAAACACCTACATAGCACTTACCTTGGCATTATCTTTGATGTAGTTAGAAAAGTTAAATATCCATGGAAAAAATAAGTCTGGAGCATTTTCATCACAGGAAAGAAAATCTATTCTTTCTTTTCTGAGGATCTCTCATGAATGAAAAACATATCCTTTTATTTATATTTATGATTTCTGTGGTGTGATTTATTATGTGCTAGAGTTTGAGTCTGCATTTGGGTCTTTTTGACTCATACTGACATTTTCAATAATCTCTCAGAAATGCCAGATCATAAATGCACATAATTGCCAAAATATAATCAATCACAAAGCAACTTGAAATAAAGGTTAACAGTAATATCCTAGAAGCTTATGAGGTGGGCACTTTGCCATGTGAAAGAGATTTGAGTTTTAAATAAAATACTTACCTCTTGGCCCATTTCAAAGTAAAAGTTGAAAACTTTTCTCATATAAAATTAGGATAAGATTAGATTTCCCTTCTGGAAACACTAAAGCAGGAGATTTTATATTGGAAATCAGGATTTGGGGAATTATCACTTTTGGGAAGTTGCCAAAACTAACAAACACCGAATCTTTTATACTAAATTGAAAAAACTATCACAGCTACGGATATTCAAATCTAGGTTTTGCTAAATTTTTTGAAGTTAGTTAAGATTAGTCAACCATTCAATACAGTTTTAGTATTTATCATACCCTACTAATATTAAATTTATTCATAAGCTTATAACTTATGAATGCTAAAAATTTGGTAATTTTATATTAACCATATTCTCCATTCTTATAGCTTTAATTTATTATAGTAAAATTATTAATACTATTTATAATAATTCTTATGTTGAATTTTACCTTGGTGTTCATTTTATTATCACATTCACTGTGTTACTTACTCTGTGAGGTTTGAGTGTCTATGAACTTCTTTATCAAGGCATCAGTCGTTTGGGTATAAAGACTGAGAGCATATCTCAGCGATTGAAGATCGGGGCTTTTCTCCAAGAAATTCTTTTTGAGGCCATTTCCTCCCGCATGGAAGTATTGCTAAAAAGGAAATAAGTAATGTAAGCAAAGGCGTTTGGAATAACACTGGAGGTGAGGTTTTATTGCTGTAATAATAAAGCCCAACTGGAATGATACAGTACATCCAATGTAAGGTAGTTACAAAGTGCTACCACATTCTCATTGCTAAGTCATCACCATCTAGTTCAGTTTCCCCTCAGTATCTCTGAAACGATGCTCTACACCATGGACCCCAGATCCTTGAGGCTTAAGACTTTTCCTCTCACTCAAAACTTTAAGCATATGAGATCATGAAGATGCAGAAGAGGTCAGCAATCTATAGACTTACACATTTAGGTAATAATTGAGTTGGTTATTGGCTTCTGTTTTCAGAAGATGAGAATCAGGAACAGTGTAAACAAGTGAAACTCACAAGAACAGTATAACTGTGGTAACCACCACCTTGTTTACCTCTCACTATAAAATAAAGGCTCAGCTTGCCTTGGGATCTCTCTCTCTGTGGCCTCAGCCAGGCACAGGGAAGATCCACGGAGACTAAGGAAAGCTAGAGAGTTTTGAACGCTGTCTCCGTGTAAAACATTCTTCGCCGACTCCGTCCACACCTTTGGGAACCCCTGGACCGCTGGGGCTGGACCCCAGCAAGGTTTTATTGCTGTAATAATAAAGCCCAACTGGAATGATACAGTACATCCAATGAAAGGTAGTTTCACAGTGCTACCACATTCTCATTGCTAAGTCATCACCATCTAGTTCAGTTTCCCTCAGTATCTCTGAAACGATGCTCTGCACCATGGACCCCAGATCCTTGAGGCTTAAGACTTTTCCTCTCACTCAAAACTTTAAGCATATGAGATCATGAAGATGCAGAAGAGGTCAGCAATCTATAGACTTACACATTTAGGTAATAATTGAGTTGGTTATTGGCTTCTGTTTTCAGAAGATGAGAAAAATGTCCAGGGTTAGCAAAATTTCACAAGGAAGGTACCTTAGTCACACAATTGCAGACACTAATTTGTCTTTCAAGGCCAGGTACCTGCTAGTCCAACTTTCCCATCCTGTAATCATGCAGTGGTGCAGATAGAGGCCAATCTAAAGAGTCAGAGTGGACCTTAGAAAATCAACATCCCCTGAACCTTATACCTTATGTCTGATAAAATCAAATAGGGTTTGTTGTTTTCTTGTAATGCCATCCAACAAACTCAGAAACAGTATAGTTTAGGCAAGATAATATAGAAGCTGTAAGCTCTTTGACTATTAATATGGTCATCAAAGGATGTTAGCATTTGCCTGCTGCAAGTATTATACATGATATCTTTTTGGAAAGCAGAATATGCAGAAATATGTAATAGAAATAAAAATGTTTTCCCCTAATCATTTACAGATGACAATACATACTATTTATAATATTCTGTAATTGCTAGATAAATAGTTTGCTTTCTTTCTCTGCACCAACAATGCTAAACTTCACATTCATTGCAACATGGCTCACTATGGTCTGTGATCCCATAAAATGACATATTTTGAAAAAACTCAACAAATAATTTTGATACAGGTTCTCAAATGAATGTGTGTCATCCCTCTATTCCATTCATAATTATCTCAATTTTCTCCCCTAATCAAGGGGAGATGTAAAAAAATATTCTGTTCATTTATAGGCATCTGAGTGCACTTTTAAACAATATAATGTAGAGAAGATTCAGGGGATAGATCAGAGAAAGTAGGAATTGGGGATATAATCTCAAGAAAGATTGCTCCAGAGGACAACCAAGATGGTGGCATAGGTAAACACCTGTACTTGCTGCCTCTCACAATCACATCAAAACTACAACTAAAATACAAAACAAATATAATCTAGAACCATGGGAAAGCTGGCTGAGTGAAAGCTCTACAACTTGAAGGAAAGAAAAAAGCGCATTGAGACTGGTCAGAGGTGTGGAGGTGCGGAGGTGTGCGCAAAATGTTCTGGCAACTGGGTGCGCTGTTGTCTTTTTCAATCAGGAGGAGATACAAGCTCCTGATTGCTCTGAACTTCAGTTCCAGGTGAGACTCTGGGGACACAGACTCATACGGGGAGAAACTGTACTGTCTGGCATCGGGCCAGAACGTGAGGGCGGCTTTATTTCAGAGGTGCTCACAGCAATCATTGTTCCTGCATGGGGCTGCAAGACACAGAGACCTGGGGACTTCTCTGGTATAGGGCCAACTGGCAGCCATTGCTGTTTGCTTTGCCCTGGTGATTCCCTGAGACCCTGCCCCGCCCAATTTACAACCCTACCCAAGCTGTGAGCATTGGCTTTTGCATATGAATGGCCTGTTCTTTTACAGCTTAAAAACCTAACAAACTGCAGCTAGGTCAGAGAGCTCCAAAGCTTCCAAAAGAAGGCCCAAGGCCCAACAGCAACAGCAGCCTGCCTTGCTTCACAGCTGGGCCTCATCTAGCTATTTCCAAACTCCAAACAAAAAGGAGGAATCTGAAGATCTCTCTGTAGCTACTGCTGGGTGGCCTCAGGGAGTGGCTGACTTTGCACCTCCTTGGATATCCAAGAGCCAGTGTATCCATTGGTCAGTGTGAGACCATACCAGATTATAACTCTTCACATCCATAAGTGACACACTCAAGGGGCAGGCTCAGTGAGCAGCAAAACCCCACTGATGCAATCCTGCCCCATAAGGGTGTCTCCAGCACAGCAGTTCTTCCATTGTAGACATAGCTGATCCTCACAGCCAGTTGGCCTGGAGGTCAATTCTTCTCAGTGATAAAAACAGCAATCAAGACTTAACTACAAGAAGGCTGTGAACACAGCCCACAAAGGGGTGCACCAAGAGTCTACCTCGGGTGATTGGGGAGGTTGAGCCACTGGTCCTATAGGACACCTAGCACACAAGGCACTCTATCAACACAGGGAAGCAGCCAAAATGCAGAGACAAAGAAAGCATGTCACAAATGAAAGAAATGGAGGAAAGCAAACTACTGGATATAGAATTCAAAACCATGGTTATAAGGTTACTCAAGAATCTTCTAGAAACCTCCAAGAAATTTAGTGAGACCCTCAAGGATATGAAAAAGGACCAATCAGAAATTAAGCATACACTGACTGAAATAAAGAATATTATAGAGTTCCAACAACAGACTAGAGGATCCCAAGAATTAAGTCAAATATTTGAAATACAAAGAAGCAAATACACCCAAACAGAAAAGCAAAAAGAATCCAAAAATATGAAGATAGTGTAAGGAGCCTCTGGGACAACTTCAAGCGTACCAACATCAGAATTATAGGGGCACCAGAAGAAGAGAGAGAGCAAGATATTGAAAACCTATTTGAAGAAATAATGACAGAAAACTACCCTACCTGGTGAAAGAAATAGACTTAGAAGTCCTGGAAGTGCAGAGAACTCCAAACAAGAGACATCCAAAGAGGACCACAACAAGATTCATTATAATTAAAATGCCAAGAGCAAAAGATAAAGAGAGAATCTTAAAAGCAGCAAGAGAAAAATAGTTAGTTACCTACAAGGGCGTACCCATACGACTCTCAGCTGATTTCTCAACAGAAACTATGCATGCCGGAAGGGAGTGGCAAGAAATATTCAAAGTGATGAATAGCAAGAACCTACAACCGCTAAAGGAGTTTATCACTACCAAACCAGTATTATATGAGATGCTGAAGGATATTCTTTAAGAACAGGAAGAAGAAAAACGTAAAGATAATAACTATGAACAACAAAGTGACAACAAATACTATCTATCAACAAGTGAATCTAAAAATCAAGTGAATAAAAAATCTGATGAGCAGAATAAACTGGTGAATATAACAGAATCAGGGTAGAAAGGGAGTGGACTGACAATTCTCAGGGGCAAGGAGGTGTCAGGGTGTGGGAAGAGATTGAACAAAATCTTACACCTACGGACGAGGACAGTTGTGGGGGGTAAGGGCATGGGGTGGGTTGGGAACCTGGTGGAGGGGAGCTATGGGGGTAAAAAGAGGAACAACTGTAATAATCTGAACAATAAAGATTTATTAAAAAAATAAAACTGAAAATATAAAGTGAACATATATTTTAAAAATGCATGATGAACAAAAGAAAAGAGAAAGATTGCTCCAATTACAGACACCCTCCCCAAGGAGAAAAATTATGGCCATTTAATATTCCAATAGAAAAATAGAAAAGGCCCTTTTCTTTTTAAAAAAAGAATAAACATATAATATTTAAAGTTGTTTTACACTTTGATCTTCTTATAAAAATGTTAAAATATTTTTCACAAGTATAAGTATTTATTGAGGTCTATGAATCCAGAATTGTTTCGGGTGCTTTGGTGAATAAAAGAAATATAATCATTCCTTTCTTCATGAAACATGTATGCTATTTGAGATGAGAAAATATTAAATAGATGTATTGAAAGGGAAAGTTTGTTCTAGACAGTTTGGCTCAGTGGATGGAGCATCAGCCTGTAGACTGAAGGGTCCCAGGTTCAATTCTGGTCAAGGGCACATGCCCAGGTTGTGGGCTTGATCCCTAGTAGGAGGCGTGCAAGAGGCAGCCAATCAATGATTCTCTCTCATCATTGATGTTTCTTTCTCTCTATCCCTCTCTCTTTCTCTTTGAAATCAATAAAAATATATATATTTTTTAAAGGGAAAAGTTTAGTTTGGTCTTGACATTTCTGCTAGAGGAATGATGGGGTTGGGGTGCTCTCTTGAGGTCTGTTTACATAACAAACCATGGAGCCATCAAATGCAATAGCTCACAGTAAAGAGCAGTGGGGTAAACTGAACCAAGAAGAGGCAGGATATTCTAAAAGAAACACATTCTCCCTCTCAATGTTTCTCAAACAAGCTCCAGTTTTATTAAACCTCAACATAAATACTAGAAGATTATAATAAAAAGACATATAAGAGAAATAATAATAAGCAGCTGTAATGGTATTTTGCCATCTCTCAGTACTAATAAGAGTTGTTAGGAAAGATTGTGAAAGATTTTGAAATAGGAAAAAAGGATTAGTGGGTGTTCTCCATAGTGTACCCATCTGGGTTACCTGTTTTTCGTTGTCTTTAAGCTATTTAAAACTCTGTAAGCTGTAGAAGATGGGTAATAATATAAATGACCTTTGTTCATAGAAATGAAAATTAGTTATTTCTGGTAGGGTGTAACTGATTATTGTTGTGTGGGTAGATTTGTGTTGCCTCTATTCGTAAACTTCCTCCAGCTTTTCTTACTACTTATCCTTGTGTGTGGTTCTTGAAATTCTCCTTTGAGCCACTTGTAAGAGCTTACTGGCTCCCTTAATAATAGATGAGCTAAATGACATTTTTTGCTAGTTTTATAATTCCCTGAGTATAACAATTATGCCCTCTTTAAAAAACTGTTCTTTAATAGTGTATGTAAGGTAGTGTGGATGAGAGCATTCCTAAGGGTGACCATAACTTTTACTGTCTAATTTGTGAGAATAGGGCCATGGACTTGTGGCTCACCCTGATGGCATCTGCCATCCTAAGCCTGTTCTTTCTCCCTCTGTTACTAATAAATAGGATAAATATTTATTAATCTTATACCATGAGCCACAACTTGTGCTGGTCATCAAGGATATGAACCTAAAGAAGTCCAGAGGTTGGGATTATAATCTAATAGAAAATATAACCAAAAGGCCAAAATGACTTCAATAACACATTGCAGGTGTAAGAGAAATTATTTGAAATATAGATAATAGGGAGGCAAACAATTCTATTGGGGACTGAGTCAGTAGAGGTTTATAAAGTGGTGACATCTGTGATGTCTATAATTTTATCTGCACTGCCATTTTAAATTTCAGCAGCACCTTGGTAAGTCACTGGAGTGGACTAGAGAAAAAGGACAATGCCCCTTGGTAACCAAGAGAAACCCTAGGAGTCCCAGAAACACTTAAGAATTGAGGTACTTGCCAAAACCGGTTTGGCTCAGTGGATAGAGCGGCAGCCTGCGGACTGAAAGGTCCCAGGTTCAATTCCAGTCAAGGGCATGTACCTTGGTTGTGGGCGCATCCCCAGTGGGGAGTGTGCAGGAGGCAGCTGGTCGATGTTTCTCTCTCATCGATGTTTCTAACTCTCTATCTCTCTCCTTTCCTCTCTGTAAAAACTCAATAAAATATATTTTTTTAAAAAAAGAATTGAGGTACTTGTAGTTTTGAAAATGTGTTTTGAAAATTTTTATAAGAATTTATTTGGGCCAAACTGATGGCATATGCCTGCCAGGGAACAAGATAAATACTCCCAGAATAATGCTTCTTTGGTATACTTATTTGCTACTATTATTCTATTCTCTGCACTAAACTTGTGGTGTCTATAAGCTTCAAGTTAAGAGCTGACATTGTAGTCTTAAAGATTTACAATGCTTACTAACATACTTAATGCTCTGAGACTCACTGTGGTAAATAAATGTTCAACCTTCCATTAACACACAGTAGTCCCCCATTATCTGCAGGGGATATATTCTAAGAACCCATGTGAATGCCTAAAACCAGTATAGCACCAAATCTTATATACTATTTTTTCCTATGTATACATGCTTGTGATAAAATTTAACTTATAAATTAGGCACATAAAATATTAACAATAATTAGTAATAACAGAGTAGTTATGATAATACAGTATAATAAGAGCTATGTTGCATTATTAAGTAAAATAAGGGTTACTTGGACACAAGCACTATGATGCATGACAGTTGATCTAATAACCAAGATGGCTATTTTTAAAAATATATATTTTATTGATTTTTTACAGAGAGGAAGGGAGAGGGATAGAGAGTTAGAAACATCGATGAGAGAGAAACATCAATCAGCTGCCTCCTGCACACCTCCTACTGGGGATGTGCCCGCAACCAAGGTACATGCCCTTGACCGGAATCGAACCTGGGGCCCTTGAGTTTGCAGATTGATACTCTATCCACTGAGCCAAACTGGTCAGGGCAACCAAGATGGCTATTAAGTGACTAAATGGGCAGGGGGTGTGTACAGTATTGAGACACTGGACAATGGGATGATTTACATCCTGGCCAGTATGAAGCGAGATTGTCAAGATATTATCATGCTACTATGAATGGTGCCCAATTTAAAACTTATGCATTGTTCAAATCTGGAATTTTCCATTTAATATTTTTGGACTGTGGTTGACTGCAGGTAACTGTAATGGAAAATAAAACTGTGGGTAAGCGGGGATTACTTGTTCCTTATTCTTAAAATGATTTGGCTATAGGACATGTATTACACAGGACATTGGTTAACACTTGGGGGACACAAGAATTCCATGGAATATGATTTAGGAAATTGTAGGATAGAAGAATGTGACTTGACTTCATACAATTGAGATCATTTTAAAAAATATGTTTTTATTGATTTTAGAGAGAGAGGAAGGGTGAGAGGGAAACATCAATGAGAGAGACATCAATGAGTTGCCTACTGCAGGACCCCCACTGGGGATCGCACCTGCAACCTGGGCATGTGTCCCGACCAGGAATTGAGCCCATAACCTCTCTGTGAATGGATGATGCTCAACCCACTGAACCACCCAGCCAAGGCAAATTGAAATTGTTTTAAGTATCTAGATGATTTCATGGAAGAAGGGAACTACAGTAAGGCTATAAAGTCATAAACTATGTATTCCTTCTTGCACCCCTTATCTCTAATAATAAAAGCATAATATGCTAATTAGACCTGGCATCCTTCCTTCTGGACAAAGTCTCAGTGAGTGGGGGGTGCGGCAGAGGTCCCTGGCTGCGGCAGTGGTGGATGGGGCCTAGGGCCAAGGCTCTTGCACGAATTTCGTGCAGCGGGCCTCTAGTCTATACATATAAAAGCCTAAGCGACCGTTATGACAGAACGACTGGAATGATGGTTGCTATGATGCACACTGACCATCAGGGGGCAAATGCTCAATGCAGAAGCTATCCCCTGGTGGTTAGTGTGCTCCCACAGCGGGAGTGCCACTCAGCCAGAAGCCGGCCTCATGGCTGGCGAGCACAGTGGCAGTGGTGGGGGCCTCTCCCACTTCCACAGCAGCACTGAAGAGTGGTGAGCCAAGTGGTAAGTGTGAGCAGGCAGGCAGGTGAGGGGTTAGGTGCGAGCAGGCAGGCAGGTGTGTGGCTAGGGGCAAGCAGGGAAGTGAGCAGTTAGGAGCGAGCAGTTCCAGATTGCAATAGGGATGTCCAGCTGCTGGATGTCCAACCACAGGGATTGGGCCTAAACTAGCAGTCAAATGTCCCCTGAGGGGTCCTGGATTGCAAGAGAGTAAGGCCGGGCTGAGGGGCGCCCTACTCCCGTGTGCATGAATTTCATGCACTGGGCCTCTAGTAATTTTATAAGAAGACATGTTTTTAACTAGGAAGGCATTATTTTGTAGGTCTCTGGGACATGGGGACTAATCATGAAATGAAAATGTAAATAAGGTATGAGTGTGTTCCTGAGGAAAGCCTAAGGGTCTCTCTAGGGTTTTCGGTTATGACACTGAACTGCCTTCTGCTAGAGGCTCTAGCAGGATAGAAAGTGAGCAAAAGATTTGTAAGGGCAGAAATGATGCCTTTGTATTTTGGATGCATTGTATAATAGGGGATGTTGCAAGACATAACCAGGACAGAAGGTAGCAAAGTTAAGGGAGAAAACAAGAAAGTAAGATGCTATGAATGAAAGTCTCTATTCAGTGAACACAGACAAGTAACACATGCTATAGGGCCCTTACTCAAAGAGCAAAGGAAGTGACTTCTGGGTTTAAAATGCCACCCGATGGGAAGCCTTTCACAGTGTTCAGAGCCTGGCATGTCTCCTAAGAGCACAGGTCTTCGTATCTCACCAGCACAGGTAATCAACAGAAAGGAGGATCAGGCACCGTGTACACCTTGTTATTCAGAGATTTCACATTCAGTTTTGACTCTTTGCAAGCATCCCGAAGGAGCAGGAGAGTAGACTCTGTATTTTGCTGAGGCTTAGGTTTGAAGGATATGAATATGAGGCTGATATGTGGGTGAATGTCTTAGCTATGAACATCCACTGTCCACAGCTCAGTGCAGCTGAGTTGCTCTCATTCCTTGTAGTAAGTATTTTGCAGGGGAATTATGTCCTAGAGGGAATTTGTGATTGCAGGGTTTGGAAGCCTTCTCAATGTTTCCTTTATGCACACAGAAAGTGGATTATTCTCCATTAGTTCTAAACAAGAAAACTATGACTCAGTTTCTTGTTGTTCCTCTGAAACGTGCAGAATCCCTGAACATTTCTGATGTGCTCAGCTGTTTTGCTTATTAGGCTGGTGCACATTAGCAGAAAGTAACTGGCAAAGTAGCACATTGGGACAACCCATTTCCTCCTCATTCAAGAAAGGAATTTCCAAGCAGAAAGGAATTTCCAAGCAGCGAGAGGACCATGGAGAGGGTGGCTGCTCAGTGCCGTGAAGGGAAAGGATGTCAGCTGGGTGACCTTCTCCCTACCCTTGGCCCCGTCCTGGCTGATATTTTCACCTCAGACATTGACAGACAAAGACAGAAAGCATGTTTTCCAAGTGCGCACTTGAGCCAAAGCTCGAAGTTACTACGTTGAAGAACAGAATCTGGCTTCGGGAAGGTCTTGGCAGCCTGGAATGGTGGGCCAACATTTATAGGATCAGATGACAAAGGAATAAAAAAGGCCTTTATTTATGATACAATGTTTTCCGCAAAGTACAAGATAGGGATGACTTAGCTTAACATCAGTAAAATTTAAAAAGCCATAAAGCTCTATTTGCTCTCAACTTCAACATGATTTAGCAAGTGATAGGGCAGCTCTCAAAGCTTATGAAATCTTATGCATTCATATAGGTAATCAGGTCAAGACAAAGGGTGTGAGAGAGCAACAACACTCTCTTCTAGTTAGAACAAAACTGGGATATTAGAGTTATTCCTAATTCATTCCTAGGCTTCATTTTTTTTAATGAAAAATATAAAAAAGTGAAAGGCATCCAAAGTAGATGAGCAGGGTTTTGCAAGGTGTAGGAACATGCTATTTAATATATGGTTGCAACAGCTTCAGGGAGCATGATAGTTTTCTTCTATGGCTAAAGGGCTATCCTATACAAAAAGAAATAGAATTTTTCAAAGGACTGGAGAAGGACCAATGCAAAACTACAAGTATCAGGGAAGCAGGTTTTTGGTTCTCATAATAAGTGCATCTTAAAACTGGAGCTGTTGCTTATGGGTTAGTGCGGTCCTGTCACTGGCTTTTATTTTATTTTATTTTAATTTTATTTCCATTACTGGCTTTTAATGGTGGCCAGTTGACCACAGGCCAACACTGCAGATGCATCACTCTGTATGAGCAGGAGCGGGGAGATGTTGGGTTATGAATCCAATTCTCAGAGTTTCAAATCCTCTTCATTTCTTTGACTTTCTGCCCTCTAATTTAAGATATAATTCTTCATCTTTCCTCTGCACAATGTGATTTTTGCAGAGATGATTTAGCCTCACAGATTATCAGTTCATTTATTTTTAGAATGGTAATAAAAATATCCTCCATTCCTGAGTATAGTGTGGTAAAGATGAAATTAATTACTGTAATGGCTTTGTGAACTGTAACGATTTTTCTATTTGTAAGAAAATATACCTAATTGGTAGAATAACTCCCCAAACGGTAGCCCTGCTTTGTTTCCTGAGCACCAGTCCCTGCCTCTAACAGTCCGCTGGGTACTTATTGTAGTTTCTGCCACCATATCTAACTCCGACGTGGCAAGAAGAAAATGACCTCCCTGCCTAAGTTGCCATTTTTCTCAGTGGAGCCATGCTTCCCACTTCCCTGATACCTCGGAGTCACCCTGGGCTCCTCTGTTTCTCTTGCCCCAATTTCAGATCCAAGTTCCAGTGATGTCCCTTTCTGGTGCCCTCATGTTCATCTTTTACTTTCTACCACCCTGGTGATAGCCTCCTCCGTCCTATGCACTAAATAACCGTCACTGACCTCTGTAACCATAATCTTGAACCATTTAACCCAGTTTGCACATTCCTGTAACATTTCCATTGCTAAAATGGTCCTTCTGGCATGCCATATATTTTCAAAAATGCCCATGGCTCCTCATTTATAGAATCCACAGAGGGTGCTAAAGGACCTCTGTACTTTCAACCCAAACCTCATTTTACACTGTTTTACTGTACAAACATCCAGTTAAATCCAGTCTGGCGAGTAGAATGGTCTGGTCACTGACTCCTAGCCCTCTGGTCCTGCGCCTTACTGTGGTGAAATCCTTCTCCCTGATTATGTTCAAGTCATGAGTCTTTCTCCACTGTTCCGGCCCTGATGTCTTTCCCATCTAGCCTGGGGTTCCCTTCCAACCATCAAGACCACTCCTTCAGCTTTTCCCAATCCTTTGAATTCATAGTAGTGGCTTCTTCCTCTAAATCCTTACCACTTTTTTTTTTTTAACACACATATATTTTTATTGATTTCAGAGAGGAAGGGAGGGGGAAAGAGAGATAGAAACATCAATGATGAGAGAGAATCATGGATTGGCTGCCTCCTGCACACCCCACACTGAGGATCGAGCCCACAACTTGGCCATGGGCCTTGATCGGGAATCGAACCGTGACCTCCTGGCTCATAGGTCGATGTTCAACCACTGCACCATGCCTGCCAACCTCCTTACTACTTTTTAATCTGTGCCCCTTGGTTAGCATCTGTAGCACTCTGTTCTACCTCTTATACTATTGTCTCATAAATTAACACATATCATTATCTAATTTTTAATGTGCCTTTTCCATCTTTAAATCCAGAATAAAAACTCCTTGAGAGAAGGAACAGCCCTGCTTCCCAAAGGGAAGTCTCAGAAAATACTGAAGAATTTCAGGATGGGCAGGGAGGGGCGGTTGTGTTCTTTATAGTGAGAAGTTGCTGTGCACAGGAAACCAAAGGCCAGAGCACAAGGCCTTGAGGACTTGAGCTATTGCTTGAGGCAAAGAATTAGATTTAATAGGTAGCTTCCCTGAGAGAGAATGAAAGGTTATTAAGAAAGGGGGGAAAGTGGTACGTGGGCTCTGTGAGTTTAGCAGCAGAGAGGGGCTCCCCCAAAATAACCCAGTTCCCGGGCAACATGGTAGTTATATTGAAAGAGCTTTCTATATGACAGGAACCGTTTACACTTACTTTATATGTGGTAACTCATTTAATT
Organism: Myotis davidii; assembly: GCF_000327345.1. Taxonomy (NCBI): domain Eukaryota; kingdom Metazoa; phylum Chordata; class Mammalia; order Chiroptera; family Vespertilionidae; genus Myotis; species Myotis davidii. The sequence continues at coordinate 728,453 of NW_006291550.1, forward strand.
TTCTGACAATAACCTCTTCAATCCTATTTCCATTCCCATGGGCGAGGAGAGTAATGTGCACACTCGAGTTTCTCCCTCTTTATCACCCACATCCTGCTACTCTAATTGCCCAAGTAGTTTCAAGTATTTTATTTACATTTTTACTTATATTCATTTTCTGATATTTGTAAAGGCTTCCATCCTTCACAGTTATATGTTGACTTCACTAATGTAAGGGTGCCTGGTGAGGAGCACTGATATTATATCTGAATGAAAAGAATTATGACTAAAGTATCACTTCCTTTTTCTTGATAAGTATCTAGAGATATTTTTCCTTTTTGTGTGTGTATGTTCTGCATGAAACTGCAAAAAATAAACCACTTCAGACCTGATTGTAATTTGTGAGGGTGAAAAATAGTACTGCTAAATTAAAAAAAAAATCAATATAAATATTGCCTGCATGCTTAGCAAGACATTCCTTTTATAATCCCAATTAAAACCTTTCTAAATTCTTCAGCTCTTCATGTTTGTCACATATTTGAAGATCTTTCACAGTCTATTTTTACTGACTGGAGGGAACATGCTAATGTTTCTTCACGAATTTGCAGGAAGTATTTACTTTTTCGTTACATATACTATTTTGGTAGTGATTTTCCATCATCATTTTTTTTCCTTACAATACCTGAATCATGATTTTGGTAAACTCTGGCAGACAGTTTATCTTGCCATCTTGTAAACTTAGATATAATAATAACCTGACTTTAACTGCCGAGGTTTAAGAAAATTATTTGATAGATATTTCAAAATCATTTTCTACTACAACTGGATTCCTTTTTTCCATAACAGGTCAGAAATTCAGATTCTTTACTTTGATGCTTAAGCCTTAGTATTTTGGCTCCAATCCAATGTTTCTCTTTCTGTTGATCTCTTCTTTTTTGGATGGGAGCAAACCTGCATCCTAGGTATGTGTCCTTGACTGGGAGTCAATCCCACGACCCTTCAGTCCCCAGGCCAGTGCTCTAACCACTGAATAAAACCAGTCAGGGCCAGTGTTCCTCTCTTATTCCCTATAATATGCAGCCAGTCATGACCTAGTCCTCTTCACTAGACTATGTGGAGATTTCAGGCTGACCCACATCTTCTCGCATTTCACTCATGCTTTTCTCTAGGCCTGCAACAACTTTCCCCTTGTTTTTCCCCAATTTATCTTCTAAACTCCAAATTTGTTTCTCTAGGAAGCTTTTCCCTAGGTACCCACGAAGAATTTATCACCCTTTCTGCATCCCTAACCACTTTTTCCACATCTCTTTTATCAATTGTAGATGTTTTTGTTCATAAGTTAAGAGCAAGGTCTCATAACTTATGACACCTCTTCATTGCTTACCGTACTTGCTATATGCAGTAAGCCTTCAAATACTGGTAATAATTTTTTAATTATGATGCTCCAAACTAGGTAAGGCATGTGCTCTTCTCATAAGGATTTTAAATAATTCAAAAACTAGAATCATAATGATAAAAAAGAAGATGCTGAGAAGCAGCCACCAAATTGCCATGTGAAAAACAGGTAACAGGATAGGGTAAGACCTTAGTCAGGGTTACAGCCTCAGGCATAACATTGCATATCTCGCGATTTGTCTGGAATCCTGAGTGGCAGAAATGGTGTTATCTAGTATTAAATGAGCAAGTATGTTCCAAAACTCTATTTGCATAGATATTCATATTTAGTCTAAATTCTTTTCTTTATACCAAGAAATGCAGATTCCTAGGGGCCCTGATCCCCATGTTTGCTATTGTTAAACCCCCGTATCGCCACTGCATGAAGTCAACCACACCTGCAGCACACATTGCAGAGTCATGTCGGGTCCAAATGACAAGTGTCCCACGGGAATTGGAAAGGTGGGAAAAATAAAAGCAGCCAGTTTTTTGTTTTTTTTCTTTTCTTTTTTTCTGAGTATTTAAAACTTCATCATAAAATAACTTGAGGAATGTTCAAGATTTAAGAATTTCCTTAAGCCTGGAGATTCATGCTCAGGTCCAGTATCTGCTGCTGGAAAAATGTCTCCAGTTTATCTTTGAAAGAAACCCACATTTCAGGGAATCCTACAGCAGTCCTGAGTCTTCTGCCATGTGGTCTGTGACTCAAAAGCTCAACAAGGACCCTTTCAGACTAGGGTTTCCCAACTGGACTATTAGCTTGCACATACTGATTAAGTTGTTGGCTGTCTGCCTCATAGCTGGCTGGCTACTTTTATCTTCAAATGCTATTGATTTAGCTGTGTTGACAGGTAATGGAATGTCTCAAAGCCCAAACATGCTACCTGCAGCATATCATTATAACTTCTGTTACTTGTACCATATTCTAACCTCTGGCATATAATTAAAACTGCATGTGACTGATATTAGAAAATTTCCAGCCCAGGCCCTGTGGCTTAGTGGTTGAGTGTCGACCCATGAACCAGGAGGTCAGGTTTCTTCGATTTCTGGTAAGAGCACATGCCTAGGTTGTGAGCTCAATCCCCAGTAGGGGGTATGCAGGAGGCAGCCAATCAATGATTCTCTTTTATCACTGATGTTTTTATCTCTCTCGCTCCCTCTCCCTTCCTCTCTGCCATCAATAAAAGTATATTTAAAATACAATTTTTTTATTATTTAAGAGAGTTAATATTTTGTATTAATACTTGCATAGACATTGAAATATTTTAAATTATTTTTAGATAATTAGAAAATAATTTAATAATTGAAATATATTTTAACTTAGAAATCATTAATTACTCTGAAAAAATATCCGTTTTGGCTTGCTACATTTTATCTACACTTTGTTAACATTTAGGGAAATAGTGTGACATAGAAGCAAGGACATTGACTATAGAGTTTGGAGATTTTTCTCTGCTCTGCCAATTACTAGCAGGTTGGTGTCCTTAGACAAATAATTTAAACCCTTTTAGCCTCTGTTTTCTCATCTATAAAATGTGAATCCTCAATCTTGACCTATCTACCACCCAGGATATTTTTAAGGATCAGGCAAGGTGAATCTGAAAGATATTTGAAAAAAATTAAAAACACGATTTTAATCTATACCCCACAAACTCCACAGCATTCTCCTTCTTCTTTTCTTATTCCCAGCTTATTGGCTTACATTGAACTAACGAGAAATAAAGGTTCATCTCTTTGGCAGCCTCTGCGTGTTAGTCTGGCTAGCATCTGCTGCTTCTAAGAACATCTTCCTCCTGGGGTCCCTGCTTGCCTTATGGTATTCCTTTTGCTGGGCTCCAGGCAGACGTTAGGGTTACAACTTTGGTTACAATAATTTTAAGTAGTCTTCTTCTTTCTCCTGCGTCCCTTTGTAGTAAACATGAGAAGTAGTGCTTGCTATGACCGTCAGCAGGTACAGATATCAGCTGCAGACAAGATAAAGGGAGTCCTAGCTTTGGCTAACTGATGACAGGGCAGGTATCAGGGGAATGACCTGGCAGATGGGCAGGGCACAGGGATAAGAGTCTAATAGCAAGCCTAGCACGGAGACCCCCGAGAAAGAGGTGGCAGGGAAGAAGGTGGGGAATAGGAGGACTGGAGACGTGACCTCAGACTCTGAGGCTCAGGAGGACCAGGGTCAGACTCTAGTCCTAAAATAACAAGATAACGACACAGACCCTTTTATTCAATCGTGGCTGTCAGAGAAGTCCGAAAGAGCAAGGCAAGTATTTGGTGGCTGAGGCTGAATCAAAACATCATCACAGGTGACCCAGACAGGAAGATGGGATAGTTGAGTTGTCAAGATGTAGATTTGTAGGGGTCAAAGTTGTCCCAGAGTTTGGGCAGAGTTCAGCCTACAGGTGTTGGTCAAGTGTCCTGACCACGAAGAATTAGAGAAATATTAGGGTTGTGGGCAGGAGCCAGGTCTGGTAATGAATGTCAGTCCTTTTCACAGAACACATTTTCCTTTCTCTCTTAAAGTCATACATTGACCTAAAAAAATCCATAAAGGATTAGATTCTATAGATTTTACTCCCCTCCCACCCTCTTCGTGGTGCACTGCAGAGTTCTTTCTTTCTTTCTTTTTTTCTACTGGCATTTTCCTATGACTAGCTCTTAGCACTGCCATCACTCTTATTCACATTTTTCCATTTCTTCTGAAAATTATTTTGTAAAATTTCCATACTTGCAGACAATACTCTTGCTGTTTCTTTAGAACCTTTATTTCTATAGTATCACAGCCTAAATTCTCACTCCCCAGCTTCCACCAGGTGTCACAAAGCTTTCACCTCACTGATTTCATTTTGCAGTTTTTGACATTAAAGCAGTAAAAAAATGGCCTCTTATTGAATGCTGATCCTGCAAAACAAAAGCCATGAGGTGGTAGTTTTGTGAAGGTGTCCAATTGTTAGACAGGTAGATCTCTGTTCTAATGAGTTATAAAGTCTGTTCCATTCCAGCGAGACTATCCTGTGCTCTGAAAACAGCTCCTGGTAGCTGACACTCGGCTGCACTGTTCACTCATCCTGAATAATAGATGCTTCCTACAGTGAAGTGACGGGACATTGGGCGCAGTTTAAATTGATTTTTCACTTTAACAAACTTTAACATATATGTACAAAATCCATGTACATAAATATATAAGGGATCTATGAAAACAAAGAATTCTAAGTGTAAATTTTGAGATCTCCCCACATCTAGCCCACACTACCACTTTTGGTCAGCCTTTGGCTATGAAAAATTGATGCACACGGCACAATGCCTTTGAGTTTTGAGCAGAAAATTAAATTATTGCACTAAGAGAGAGGGGATTAATGATCTTTTGAAAACCATTTCAACAAGTATAGAGCACATAAAAAGAAATTCTGTCAACCTCCAATCCCATGAGGCTTCTGTGTAAGTGGGCTTTGGGAATAATCCATGTCTTTCTTTGATAACATGTTACAAGATAGGTTTCACACACATTTTTTAGACATAGACAAAGGAGGCAAATAAAAGGGCGGTCATATGGATGTAATAAGGCGATACGGGATAACTGGACACACTTCAGGAGTTCATGTATACAACTGCCCGTGGATGGCACAGCTCTACAGAGATGCATCTGGGGTACCTTTCGCTGAGGGCACCCGGGGGATTCCGACGCATATCCAGAGGCACTGTAACCTTACCTTGATGGTCGCCAGGACCACCTCCATTATGGTGCACTGTCTTAGCGTCAGACCCTTGGCATCCTCTCGAATCATGTGCTCCTGTTAAACAGGTTAATAATTGCTTATAAAATAACCAGTTCATTAACTTAACAACTATTTTCAAACAAAACCTGTATAATCCCCATATGAAAACATTTTTATTTTAAATACTTTTTTCTTATTGACGCTTTTCAGATGATTAGTTTGTCATATATTAAATACCCATTTTGCCAAAAGAAGAAATGCTACTAGTAAATATTTACTTAAAGAATAGTACTTTGATTCATTATGGTTTTTTTCCCCACTTACAAGTTAATGTTACAACAAAAGAGAGAAACGTGAAAAATGTGAGTCAAAGCTTTTTCACCTTAATTCCTTGCTTTATGTTCTTTAAGACTAAAGCACGTCAATTATGGAAAAAATTTAAGAGATGAATTTTAGTATCTCTCAATTACTGCTGATAAAGACTATGTATCACGCCTTCAATTTATTCTCTTTCTTGGGGCCCCTTATTGCTTAGTCATTACTAAGAAAAGGTTAACTGAATCTAGGACTAGATACTTTCAATATTTCAAAAGAATTTTTCAATATTTTAGAACTGATTTCCATATTTTACAATGGATTTTTCTCATTGTTCAATGTGGACTATCTCAATCCATTAGTCAAAGCTTCTGTGGGAAAATGATGGTAGAAAATTGAGGACAAAAATAAAAATAGAAATTTGTCTAAGAGAAAAATTTTAAAACTACTGAATTCCCCAATTAATACAATCTCCCCCAGGCTGCCACTATTCTGGTCAATAAGATCTAACAAGTATTTATTGAGTGCTCATTATGTGCCAGTACTGTTCCAGATGATTGAGACATATATCGAATAAAGAAAGACTTTTGCCCCTCTGGAACTTAAATTCTAGCTTCTACAGGTGCCTTTGTATGAATTTGAGGAAATGGCCTTATGGGTGTACACAGCTTCGGGAATGCATGGCTTGATTAATGGGTCAGTGCCTTCGGTCAGTAATAAAAGGTGTCTTTTTTTTCTATGGGGCACATCTCCACATCAGCACGTATGGCTTGGAAAATGGAGCCTGGGCTTTATTTAGACCATCATTTGCTACCTTAGCCAGGAATGGTTGTAAAACAACCAGTTCATTAACTCTGTTCAATTCACAAATTGTGCCATCAAAACTAGTGGCTCATCGCTCTGTTCTATCCCTTATGCTGTTGGTAGATGCCATGACTTCCTGAAGGTGATTTCTGTGTCTTACTTCTGCAGCCTTTCAGTACCTATCTTGGCAATCATCACCTGCTAGGCATTCAATATATTTTTGGGACTGAATTGCACTTCTTTCACCTTATCTTGTAAAGTTAAACACGCTTAAATAGAATCAAATTCCTTTGAATACTGAATGTTGAAACCACGGTATAATGTTTCATGGACCCATGGTATACATGTCTGCATCTCACTGCATCTTTCTGATACAGGAATTTCAACTCAAACATGTGTGTCCATTTAATATTTTTAAACATAAATATTAAATAACCATTGAGGCTCAAAGAGTAATGAAAAATGCTGAATTATAGGGGGGAATGCTTTAGGATAGGCAAGTAAATACAAATCTTTTATATTAAATAAATCTTGGGCTTCATCAGTCTTGACTAGCTTTACAATGTGTTCAAACTGTTTAATAGATGTTAATCGATAATATATGTGGTGCTGTAGAAACCATAATTCTTGCTAGAAAAATTTTTCTGGGATTTAACAATAGCTCATTCAAATAAGGGAGTCTCTGAAAGAGGCTGGCAATGACTTATTGCCCAATGAGTTACCTTTGCTTATGATAAACCCATAGTCTCAGATGTATTTTTCTTCATTGGTTTGATATTGTATTACCACTTGTCTATAAGATGTATTCATTCAAAACATTATGACAAATCTGATCCCATTAAATAGTCAAAAGTTGGGTGTACATAATATCCATACATTATGAAGTTCCAGAAAAAAGAGGTAATAAATATATATCCAACTGCTGAATAAATACTTGTTTTATGAATCCATTAAAAATTTTAGTTCCCTCATTATTCTATTTTCTTTGATCATGTATTCTTTTAAGTAAGCTTATTTTTTGTTAATATTTCTATATAGGATTTCTAAATTTATCCATCGGTACAATTATTTTAAATAGTACTTTTCCAGTAAATCAAATCTGCTTTCATACTACCATATAAATAATGCAAAGGCCCAAATGTTTAAAAAATTAGTAGTAATATTCTAGTGACATAAGGGAAAAGAGCTTTGTAAATTTTCAAGTTATTTTTTATGGCTAGAATTTTAAGTTTTTGCTTATGATTATAGAGGATTTATTGCTTTGAATTCAAGTAATAACTAAATGGAATAATAATTTAAAAACTAAAAAAAAGCAAGGGTCAGGAATAGAAAAATATGATACAGAACTAAGCTATTTTCCATCACCTATGGATACCAAGATTCTATTTTTAGTTCTTCAGATTAGTACAGTGTTGATGCACTAACCCTTTTCGGACATGTTATTCATAATTTGTTATTAGTTTATTACAATCAAAAGAGAATGAATTGAATTGGTAAAATATGGGGGCTCCAAAGGGACCTAACTTAGCATGGACTCTGATTTTTCTCACCTAGCATGCATGTACCCCCTGAGGAGCCAGTCTCCACCCCACGCAGAGTTTATAATATTTGAATAGGCCTGACTGTAAATCAGGGGTGCCTATATATGGGTGCAAATGGCATACGTCATTCCCCAGGCCTCAGTTGTTGGTTTGGAATGGTGATAACACTCCATCAGAGCTGATGATGTGCCAGTGGGCTTTGCTGGAATTCCTTGCATCAAGGTGGGTATTTCCTACAAGATTTCTGGTTCAAAGATGTTAGATATTGAGCAGAGACAGCTATGGTACAAAGAAGAAGGGGGGTGTTACAGCAACACATCACATAAGGAAAGAGCAGCTGAGAGGTAGTAACTGGGTTCTATAACATCGTTTGAGTTCTTAATCAAGCAATGATCAAAAACAGAGTTGTCCCAGCACTATAAAGTTTCACGTGGAAATAAAAATCCTTCTTTGCTTATGTTACTGTGGCTTTTCATCACCTGAAATTGAAACACTTCTAGCTGATGTAACGGTCCATTCAGGAAATGGAAACTTGGGGAGATGGAGTATGTTTCCTAATATCACACAGATGCTAGCAGCGTGGCCAGGACCAATTCTTTTGTAATGACACACTATGCTGTTTCACCTTCATGGTTTTATAGGAGCAACTTCCACACCGTAAAATTCATTTTTCAAAATAGAAATTAGAAATCCCAGGAAGGTGTACGAGGGATAAAGTAAGAGATCTGAGATACAAAATAATAGTCTGGCAGTGACATCTACCTTCCCTTTGAACTATCGAAATCACTGAATACCTGTAAAAACAATTTTAGGTGATGGTTGTGTCTTCTAAATGGATTATTGGCTTTTTATTTTCCTGAGGAAGAGGATAATGTAGGTAATAAAACAGGATTCTGAAATTACAGGCTAGCTATTTTTATCAGAATAAGTAATTACACAGTCAAATGGATTATCCTCCCCCTGTGTGTTACACACAAAACAATTCTGTGATACCTAACTGGGAGCAGCCAGCTGGGGGAGGAGACAAATAGCTGTTTCTGCGAGTAGGAGGTGTTATTCTCTTTGTAGTTACTACAAAGATAGTGTCCCATTATCTCACTTAGCCTCACAATAGTCCCATGGACCTGGTGTTAAACTGTTTTGCATTTTACAAATCCCACATCTGAACATTAAAGAGGTTAAATACTTTGGCTGGTGTCACCATAGTTGGAAGCACCTGAGGTAGAACTGGAGCCAAGGTGATCTGTGTCTGGAACCCTCCCCGCCCCCACCCCATGCGACACTCTATTCCAATCCATAAAAATGAAACAAAACAGCATGTATTTTGACTATAGTCACAATGTTGGCCTATGTGTGATCCACTGATGAATGAATGAATGGATGAAAGAAATGTGGCATATACATACAATGAATATTATTTGGCCTTTAAAACGAAGGAAATCCTGCCATATGTGACAACATGGATGAAATTGGAGGACATTATAGGTGAAATAAGCCAGTCACAGAACAATAACATGTGTTTTAACCAGTCAAGTTCCTATCCTGACTAGTCAGTTCCTATCATAGCTGCAAAGTATTAGGGATCTCAAGAGATAATAAAAGGCAGGGTTACTTAGTCAGCAAATTCTCATTTATAATGGTGTTTAATATGTTAAAAATTTAATATCTGCTTTGAGGAGTTTCATTTTCCCAATTAGACCTTTTGCCTATAAGACCGCTAGACTTTATTGGATTTCCATGACACATTGCAATTTGCATTTATTCACATAAAGCCATTCTAATATATGAAAGGAAGTATGTTCTCTAACTTATTCCAAAAGCAGTAATGCTGCTACAATACAAAGTCAATTAGTAGTTGCCTTACTAATTGGAAAATGTGAGCAACATGGTGGGAAGGGAAAAAAAGCAAAATTCAGTCCCTAAATTTGACCTGATTCCTCCTTCAAGCGACTGTGAGATCCCAGACACACATGTTTAGTCCTGCCATGATAGATGCCATAACCGGTAGGACGGTGGTTTCTTGCAGAGCTGCAGTTAGCTCATACCTTTTCACAGACAACCAGTAATTTTATGAATTCTTATTACCTTTAGTTTCGATAATTGTCCAAGATCTTTAGCAGTGATGAAAATCATCTGGGGTCCCTAGAGATACACATTAAAAAAAAAGAGAGGGAAGATTTAGTCTTAAAAGCTTTAGTAATAGTTGCATTAGAAATGTGGTCAATAGAGAATTTGCTTTATTTCCTTATATTATTGGTGACTTTTATGCCAGATGCCCTTAGTAGGTCTATTTTACAGATTGGGTCAACGATATCCAGTACTGCTAGCTTATAATTGTCCTCACAGGTACCCCACTTCTGCAGGCTGTGAGTCTCGGTCACTGAATGGATTGTTGCTTCCATAGTTTAGCATGTGGATTCAATCAGTGATCTTTACATTTCATTAATTTACCTTCAAATGAGGCAACTCCTTTATTCCATTCCTTCCCAAAATAAGTCTGCAAAATTTTAAGATACAGAGCTGAGGAAGATGAGCCGCTACTCCTGAGATGCTGTGCCAATCCTCAGAGACCTGCCCTCCCAAGCCCTCCCTCAGCTGTAGCCTCTTCCTAGAAGCCTAACATCCTGGAAATAAAATACTGGAATAAGCCACCCACCACACTACTAGAATAAATAGTTAGAGGAATATCTATTGGTAAATGTGACAAGAAAAGTAATAACTTTGACTAAGTTCATTGGTAGTCTAGAATATTTTCACTGTAAGAAAAACAATCATTCTGGAGTAACAAATCTCCATTTTTTTTTTTTTTAGTGGAGCCTGTATATTCTTTAGGAAATTGGAAATGACAAAGTTCATGAACACAGCAACTGATTTATTTTGCCTTATTTTATCTCCAGCACCCAGCACAGTACCTAGTGTACTGTAGTAGAACCTCAAAGAACATATGGAATGAATCAATAAGCGATATAGCTTCATACTGAGAGATCTCAATGCTAGAGAAAATTGTTATGGTCAGCTTTCACAGGGAAGGTCTATATCAAAACTGAAATGTCGTCGATAGTATTTTTGTTATGTCATAATTTATGTCTTCTCATACTCTACAGAATTGTGCACTAGAAACAGTAGGGCTCATGGGGAAATAGCAGTGGGCAGCATTGCTGAAGCTTATGTAATTTTGTTAACAAATAACTGTCAAAAACAATAAATGCTTTTTTGGGAGGTAGCATGCAGGTTGCTCATTGAGGCTAGTGGCTGCTTCAAGGAATATTAAAAATTCAAAAACATACCCCAAGCAAAGAACAACAAAACAAGAGAGTACAGTTATGGGCTGAGACAATACCCATAGAAGCAGGGGCGGGGGGGGGAGGGGCGTAGCCTGCCCTGTGTGGGTCATGAAAGGTGCATCTTTCTGGATCGAAGGCTTATGGACATATAGACTCTCCCCCCGACTTGAAATTATTATTTAAAAAATATTTTTATTGATTTCAGAGAGGAAGGGAGAGGGAGAGAGAGATAGAAACATCAATGACCAGAATCATTGATTGACTGCCCCCTGCACGCCATACACTGGGAATCGAACCCTGATCTCCTGGTTCATAAGTCGATGCTGAACCACTGAATCATGCCAGCCAGACAAAATAATTTTTTTTTTAATTGGGGATGAAAGGACACTTGCCTATGTAATAACCAAGCTTAGACCTTTTTTTTTCTTTTTCTGAAGTTTATAGTTCTATTATATTCCAAAGCCTCTCACCTAGGAAAATTCTATATAAGCCAATTACGTGATCACTAACTGGTGTTTTAGAAATGCCTTACATATTGTAGCAGAGCAGGGTCTGTGTGGGGGTGTGGTGTGTGGGGGTGTGTGTGTGTGTTTGTGTGTGTGTGGGGAGTGGGTGTTTACATGTGATTTGGCTACTCATATGTACAAAAGATGATACCACACATTAATGGCATGAAACAAAACTTAAATTAATTAATATTTTATCACCCATTGTTGGCAGTAAATCAATAAAAACGTATGTATCTTTGCATCTTGAAACACTTTACATGGAAATATTTTCTATATAATTTCATTGGATAAATATGGACTGAGTGTGCATAATTAAGGGCTCAACACAGATTTTAGTTTAAATTACACATTATTTTCATCGGCTTGTCTTCCTCACAGAAAAAAGAAAGAAAATTACTCTATAATGGGTGCTTGTTAGGATTATTTTTTAACTTACTTGGCTCAGGATCTAGGAATTGAGAATCCTAGCACTGTGTATCCATTTGGCCATGGTCTAACTTTGCTGCCAATCGACCTTTCTGGTTCTTTTTCCATTTTACTGTGTATGATACAATTATGTGCTTCAAATCCTCTAAAAGATGTCTCCTCTATTAACCTCCACGGGGGAAGATAATAGATGAAAGCAAAATGTACAGATGAAAAAAAAATCCCATATGGTAGTGCTGAATTTATCTCCCTAAAGAGTGAGGTTTCAGAAAGAAACACAGTGGGAATGTTCTAGCCTAAATCACATTCTTTGGAGGTTCACAGTAATATTTTAAAAATTATGTGGGTAGACCAGATAACCCTATAAGTTTAACTTTGCTACATTTTTTTCAAGAGTTGAAGTGTAATTGCTACTCCCATTATGTAAAATTGATTTGCATAGAATAATGTTATTTGAACGATCATTATTAAGACATTTTATACCAAACACTTTTTCTCAAAATGGGTTTAATTAATACTTCATCTGGATCAAATTCACTCACTAAAACAGAAATCAATTAGATGGGTTATTGAAAGTAAAATCAAACTTAGTTTAAACACTTACTGTTTGATCTGTCAGAGCAGGGAGAACAATCTGTTTTTCTATTGTGTTTAGAACTAGCTTCCACAGCTCTTTCAAAACTCGCTTCAGAACTGTTTTCTCACAGATTTTTGCCGAGAGACTCAATCTGAAGTAAAATAAGACATATAATCACTTATGAATCTCCTATCCAGGTTTCAACTTATTTTATTGATTAGAGATTCCCATTTCTCATTACTGTGGTTCAAATACCCAAATAGGCCTTTACAGTATTCAAATGCTAAATTTCAAATAAAATATACCTATCAAAATCTATTTCATCATATGATACATTAGGTAGAAAATTAGTAGATAATTAGTAGAAAATGAATTCAGACCATTTCTTTCCTTAAATTGTTTCCCAAATTGACACCAAGGCTCCCAAAGTACATGATTTTCACCCTCATTCCTGACTTGTGTTTACCACCTGCTCTGTGTCCATGGTTCAGGCCAAATACCAACCAAACACATTTAATCACTACCTGGCTCTGAGCCAACATAACAAGATGGCAAAGATGCATACAATTTCCCTCAAGAGCCGATATTTATCAACTTTATTAATTTTCCAGTTTTATTGATATACAATTGACATATGTAACATGGTGGTAAGTTTAAGGTATACAACATAATGATTTGATATATGTATATATTTTGAACTGATTACCACAATAAGTTTAGATAGCATCCATTATCTCACATATTTATAATTTTTTCTTGTGATGAGAACTTTTAAGATCTATTTTCTTAGCAATTCTCACATATATAATCTATTATTGTTAACTGCAGTCACCAAGCTGTGTGTTATATTCACAGGACTTATTTCTCTTACAACTGGAAGTTTGCACTTTTTGACCACCTTCACCCTTTCCCACACATCCCCATCCCCCACCTATGTCAACCACCAAAGTTATTCTGTTTCTCCGAGTTCAGTTTTGTTTTACGAT